>NC_048564.1:7738851-8055896 GCF_902806685.2 Maniola hyperantus
AATGGACAGGCCGTGAAAAGCTAGCAGACAGACAGACTCCAATTGGATAATACGTATGATGTCTTTGAGTAAATATAAGCCAGCTGTAGAGCGCACCTTAGAAGTATGAACCACAGTTCATTCTTCTAAACAAGCACAGTTTTTATGATCATTATTATTATGCTGTCGTAACCTCAAGACTTAACATTCTCACAAAAACCTATGGTATAACTCGTTCATCATAACGGACTTTTCGTTAAAATCATGTCACAGTACTGTCTCGCGACTTTTATAAGTCAGTATATGTGCTTACGATTGGCAAAATAGCCAATGATAGAGATAAGCGCTCTATAGCAGTATAATTTTTTATAGCAATTGTAAGGGTTTTATTTTGGTTCACCGGAACCTGATGAATATTGCGTGGTTGTTTGGGCTAACTTCTCGGCATGTATTCCAGGAAGAGTTGCTGCGCCTCCACCAGGGCGGCGAGACTCGCATGCAACGTGGCCACTCCTACGGGCCAGAGAAGACTGAGCAGATGGCGTTGATGCCATGGATCGCCACCGCCATCGGCATGGCGCTGCTCGGGATTATCATCGGCAAATTCATTATGTGAACGCTGCCACGCGACGCCGCGGCGATCCGACGCCACCTCACAGAATCCGCTGTTGCAACACTCCCAACGCATCCCTCACATAGGCAGCTTAACATTTTTATTACTAGCCACTTCTAAATTTAAATGACTCTCTGAAATTAGTGCGTTCTCGCACTGCAACGCTCGAATGACACGGCTCTGGTTCGGTTTCATCTCGATTTCAGTTTAACATCTTAACGGAATCGTATGATAAATAACAAACAAGACTTACGAGTGCGTCCTCGCACTGCAACACAATTTTTTTTTGTATTGTTATAGCTTTATAGGCCATTTTAGCGTTTAAACTACCGTGAGTGATTTCTATTATAAATACTATCGTTTCCATTATAAATACTACACACGTGAGTAAAGCCGGGACAGATAGTATTTATAGGCCATTGTTTAAAGATCGTGTATTGAGCTTGGAACTGGAACCAAACCTTGTGAGACTTAGCCTAAACCGAATACTCATACATTATGCGAGCAGTATCTTTTACAGAAATAGTATAGAAGTTTAATGCGTGAAAGGTGTTCCATGGACACTGAAACCGTAATGGTAGCCCAAGATTGGCCGTTTCACCCTAACGCATATACTGACTCCATTCCATCATTAGTAAAAAAGACAATTAGGTTCAAGTGCAAAGTTAAACAAATTCTTAACAAGCTAAGTTTGAAATGACCTCATGTCACTATTATGCTATGACGAGTAAATAGGTATAGTTTACTCGGCGAACGCTGAGCTTTCTTGGAAACGGTAGCGAGCATCAGTTACTGCTCGCATAACGGGAACTACTTATAATGTGAGGTTAAATTATATTCTCTAATTTTATTTACGTGACTATGTGAAAAATGTATTTAGTTTAGAGTTGGTTTTGTAGGGTACATGACTGTTGTAAAAAGCCACCCTTTTTATGTATGTAATAAAAAATAATGAGAAATGATGCAATTAGATGACTGAATTCGAAAAATCCCTTAGTTCACTTTTTCACTTTTGCGTAATGAGAGAAAAATGAGGGAAAAAATCCTGAAAAGTATGTAAGAGTTCCAAGAAATAAAATACCAGTAAGTCAT
The DNA here is from genome assembly GCF_902806685.2 of Maniola hyperantus. NCBI lineage: Eukaryota > Metazoa > Arthropoda > Insecta > Lepidoptera > Nymphalidae > Maniola > Maniola hyperantus. Next base: position 7,740,536 of record NC_048564.1, read on the forward strand.
AATAAATGATGTAGTTTTTTATTTGGCATCAAATTAAAATAAACTTAAATTCTACCCTTAAATATTAATTAACAAAATAAAATGTTCCGACTTAACCACAAATCAAAGGACTTAGAGATTTTCTGTAATATTTTGATGGACTAAGGTACTTTATAAACAAACATATTTCTTCGGTACCGATGAGATCAATAATCATGAAATTAAATTAAAAAAAATACAAACCACAAACGGTCGGTGTTTTTTTGAAATTTTTTTGTTTCACATTTTTAGTGGCCTCATTATATTAAAATATACTATGGGGCCAATTCTCTTGTACACAATTTCTAAACCTAAACTAAATTAACAAGTTTAAATCTAGTGCTATCCTTTTCTGCAAGCAACATTATGTAAGGGATAGCAATAGCTTTAGACGTATCATTTTAGTTTAGTTTAGAGATTGTGTACAACGGAATTAGCCACATTGTCTGGTTAAAAAAAAGGTATTCTACAGATCTTTACCAAACTAAGATGGGAACACCTTAAAACAAAAAAGAATTATCAAAATTGTTTCATATTTGGCGGAGTAATCGCGTAACAAGATTACGAAAAAAAAAACTCCATTTTTAAGTCGGTCAAAAATAATATCCATTGAGAAAACGTTACTCCATATCATCCCCAGAAAGCCTTTCATCATTTATTTAATTTTCATTTAATTCAGCTTGCTCTCTAATAATTTTTTATAAAAATGTCTCTTCTCTTCTTTTAATTGTCTCTTTCTTTTTTTAATGTCATTAGCTTTGTTTTCTTTAATTTTGATCGCAGTATGGTAACAATCAGCCGGGTTAGTAACTAATTTTATAACTTTTTCCTGAGCTTTAAAGAAAAAATCAGTACTAATTCAAAATAATGTTGCTACCAACTACCGAAATTTTAGCTTACTTTGTGATTTTTAGAAAAAATCAACAACTTTGTGATTTTTTGGAACTTAGGAATTTTACGAACTAAAAGTAACGTCAAATAAAATTTTGACAGTTTTCAAAAACGTACTTAGGGGTGTCTTAAAAAAATTGTCGTTAACAGTAATCCATAGAGAAAAATATGAGCTATTTTCTGGTGTTCCTAGTGCAAGAAATCACTAAGTGGACTTAGGGATTTTACATGTCATGTACCCAAAGATACCCATTCGCTGTGAAAAATACAAAATACTGCCTTCTTATGTATGAATAACGGATTGTTTAGTAATTCAATAACTTCGTAATGGTAAGATCTTTAAGTTATTTTTTTTATTTTATTTTAAATATAAAATTGTATATTTACATCTTACCTATATATGTATATCTATGTATGGTAAATAAATGAATATTATGTTACAAATATTTTATTAAAGGTGTTTTAATAAGGTCTTATTTGGTACATGTGTAAATCTGTCATACCATTGTGGTTTGATGTATTAACAAGTGAGCACAACATACACAATACACAGCCTCCAGAGTCATGCCATGGGTGGCTCGCAATCGTTTGACATTTGAATAATTTTCGCTATAATGTTAAAACATTATAATTAATATTATATCATTTATATTATAATTTACATTTTATGACATTAATTACTTAATAACAATTATTGAAATGTTCCAATGTATAATTATTTTTTAGTTTGATGAGGTTTTCCAATGCTAAGAAAATAAGTAGGTATGTGGATAAACAATTTTTTCAATTTCATCTGTGGTGATAGACTAATAAAAATCATCATGAGAAGTTAGCATTAAGTTGGCATTATTGATTTATTGTAGAATTTTTAATTAAACAAAGTTTTTTGGCAGGAGCTTCATAAAATTGTAAACTAATGATGCTGTATTTAAAGTAAGTTACCTCTTAAATGAATTTTCGTTTTTTTATATAGAAGAAGTTATAGTCTATTTTTAATCCCGGAGACAAAAATCACGTTTCGTGTATTGCCTGTTTTTTACGGCTCTTTAACTGCACCACATGTGCAATCGCTACTTACCGATAAATATTTGTAAGTATTGTTGTCAGATGTGTATGATGTGTTGAAAATAATTCCAATTCAAATGAAATAAGTATGGGCTAATTCTCAATTTATGAGCTTTACATACTATTGAAAAATTCCTTAGGGGAATTATTTTTATATTTTTCGTTACTAATTATTCTTTAATTCTTTTAAATAATATGCGATTAGTGCTACTTTTTTAATTACACATTTCGTATGTTTATTTTACTCGTTATGCACAAAATATTATTTTATTAACTATTTTAATTTGAACAGGAACCAGCACTATTTTTCTAAAGATGGTATCATTATTTTTAAGTTTGACATTTCTTCAGTTTGTCATTTTAGTATCTGGGATTTAAAAAATAGACTATATGCATGCAAATTATTATTATTGTATTTTATTTAGTACTTACAACGAACTTTTTTATGTCTATGTTATATTTTTAAGACTACATTGTGGCTAATTCGTTTGTACACAATCTCTAAACTAAACTAAAATATCACGTCTAAATCTATTGCTATCCCTTTCATAATTTTGCTTGCGGAAAAGGAAAGCACTAGATTTAGACCTGTTAATTTAGTTTAGTTTAGAGATTGTGTACTAGAGAATCGGCCCCATTGTTATTGTTTTATTTGAAATTACAAAATTCTGTAATAACCGCTCTCAAGGCTTCGTTTTTATTTTCCATAAGTGTGTTTTTAGTATTGACATCATCAGTATCTTATAAGATGGAATCAAAATCAGGATTTTACGTTTTTGAAATTATGACGACAAAATTTGCAAACATTCTTCCGAACTATTATTTATATATACCTATATTTAATATTTATAACTAACTATTTATTAATACTTATAGTCAAGTATGATCTTTACATTGACGCAATAAGTTGTAGAACATATTATTATGACAAAATTGGCAAATATTTTAAAGTCATTAATCACGAATTATCTTGCGTAAATACCGCGAAAATGAGCAATTCTTCGGCGTAAATGTAAGTTCTATATTCTGTACGTGTGAGTTCTGTACAAATAGCCATAGTTTCTACCATTCAGATATACTCACACTGATTTATTCAAAAGTGTAATTAGTAGTTACAAAGTGACATATTGAAAGTCATCTTTGGCAAAAAATAAATTTCAAAATATTTAATCATTTGGGTAAGGTTAACTAATACAGCCTTTGCCTTGTGAATCAACCTTGAGAGCTTTCAGTATATAATAATATATAATGCGAACACCTCATGCAAGAATTGAGCACAGTGTAAAGCTACTATTTTGTTTGTTTGAGATGTTATTTTAACTGGATGATTTATGTCACTATGCATGTTTTAACAGTAGTCTTGGACATTCTCTTGTCGAAAGGAAGTTGATTACTTTAGTCAGTTATTCATACGAATGGATGTGACATGTAGATTTTTTACTGTAATTTTTTTTCTACAAAGTTCATTTATGTATCAAAGTTGTAGGTATCAATAAATAAGCAGCCGGTGAGAGAATCGCTTTAAAAAAATGTAAAAGTATTATAAGCACCTCTTGAGGTTCTTATATATTATTTTTAATTTGGTGGTGTCATGTAAATTAATCTTTTATGGGAGATAATGTACCTATTGGGGAAACGCCATTCGTGCATAAATCTGTAGGGTTTTTTTTACAATAGATACATTTAAATTAAATTTAACGTATGGTATTGTTGACATATTAAACTATTATGCTATATTGTATCGTTTTCTGAAATAAATTAATTTATTTGGAATGTATACTAGCAGTTTATTATAAAAGTATTTAAGCTGATGATTTCATTAGTTTGTTATGATTGCTTTTAATTTATTACGCTACCATTTGGAAAAAAATCCCATATTTTTATCATTGCATTAAATTAAGATTTGCCTTTCCAAACATTTTGTGTCAATTTCAACAATACAGTGAAATCGCAGCTATGTATCCCACAAAGTCACTTCTTGAAACCTGATTAATATCAACTTAATGTTTTTTATTTTCTTTTAAATCCATACTAATATTATAAATGCGAAAGTGTGTCTGTCTGTCTGTTTGCTAGCCTTTCACAGCCCATCCGTTCAACCAATTTTGATGAAACTTGATACAGCGATAGCTTGCATCCCGGGGAAGGACATAGGCTACTTTTAATCTCGGAAAATCAAAGAGTTCCCACGGGATTTTTAAGAACCTAGATCCACGCGGACGAAGTCGCGGGCATCATCTAGTTCGCAATAAATTACTATCACAGAGGTTTGTTGGGCACAGATGCCAACTGTGCCCAACAAAAATTAGGTAGGAATGTGGTGTTTGATTGGCGGGAGTTTTGAATGGATAATGGTACTTATCTTGACATAATACTGATAATTACCAATATAACGATGGAATTTAACTCCCGCCAATCAAATTTAATTCAAGAATTAAACAGAAATAATTATTTAAACTTTTTCAATTTATTTATTTTATAGAAAATTTCAGCATCTCTTTTAACTCCGGATCTCCGGAATCGAAAACAATAATTTTTCCTTAAAAAATAAAATTAACATCCTTACACCAGTTATTTACAAAAAATATGAGTTTAAAAAATTAATAATTTTGTCTTAATATTCGATAATAGTATTGATTTTACGTATTCTGGAATTTTATTTTTATTACTTCTGTTTTTTGAAATTTCAATTATGTTATTTTCGATTTCGACTATTTTACACTACTTAGCTTAGTTCGTACTCTTTCAATTTAATTCTATACTGTGGCTAATTCCTTTGTACACAATCTCTAAAATGACAAATCTAAATCTATTGCTATCCCTTTCATAATGTTGCTTGCGGAAAAGGATAGCACTAGATTTAGACCTGTTAATTTAGTTTAGTTTAGAGATTGTGTACAAGAGAATTGGCCCCATTGTCTCTAGTCTCACCCCCCGATTGTGTAAGAAAAACGTAGTCATCGTTATCGTAATCGTCAAACAATTCTTTGATTCGCCGTTTACATTTTTTCACAGCCAATCAAAGGGCAGAATTCGTTGACAATTACGATAACTATGAATACGTTTTTCTTACACAGTTGGGGGGCAGGTCTGGTGGTAGGCTTCGGCCGTGGCTAGTTACCACTCACGGCTTCAAGTTAACCCGCTTTAATCTTTGACTAGACTGCGTCATCACTTACCACCATACCACCAGGTGTATCAGATTAAAACAAATACAAATTCGCATCCAAACTATGGTTAACTGTGGGGTTATTTATTTTACTTCATAACCCTAAAAAGAGAACAATTTGCTTTATCAGTTAAAATAATGTACTTACATCAATCGAGAAGTATCACACAAATAAAGCTTAGTGGAATGCTGTATTAGCGATCCATTATAATCATGCATGCTATGAAAATCAGGTTAGCCAAAATATCTCCGTCAAATTCATCAGTACTCTTATTATAAACTAGCTCATGCCCGCGACTTCGTCCGCGTGGATGTAGGTTTTCAAAAGCCCGTGGGAACTTCTATTTTCCGGGATAAAAGAAGGCAGGTCATGCCTGCCGTAGAGGTGACGGCCGTTGGAGCCGGAAAGTCCTTGTGTGGAGACCGCGTAGGTATAAGCAAGCGTAGTGTGCGACGCCCTCCAGCACGATGGACCGACGATACAAAGAGGCTGGCGGGAAGTGGCTGGGTGGGAAGGAAGGAAGTTTCTTTGGAATCCATTCAGTAGTTTCAGCGTGATGCGCGGCCGTGATACAGACAGACAGACAAAAATTAAAAAATTACAGTTTTGGGTTCAGTATCGATTATAGTGCCCTCGAAAAAAAAAATTCAAAATATCTTCAATGTACAGAATTGGACCAGTTACAGTTTTATTATAAGTATTGATGTGAGTGTGTTTGTTTGTAATCATGTCGCAACGGTGCAAAGGATTGACGTGATTTTTTGCATGGGTATAGAAAAAAAATTAAATAAAATAAAGACCTGAGAGCTACTTTTTATCCCGGAAAATCAAAGAGTTCCCACGGGACTTTTAAAAACCTAATTCCACGGTGCGCGACTCGTACTTGGCCGGTTTTTTCTTTAACACCTGTATAAAAAATCCTCGAGTTATCGCCCTACGTCAATCAAGAAGAGCCGAACTCTGTCATCCACGAGAGATATTTCTGTATGTCGTCCTTGGAGACGGATTTATTACACTTGGCCAGTGCTTCCAAGAAGTCCTGCTTGGTTACGGGTAGGTCGAGCTCTTCGTTGGCAAGCTGTTTGATTTGTTCCGGCTTGAGGCCGGCGATTTTGCGGCGCATTGACATCATTGAGGCGTCTCTGGAATAGAAAAAAACAATAGGGTATTTAAAACCAAGCGAGAAAAAATCTAAAAATGTAGTATTAGCAATAAGCAATCGAAAAATGTTACTTTCATTTTATGTAATGTAACGACGAAAAAGAAAGAGATGGCACGCTATTGCGATGGTACGCGGCATGCCAAAGCGAGATAGAATACCTATTGCACAGTAGAAATTTATAAGATGCACATGGCAAAATGGCGGCGCGATACTTACTAGAGCCGCGGGGCATGTTACCATGGTATATCACCGGATGATTAGCGGGTAAGAGGCACCAGACCTTTGAGACGTCAAGCGGCCCTCCGGTGCCGCAGCCAAAGGGCGGTAGGGGGAAGGCTAGGTAATTGACAAAGATATAATCTGAGATCGATAGGTTAATACAGTACGTTCTTAGACTAACAAATGTTACAGACAAAAGGTTATTTCGATTACAAATTAAAAGACGTAAAATGCAGCGGCGGCCTTACTCATTGCGAGGCTCCGGGCGGCAGGTCTTTGCGAGGCCCTTTGTCCTTCGTGAAAAGTATGTGATGCGAAAGTAGGTCTGGGGGGGTCTGTCCACCGATTTTGACGAAATTTGGTACCGAGTCAGCTTGCATCCCGGAGAAGGACATAGGCTACTTTTTATCACGGAAAATTAAAGAACTCCCCGGGATTTTTTGATATATTTACAACAAAAATTGGTACAATTATGTATTTCAGCACCAAGATAATGTCGTCGTTTCCTTCGTACACACGGATGAACATATTCAGTTCTTTGTACAATTCATTTTTATCAATATCACACGATTCTCCTACTGCCATACGGCTTGGCCGTTTAATGTTTGTGGTATTTTTCTCTGATATAACATTTAAGCCCATAAGGAATAGTTTGTGCGACAATCAAGAATGGGCTCCACTATACATTTTCGAGATTTCAACATTAAACGGCAAAGCCATACTTTTTTTACCAACATGTAGGACTTGTAGAATCAGGCTACGTATAGTAGAGTTATTTATTATTTAATACTATAAATGTGATACAGTCAAGAGCACAGAGCTATTCAGGAAGATTTTTTTGGTTTTGCACTTTTTTTTTATGTTGTATAGAAACGAAATTTAATTAACACGTATTTTTTATTCTTTATTTTACTTAAGAATACCAAAGTTATCGTTTACCAAAGATATCCACTTTTGAACAGATGATTAGGGTCACCCTACAAACGTTATCTTCAGCTGTTGATTAAAATACACGCACTCACACCCGATGACGCGCGCAGCGGCCGTTGACCTCTGCGCGCTTTAATATCGTCTAAGATGCGAACTTGGTACTTTTTTTTAAGGGAAAACGTCAGAGTCAGCTAGCGTGCTTAGTTTACGAATAGTATGACCATGATTTGCTTATTTTAAGGTAAAAAAATTATTTCAAAAAGGTACAAAATTATGAATGGAAATGTGGAACATTAACGATAAAGAACCACCAAAAAAAATTTGTGCAAAATCAAAAAATCTTCCTGTATACTTTGCACTTGGGATAAACCCCATGGGCAGCACAAATCGAAGCTCAGCTAGGGGCTTGGCTCTACTAAAGATCTCATAACTTTTTAACAGTGAAAGCATTATGATCTTGTGAGTCTTGGCAACCTTTACATGAAATATTTTTGGTGGGATCTATTTTTCAGTATGAGCAGAGTGAGCTAGAGTTAGGGGAACTCTCGGTTTGATGCCGAATCGACAATTTGTCATTTAGGCTATGGTGACGAAAAATCAAAGAAAAATAGGGCCGGGCCATCTTAGGGCTATCTGCGTCAATTGTACTAATATTTGACGCCTGCCAGTGACGACGAAGCCTCAACGTTTTGTTAGAAGTTCTCTAACTATCGTGAACTGTGGTATGAGCTTATGGGTGTGAAAAAGGTCAACGGAGACTTAATACTATGAAAAATGTGTTTTTTTTTAATTTTCAAATTAATTCTAGTATGAAGTGTAGATGCAATAGAATCAAGTATGAATGAATTTTAGTCCCAATTAATACACTACATTTCATTTCGATTGCGACGAAATGAAACAGTGATACGTTACCGCGACCTGTGGGTGAGCTGACTCTCATACCACTTCTAGTCATTAGGCAAGTTCTAGCCATACATCGATAACCCACTGCGCAGGTACAAGGTCAGAAGCCTTTTAACAGGACGCCAAATATTCAAACCGATATAATATTATCACCAACTGCGCAAGATTAAAGTCGAAGAAAGACCTTTTGAGGTGACACCAACTGTAGCTTAGCTAATGAAGTACCAGAAGAGCATAGTAACACAAGAGACAAGTTGTAGTCATTAATATTTTTAGTACTGTAAATGTGTTTCTGCGGACCATGCTTTAATTTAAAGCTTTTAGTCTTACCTGCAAACATTAGTGATATCAGCGCCCGAGTACCCGTCAAGTTTCTCGGCAATGGCGCGCAAGTCAACTTCGGGGTGTACTTTGACCTCTCGTAAGTTGATTTGCAGTAACATCTCGCGACCTTCTTGAGTGGGTAGAGGGATGTATATCCGCTTTTCTAGCCTTCTTCGCAAGGCTTCGTCGATGTCCCAGGGGAAATTTGTTGCTGCTAATACCATTACTACCTGTAAAACGGACCAGTAAATCTGTATATATAAAAGGAAAAGCTGACTGACTGACCTATCAACGCACAGCTCAAACTGCTGGACGGATCGGACTGAAATTTGATATACAGATAGCTATAGACATCTGCTAAGATAGGATTTTTGAAAATTCAACCTCTAAGGGAGTAAGATAGGGGTTTGAAATTGAATTTGTGTAGTCATCGTACATCGTACCGGCATCGTACCAGAACGCTGAATCTCTTGGTGGCAAGGTTTTGCTGGTAGGCACTAAAACAGGCAACTATGCCACTGCCGAAGCTAGACCAAGGCAGAGGAAATTTAGAAATATAAAATTCCAAATCCCCTGCCGGGAATTGAACCCGTGATCTCCCACTGATGACCACAGTGCTCACCACTGCGCCAGGCAGGTTGTCAATAAAACATGGTCAGCTAGTGGATCAATGACCCTAGGTGTTACTGTATGCCTAAAAAATAAAATAATACCTTGGAGGGTTCTTCGTGCGCGGAGCCCAGTCCGTCCATTTGTACTAGAAGCTCCGACTTGACGCGTCGCGACGCTTCGTGCTCGCTGTCCGAGCCACGACGAGAACATAACGAGTCTATCTCATCGATGAAAATCGTGCTGGGCGCATAGAACCGCGCCTGGCGATGAAACGAGGACAAGTTTTAAAAAATGAACCGAATCCAACCACAAACGAAATCACAAACGAAACTACGTTTCCGAATTGTATTCGAATGTTTTTGGAAACATGTTTGTGATTAGTTGGTGCCTCAAAATGGTTAGCGGCCACTGAGATTTTTGGCTTTGTCATTTGTATGGGATTACGAAACAGAGAGAGCGCTATACTAATTTCTTTCCATGGATAGAGTATAGTTGTCGAATCCAGTATAACTCGAGAACACATTCAGTTTGACTCCACCTGGCATACTTGGGTTGTCCAACAGTAAACACTGTTGTCAATTGTCTCGATGGCAAAAGCGTCGCAGGACAGGCGTAAGTGATAAGGCTAAGACCTGTAGAATCTACATACTCTGCTCAGAGTTTCATTACGAGTTAAGTCAAAGTAAGTTCCATGGATTTCAAAATCAAGATTCATTGAGCTATTGAAGAAAGCAAAAGGAGTGCGTAAGGCCTTACCATCTCAAACAGCAGTCTAACTAGTTTCTCCGACTCGCCGCGGTACTTGGACGTGAGAGTGGACGATGATATGTTGAAGAATGTGGTGCCACACTCCGTTGCTACGGCTTTGGCCAACATAGTCTTACCAGTGCCTGGAGGACCCACCATTAACACGCCTTTCCACGGACGACGGATACCCTGAAAATGGATATATAGTTCTAAAGTGGTACAGGGTACCAAAAAACCGAACCGAACCGGGCTACCGAAATAATTGTCCAAAACGTGTAATAAAACTCTATCAATTTCAGTAATAATAAAATCAGCTAAAAAGTAAATATAAAGCTACAGATATAACGCATAACTGAGTAGGTTCCTGTGGTAGTGGAGCGATGCGGGAGGGTGTGATGACGTGACGCGAGAGCTCAGTGATTCGTCAATTTGTGACAACTGCCACTCCTCCCGCACCTCTCCACTACCGCAGAAATCTACTCAGTTAAGCACTATACAATTAGTTTGATAGCCTATTCAATTTCGGGACCAATACAAGAGCTCCCGCTACCAAATAAAAAAAAAAAAAACACAACTAAGAAATCTCGGACAAATTGGTGTACAAAATAGTATGCTTTCAATTCGGAATTCCAGTTTCTAGTTTTCAAAGAATTAAAATACAGTAGAAAACTAACATTTGTCTGCGGAGGACCCTCGAGTACTTCGGTCACATCGCAAGAAAGGACGCCAGCAATATTGAAAAAATCATGGTCACTGGGAAGATCGAAGGAAAGAGACCCCGCGGACGTAGCCCGAGACGTTGGGTAGACCAAATAAAAGAAGCGGTCGGACACACCTATCTGCAATGCAATCCACGCGGCGCGAAACAGAGGAAAATGGAAAAACGTAGCAAAGATAATATCAGAAGGGAGCCACGATTCTCAAAATTGAGGGAGCGACGCAGGAAGAAGAAAACTAACCTTAAAGAACTGCGGCATCCACATGGGCAAGACTACAGCTTCTTCCAGCAACCGCTTGGCTTCTTGCAGATCCGCTATGTCGTCCCATTTGATGTTAGGGTTCTTTTGAACTATATCCTTTTCTGAAATAAAGTATAACTCATTAGAATAAAGTAAAATTACTCACTAATATTATGAAAAAAGTGTTTGTTATTCGAACCGATTCGCTCCTTTTAAACTAATTGAAAAATCCTATTATAATGTAAAGGATTATTTAAATGATAAGCAAGCTTGGGAATGAGTGGCTTGTGATAGTTCTAATAAGTTTCAATAATTTTGTAAAGTGGTGATAATAAAAAGAATACCCGGCTGAGTTTGTTGTGGGCTCTTCTCAGACCTGGGCGTGAAACCTCCTAGCTTTAGTTTTAAGTTTGCGTAATAATTATCACCACTATATCTTAGAAATCCAACATCTGACCATCAAAAGAGTAATTTATTACCTATTTTGAATAAATCATATGACTTTGACTTGGACTTTAAATATTTCTTGTCTTGTGCCACTATTGTTATAGTTTCTTAAAAATGAGACACTTTTATACTGACTTTCTTAACATATCTACCAGGTCGTCATTAGCCGCAGAAGATGGTTCGAATCTTCCCCTCTTCCTCTTTGATTTTCTTATATTTTAGTATCACCGTTATTGTTGTATTTGTCTTACACATCACCTGTGCCACTACTGTTACCACCCACAGTATAAAAAATGGGGTATTTTCATATCAACACACCTAACATATCTACCAGGCCGCCATCAGCAGCAGAAGGTGGCTGGAATCTTCGTTCTTCCTCTTTATTTTGTTTCTCGTCGTCTGTCTTTTTATTATTGTTATCTTTTTCTTGTTTGTCCTTAGTTATTGCTGAAACAAAATTATAATTTAAACTATATTTTTGACTCAGCAAGGTTTCAGCAAAAACTAAGATCTCATCGATCCCAATAAATTGTCAGTAGAATATAAACTTTTTCAATAGAAAACTTGTCAGATTCAAATATACATGAAATGAACCATGGAAATATGGTTTATAGTTAATAAGACCTATCCTAATTTTCATTGGCTGGTATTTTATTATTTTATGTGACTTTAGAACCCCCTAAATTAATCCATGCAATTATAAATTAGACTGTCAGCCGCACTCACAGACATTCATTAAATTAGGTCTAATCTATATTTAACCAATTTTCATTAAATCTCGAGAGCTGTTGAGTTTTTCATACAAATAGTTTACATGATCAACGCGCTTCAGCTCTGGATGATTAGCTTGGTCAAGCACACTTTTTCATCGGAGGTAGTGAGATGCAGTTTCTTTCCAGCTCCAAACTCTCAAAACCCCTGAGTCTTCCAATCCGTCAATCTACCGATCTCTAGGTTTTCCACAGCCTCTACAGCCCTCCGATTTCCTCTCTAACAACTTTTTTTGGGTTTTTTGTATCGTCCGCGTAAGGGATTTCACGCACTAGTGGTCCAAGTCCAAGATTACTGGCCGCATTATACCAGATGTTTTATGGAATTATTCATTCTATCGCGCACTTGGCCGCTTAGCCCAGTTGCGCGCTAACGTCTAGCTTGGGTCTAATGGTCTTGGACTACTAGTGCACGAGGACCCTTCGTAGTCATAGTAAGTGCACAAAGCACAGATGATTTCGGAGTCAAGGACAAAATTGACAAAGAAAACATAATATGCTTGTAGCATAATATGCTGAGCTGTACACATAAATTCGCAGCTTAAATTGCTGAAAATAGCTACTCATTTCTAGAGTTATATACATCCGAATGCCAAAACAGAACTCTTATGGGATCACTCGTGTGTCTGTTTGTCTGTCTGTCACAGCAGTTTGCGCCGAATCTACTGAACCGATTAAATTGGGCACACATATGAATTTCTGCGACCCAAATACAGATGTATAAGGTAAATAAGAAAAAAAAACTTTTACAATCTGTACTGTGTACCATGTCACGTGTAACATGTCAAATGAAAGAATTTATTGAAAGTGTTTTAAATAAATGGGAATTGAATTGAATTGAGTGTTTTAAATATATGTTTTTAAGTTTTACCGTTTAAACTATCGTGAGTGATTACCATTATAAATATCATCACGGCTGTACTAACGTAGTTTTAAAGTTGTTTAAGAAAATAATGAACTAAGTAACTTAAATTTCTACGTGAGTACCTACCTATTAGAGGCTTTAAGGCACAGTAACATGAAGGTATACTAGTTTTTTATTCCATTACCATTTAGCCCTTGCAATCGCACCTTGTCATAGTGGTAAGTGCTGATACAGTCTAAGATGGATAACGGGCTAACTTGGCACCAGACCTTTCCCACCAGACAATTTTTATAGTAATAGTGAGTACTTACCGCTGTGTGCTTTATAAGTGGTAATTTTGGGATGTTGTGCTATCTTTTTCCTGTCGACCCTCGCAACAAGAGGAGCTGTCCTCTTGATGCGAGGGTTGCTTCGACAAACCGTGGTGGTTACGGGGGGTCTTCTGAAATAAAACAAAATAAATCCATCATCATCATCGTCAACCGATAGACAACAACATTGGACGAAGGTCTCTTGTAGGGATTTCCACGCGCCACGGTCTTGCGCTGCCCGAATCCAGCGGCTCCCTGCGACTCGTTTGATGTCGTTTGTCCACACAGTCAGTGATGACATATGAATCCGAAACATAGTCGCTAACTATGGGCTTTGTGTGTCTCTATGTGGGGGATGATGTCGCTCGCGTCCGTAGGATTTACCACCTTTCTCCTATAAGGCCCACCCTACACGTATCCCCTGGGTGGTGCTAAACGAGCTGACAACGCCGAGTAACAGGCGGCGGTCTTTACAAATAACCTGTACCCAGGCTCCCACTAGCCTTGAGGGACTAAATCCTCTCTAAACAGCTGTGGCGGTAGTACCTTAGGAAAGTGCTACTTGTATGCTTCCTAACCCTCCCTTTTTAAAATGGAAATGTCGAATAAAAGTGAATGCGATTTGCCATGCAGTCCGGCTAGCCCCCGGCGCTATCGGGTACTAGGGCCTGATAGTGTGAAGTATGTTACCGAAGACTCCATAGGAGTGAGTGACCAGGCTCCTATGCCAGTAAATACTACTGGAAAGAAAACTTTAGTACAGCAAGCTTTCCACCCAAGCTTATTCATCACCCGCCCTTCTTGGGCGGGTGATGAATCTCATCTCATCTCATCTCTCAAGCTCATCTCTGGGTAGCAAATCATCAGACTCTAGTGAGATCAAACTCAATAATAACCAAACTCCAGGCAATACTGATGAAAATGTAAGTAAAGTAGTCCCACCGGAGTGGCAAAGAATTCCTGCTCTGAGAAACCCTAAGAGGAAAAAATGCACACTCAGCCCTTCTCCTGAAAGATTACTTACCACCAATAGATACAGTTCTTCTTCTCTTCCGGTTGATGAGAATGAAGACCCAAATCAGAAGCAGCAACCTAGACCCGCTAAACCCCCGCCGATTATCCTCTATGGTATAGATGATGTCAACAAATTAACAGAATTGCTAAGTGGTATTGTAGACAAAAGCAAGTTTTATTACAAGATTGTTAACAAAAACCAGTTACGAGTAAATTCAGATGATGTTGAGATCTATAAAAAGCTAATATCTGTTATTAGAGAACAAGGCTTAATTGGACACACATTCAACAGAAAAGACAACAGGCTATGCAGACTTGTGATCAGAAATCTGCATCACACAACACCTATTGAGGCTATAAAAGAGGAAATAGAAAAAACAGGAAACACTGTATCAGGTGAAATAGTTAATGCTAGATATGGCCCTGAAAGGAAACCAACAAATACGTTCTTCGTTAACCTTCTTCCTCATACAAACAACAAACTTACTAAAGAAATCAAGTATACATATCACCAGTCAGTTATAATTGAAGATCCGAGAAAAAAGAAGACAGTAGTACAATGCCAACGATGCCAGCAGTACGGCCACTCCAGAACTATTGCATGAGACCCTACCGTTGCGTAAAGTGTACTCAATCACATAAAACATCCGAATGCCCAAAACGCGATAGAAACACACCTGCAAAATGTGCGCTATGCCACGGCCCACATCTAGCGAACTATAAAGGCTGTGAGGTCTATAGAGAAATCTTGGCAAGGAAAATAACTAAACGACCAATAAAGAATCCAAGTCAAACTATAAAACACCCGCGTAACCCGGTTGTTGAACAGATGTTCACCCAACATATAAGGACAAGACGCACTATTCGGAAGCCCTGAAATCGAATAATAAACCACAACCTCAAGAACCTCAAACAACAAATAACCTTATCAATTTAGAAAAAATCATTATAAAACAAAGCGAGAAATTTGATTTAATCTTACAACAGATGAGCACTCTAATGAGCCTCATTACAACCCTCGTCGATAAGCTAGCTAAAAAATAGGTCTACGAGTAGCTACTTGGAACATAAATGGCTTAAGTCCTAATAAAGCAGCGGCTGAGCTACTGTTAAAAGAACATAAAATTGATGCTTTACTTATTACTGAAACTCATTGTACAAGTAACAGTAGTATTAAATTTGATGGATTTAACACTTACTTGACCAACCACCCTGATGGAAAAGCTCATGGTGGAACATGTATTATTAAAAACCACATAAAACATCACCCCCTTCCTGATTACCAGACAAGCCATATTCAAGCCACTATCGTAGCAGTTAAAGACAAATGCGGATACTTTAACTTGGCTTCCGTCTATTGTCCACCAAAACATAACATTAGTGAAGCCATGTTCACAGAGCTCTTTGAGAAATTTGGTGACCGCTTTGTGGCAGGTGGCGACTGGAATTCGAAACATACGTACTGGGGCTCAAGACTCACGACAACGCGAGGCAGGCAATTAAATCTAGCTCTGGTTTCTAATCATCTTGTGCCTGTTTCGACTGCCGAACTAACATACTGGCCTACATTTGCAGATGATACTGCTATCCTAGTGAGCCACAAAAACGCTGCATCTGCCTCTGCACTTTTACAACAAGGACTTGACCAGATTGCTGACTGGCTTCTGAAGTGGAGGATTAAGGCAAGCTCCAACAAATCAGTACAGGTAACTTTCGCGCTTCGGTAACAAGGAAACTGCCCGCCAGTTAATCTTGGTAGTAACACTTTGCCACACAGTGACCATGTGAAATACCTAGGACTACATCTTGACCGAAGATTAACGTGGAAAAAGCACATCAAAACAAAAAGGGAGGAGCTCAACATACGGTTCAAAACATTCCACTGGTTATTGGGTAGAAACTCTAAATTATCAGTGGATAATAAACTGCTTATATACACATCAGTCCTGAAGCCAACCTGGGCCTATGGCGCACAACTGTGGGGTAGTGCATGTGACTCCAGCCTCAACATATTACAGAGAATGCAAAATATAATTTTACGTTCGATCGCTAACACGCCGTGGTTTATAACAAATGAAGAACTCCATCAGAACCTGAACGTAATATCAATAAAGGAGGAAGGCGCATAGTTCGAAAAACCGATAAACGTGATGGTCCCAAGGCGCTGGACTAAATTCAAACTAATATAATAAAGGTAAAAGTGTAAAAAAAAGAAAACAGGAGTCGCTGGGAGCCGCTAGACAAAACTCACAAGCGGCCTTAAGACCGTAGTCTGTGGCAATCCTTGCAAGAAACAAATGTCCAGCTGTGGAAGGTTGAGCGTCTGTCTGTTACGTTTTCACAGCTCAAACACTAAACAAATCTTGACATCTCGGAAAATCAAAGTGCTCTCAAAAGATTTTTACAAACCAAACTCCACGCGGATTAAGTCAAAGACATCAACTAGTCTAGTAGTGAATAAGCCTAAAACGTTGAGGTATAGGTATGCCCCGAGACGTAGAGGTTTATCGAGAGACTAGCGTATGACCACGACTTCGTCCGCGTGGACTATACTAATTTCAAATCTCTTTTTTACCCAATCACGGGTTGAATTTTCAAAAATCCTTTCTAAGCAGATGTCTACATCATTTTAGCTATCTGCATGTCCAGCCCGATCCGCCCAGCTGTGAATCGACTCTTTGAAAATAACAACCTCACAGTTTCTTGCTGGTTTTGTTCGTTAGGAAATTCATTCCGAACCAGTAGTAGACGCATTTGACGACTCCAAAGTACTAGTAAAAGTAGTATTAACTTGTGTTCAACTCTGGTGGAAGAGGGCCCGGCGGCGTCTCGGGCGGGCAGCGGTGGCCGAATCTTTGGGTCTATTTCGTGCGGAGCCGTGGTCTGCTCGCGGGTGGGCAGGTCATCAAATCCTGGAAAAGATGGAGAAAATTTTGAATAAGTTTTGTGGGGAAAGAACAAAACAACAATCGAAACTTGACTAGGTATAAATAACATCAGTAGTATAGATGGTAAGAATGCGTTTCGACTGAAGCGGCAACGAGCACGCACATGAGCTTCAACTAATCAGATTATTGAGAGATCACGTGATTAAATTATCACGTCTGCCATCAATACACTGATTGGTATTTTACTGCACGTTTCCATTTCGCACCGTTCGTTACGGCTTCAGTTGAACAAACTTTTAATTATGAGGAGGTTTCGAGTCATTCCTTGAGGCTTCCTTAAGTCAGTCTTTCAGACCAATCAGCCTTACATCTTTCCTACTAAAAACGCTCGAAAGACTTGTCGACAGGTCCCTCAGGGACAGAACCTTAAAACATCTACCTTTACACTCACACCAACACGCTTACAGTACGGGCAAATCAACAGAAACCGCACTTCATTCTGTTGTTACCAAAATCGAACATGACCTCGAAAACAAATTATCGACACTAGGCGTGTTCATAGACATTGAAGGAGCCTTTGATAAAACAACTTTCGATAGCATAGACAAAGCCTTGGGAAGATACAAGGCGTCAAAAACCATACGCAGCTGGATAAGAGCTTTACTAGAACAGAGAATCATACAACTAGACATCAACGGAGTCACAAAAGGCATAGTGGCGAGAGGCTGTCCTCAAGGAGGTGTCCTGTCACCAATACTATGGAACCTTGTAGTTGACGACCTGATAACCAAACTAAATAAAAGTGGGTTCTATACCATTGGTTATGCAGATGATCTCACCATCCTAATCAGTGGCAAGCTAGAAAACACATTATACGAAGTCATGCAACGAGCTTTGCGCTTAATAGAAAGATGGTGCAATGAAAACGAACTTACAGTAAATCCGAAGAAAACAGAGATGATACTGTTTACCAACAAAAGGAAAATTGAACTAACCAAACCACCAACTTTGTTTAACACAAGCCTTGAACTGTCCGCAGAGGTAAAATATCTCGGTGTGACACTGGACAGCAAACTCAGCTGGAAAAGGCATACAGAAGATAAAACCAAAAAATCACTAGCAATACTAAACCAATGCAAACGCATGCTAGGGAAAAAATGGGGGCTAAAACCAAAGATAATGAAATGGTTATACCTATCGGTAGTAAGATGTTCACTAACATATGCTGCACTTGTATGGTGGCCAAGAACTCTCCTTACTACCGCCCAGCAAGAATTACAGAAATTTCAACGACAAGCATGCCTCGCCATTACCGGCTGCATGAGCACCACACCAACAGCAGCGTTAGAAGTCATATTGGGCATTCCGCCCCTACACATACACATCAAAGAAGAAGCAACACTCGCAGCCCTGAGACTGAAAACCTCAGGGCATTGGAAAGAACAAAACACAATGCACACTAAAATTCTAGGGCAAAGCATAAACAAAGAACCACGTTTGCAGTGGAAATGCGACAGAACCGAAAAACAACACATACTAGACAAAAACTACAAGATAAACTCAGAGAAGAACTTAGATCCGAAGCCAGCACAAGACACAATAGAAGTGTACACCGACGGATCCAAAACGAAAACGGGCACAGGAGCTGGAGCCTACTGCCAAGAACTAAACATGAGAATAAGTCACGCACTCGGTAAGGACAACTCTGTCTTCCAAGCAGAGTGTGTGGGCATTATGACCGCGGCTATAGCCGTGGCCAATCGACAGGTAACAAACTTTAAAATTAACATTAACTCTGATAGCCAAGCTGCTCTTAAAGCCTTGGCTAGATTCTCGACGACCTCACAACTCATACAAGACTGCCACAAGACTCTGGAAACACTCGCCATGTCAAACGACATCACCCTAAGGTGGGTCAAAGGACACGATGGAGACCAGGGAAACGAGGCGGCCGACGCACTAGCACGAAAGGCTACGACATTGAAGGTGATCGGGCCAGAACCTATTGTTCCCATACCCTTCAGTGAGTATAAAACCTGGTTGCATGAACTAACACAAAAAGAGCATTCCCAACTATGGGCGAACACAACAGACTGCAGGCAAGCCAAAGAGGCTTTCCCCAACATAGACAAACGGCAAACTAACAAACTACTCCGCCTGGACAGAGGTAAACTTAGGAAGGTGGTGGGACTCATAACAGGGCATAGCCCACTAAACAAACACCTTTTCGTTATAGGTGTCACCGACAGTCCTTTGTGCAGGGCATGCATGGAGGTCGACGAAACACCGACGCACGTGGTCCTAGAGTGCACGGGCGTAGCAGAACAACGCGAACGCCATTTGGGTTCCCCGACCTCATTCCATGAAGCCCTCGGCAACCTGGGCGGTCTACTCGGCTTCTGGAGTGAGCTTGGATGGCTGGAGTGAAGACTTCAGCGGGGAGGGGCAATGCACGCACAACAGACGGAAACGTTTAAGTGCGGAAACCAGCCCAGAGCGAAGAAGAAGAAGAAGAAGTCAGTTGGAGTCGAGGAGTATGAGTTTGATGAAATGAGAACCCCTGTCAAGAAAAGATTTCTTTGAATGCAACAATCAACCAAAGAAGTGGTTTGGTTTAAGTAAAGATGGTGATTTTGAGATTAAGATAAAACTATGAGCTTGATGAAAGGGTGTCATGTATAAAAACCTACATCATTTGCTTCTTCTTCTTCTTCTTTGTCATATCACTCTTGGCAGAGCGGTCGTGGTCATCACGAAGCAACGTCTTTGAGGGCAGATGTTATATGCCTCACGAGCATTCGCCATTTCTCCCTGCTGGCTGACAGCCTGGTACACTCGTGCAAAGGACCGCCCACAGCAGACTTAATTTGGTCGGTCCATCGCATGGGTGACCTTCCTCGCCCTCTGGTGCCCTCCACCTTGCCCTGCACGACAAGACGCTCAATCGAGTCACTCTCACGCCGGGAGACGTGTCCGAAGAATTTTAATATGCGACTCTGTACTATCGACGAAAGTCGTTTTTACCTCATTTGCTTACCTTTTTGTAATAAAAGATAATACAAGTGGGTAGATAAAAATGAACTGCCATGTTTGCTACTGAGGACGCAAAGCGTTTCGTGCATGTAGTGTCAATGTAGTGAAATGTCAATATCGAAGGTATAACATACCACCAGGCAACGGAGAGATAGCCTTTTTTCTATCGCGCTGGAACGTTTGCAGGGTTGCCACGGTCGCCTTCAGCTGCTCGTACTCGCACACGATCTGTTTCTGGAGCTGTAACCAATAATAACACTGTTAGAGCCCTATTTTACATAAAAAAAACTGGCCAAAGCGAAGTTGGGAGAGAGAGCAATGAATTAACTTGAATCCAGTTTTCGCACCAAACTGCCAACTCACAACTCCGGGTAGCTACAGATTTGCCAGAAAACTGCCAATAACTTTTCTAACCCAGCTCACATAGTCCACAACTGAATAAGCTAGCTACTAGAGAAAAAATTAACTCACCCCCTGCCACTGGGACTTCCGCCTGGGATCTGCGATCGTGATGAGAAGCCTATGGATCATCTGAACTGTCCCTTCATAGTACACCAGCGCCGATTCGTAGTTGTTCATCAATGCCATTTCACGAGCAAGCTTCGTGCTCTCGCAAATATCCCTAACAAACACTTCCATGATTCCTATTCCCGCTGCATAATATAACTACCACCCACCAGAAAAAAAAGATAACTACTGTTTCAACAATTTAAAAAAGATCGGCTAACGATACGTCATACAACGGTCGGCTCACAGAGTACATTATATATGTTAAAAGTACTCTGTGCATTATATATGGGTCGGCTCCAGTCTTGCTTGGTCTTGCTCCAGTGTTTCCATCCACTTCCATCACAGAATACATTTATATGCAAGTCGAGAGTTACAACGATAATCTATGGTTACAACATTATACTATTTGGTTACAACTTCCAAAAATATTTCCCTCTAAAGCTAAGCTTAAAACCTCAGAACAAGTAAATAAAACGTAGTGATAAAGTGATTTTTATTATACTCTTTGGTTATAAATTATAATGTTGGTATTAATTCATGCAAATCATGAATCTATACGCAAATCGTAGATAGAATAATAGGTAGATGTAAGTACTGTGTAACCGCGTATGAGATTGCGATAGCACGACGTAACGATGAAAAACACGACATTTACCATTGTTTAGTAGTCAATATTTGTATTAACCAATCAACAATATTTGTATTAAACGTTTTTATGTGAAAACAAGTAAATAACTCATGAAAAATACAATTACGCCACGAATTCTCAAAGTTTGTTTTGCAACTTCTTGTATGTATTCTTGAAAAAAACCAGTTACACGATAAGGGACAAAAAATAGGTTAGCTGCATCTCTGTTTATCACATAAGTAACCTTATCTGTGCTCTCTTTTTAGTGCGAATGAGAAAGCAAACGTTCCTGCATCTACTTTTATTACTCTATCTACGACGCAAATGCAATCCTTGCAATCCACATAGTCAATGTCTGTGTACCACACACCACACATTTTCGGAGTGATTATATTATACTCTTTGACTATTACCCTAAGGCGGCGATCGATTAGTGTTGTGTAAAAGAAATGAACGCATTTGTCTAATAATTGTTAAAGATCAAGTAAAGAGAAATGGAAATATAAACAAAACCATTTCCTGTCTTTTAAGTACATCTGCTTATGTTAAGGAAAAAATCTGCAGAGAGCTTTACTGTTTAATATTAATTTTACGTTCTAAAGAAATATCTACACTTATTGGAATCTTTTTGGTATGTCACGAGAATGTTTGTTTTATATTTTCAAATAATACGCCTACTTGTATGCACAATTAGTTGTTTTACATCAAGTTTTTCTTTGACGATGATTTATGGAAAAATGTTATAATAAACCAGCTCTATCAGTTATATTAAAGATTCTTCGCTCAACAGTGTCCTGTATCATATTATTGTGTTTTATCTTGTATATGTACCTAAAATACAAGGTTTGTAGTTGTAGTAGTAGAAATGTAGTTGTAAAAATAACACTATATTATCTACTTGTGTTGGTTGGGATGATGTCATATATTTTAGACAGTAGGCATAATATTAGTAGACAATTGAAACATGTATTGCATTCAAATGTGCTGACATACCAAATGGACAAAATTATTAAGTAGGTACAGTTTTACAATTATTATCTTTAACACACTTAGACTCTGTTCTCTTGTCACATTGATTGAAGGTAGGGACATGATGGCACACATTAGAATTTGTAGTGTTTTGGAATAAAAATCCTAGTAATATTACTTATAAATGAGAAAGTCTGTTAGTCCTTCATGTCACACTGATTGAATGGGTTTTGATGAAAGAAGATCATCCACAGCCCATACAAAGATACCAAAATTTGAAAGTGCTGGCCAAAAAAACTAGAGATTCCTTCAATCTAAATATATAAAATGAAAAGGTGACTGACTGACTGACTGACTGATCTATCAACATACAGCTCAAACTACTGGATGGATAAGGCTGAAATTTGGCACGCAGATAGCTATTATGACGTAGACATCCAATAGGAATAGATTTTTGAAGATTCAACCCCTAAGGGGGTAAAACAGGAGTATGAAATTTTTGTAGTCCACGCTGATGAAGTTGAGAACATAGCTAGTAGATCATAATACTCTAAGCATATTTCATCGAAACAGCCAAGCTGTAAGACTGCTACCAGAAAATATATCATAGTTAGATCTTTTTTTTCATAAATCTAAAAGTTTCGGTCAAAAAGTAATATTTTTTAGATTTTTTTATGGTCCAAACTTGTTTTTCAGTGTTGTCGAGCAGAAAAACACTACTTTTTCACATGCAATATAGGTAACGGAACATTAGGATATTGTTCGCATACCATGTGCATTTTATGCTTTTAGTCTGATATCAAGAAGAGGCAATAAGACCTCCAGCAGAAGATCTGAATATAAAATTAAATAAAACGTAATTGCTTTCTATGATTGTTTATTATATAAAAAAAACCAATTAATGATACAGTTTTTCATTTTGTTGTGCCATTTTACTATGGAAAAATCCATATTTTCAAACTTCAATATTTACACAAGTAAAGGCATTACAGCTTTGCTGTTATAGTAAAAAATGCTTCAGTTTTTATTTATTTTGTATAAAAAAATATTTTTAGTGGCCCCATGTATTAAAATATGCTATGCCTGGTTAAAAATCTACTGTTTACTGAGCTATTACACTGATCCCGAGCAATTTACTCTTATCCGTTGAGGAGTTCCATTATCTATCCATGTGTAGTTGTGTTAGTGTAATCTTACCAGTTTTTATGTTTTTATACTTCAATTTTCATTTGAAAATGTTTTAAATAAAAATATGCATAGGTACTAATCTATTATCAAAAATAAAAATAAAAGTGTTTTTGGGATCTATCTCTGGGTTCTCTGATTAAAATGATCCAGTATGGTTGTATTATAAGCCATTTAATTTCGAACAATTTTATTGAAGTATATTCATTTGTATAAAAGGTGTAAGAAATGCTTAATGCCGGACTCAGGGGTTAAACCGGTAGCCGCTAGTGATTCTTCTGCATCAGATGAAGCATCTAAATTAGAACTGTACCTTCAGAGACAACTTGAGGAGGATGTAGCAAGGTATGACATATATATTTATGATACCATATTAAATGCACACATTTCAGACTGCTATAAAACCTCTTTATCTAACTAATAAACTAGGTATGTTAGGTACCTAAGTAAGTCCTACTTACTTGTATATTGTATTAATTTTATAATCTGCTTGTTTACAGAATTTTTGATGAATCAATTTATTCTGATTTGGAAGTGGTTTGTGGGAAATTAAAAATACTAACACATTCTTGTATACTAAAAGCACGTACAAACATATTTTATAGTAAACTTGAAGCTATTTTGGACGTCAATATTGGAAGAGAAATTTTTGATGAAATATATTCCTTCATAAGGTTTGACATTATATTTGCCCTGATTTTATAACTATAATTTGCTATAATATCTTAATGGGTGTATTTTGTTTTTTAGTGATGCCTACACTGAATGTGATATAAAAAATCAGGAAAAAGATATATTGATTTTTCTTAAAAGAAAAATATTTACTGAATCTAGCGTATTGGATTGTAATAATACAAAAGAGACCACAGAGGATATTGATGTCTTTTTAACGCCGAACTGTAGAAGTCCTTATACAGACAACAAATATCAACAAATTTCATGTCTTAGTCCTAGTACAGAACTGACAAAAGAATACTATGCTTTGGTACATATAGAAGGAAATTTACTGGAACAGGAGTTGATCGAACAAGATGCACTTTCCAATGCCTTCCATACTATAATACAGGCACAAGATAGAGAATCACATAAAGTAATACAACGTAATAAGCCCACTTCATTGTCCCTTATTTCTAGTCATTCTTCTGAAACTATAAAACATTCCAATAATTGTGATATTCATAGCAAACCGCCCAATAAAAATGTTAATTTAAAGGATTGTGAGAATAAATCGAATCAAAGTACAAAAACATGCCAATCATATAAAGTCCTTGAAAATAACTTAAATAAGATATTGAATAACGATACATTCGCTGAAAAAACATTAGACCCTACATATTCTCCAGATAGCTTGATTACTGACGACCCTAGTTCTTCTTCAGATTACTTGTCCGCCGCATATACGTGCTCTCCCCTATTGGGATCTTCCGGGTGCTTGCATCAAATAAATGTTGGCGAAAATAGTACCAAAATGGAAAACCTGTTTACTTCTTCTGATTCTGGTCTAGAAAATACTGGTATGTTAGAAAGTCTGACTAGTCACAAAGATGTAACGTTGACAGATATATCATTAACTGAAAGTACTTTACACGACTTAATTGCAGAAGAAATAAATCAATCACAAGGATCAATCTCAAGCCCGGAAGCAGATTGTAATCGAGTTCAGAGAGTGGTAGTTCCTACTGGACCGTCATCTTTGAATGGTATTTCAGGAGCAGAGGGCTTTAATAGACAAAGAAATGTGAGCGTCGAAAAACAAAATGATATAACATATTGCAAGTCGTCTAAAGAAGAAAAACAGCGACAAAATGAGGAAATTGTCATTCTAGAGTCTTCGTCAGTTTCTTCTGAGACTGGATCTTGGGAGTCTGTTTTTCCACCAAAAATATCAGATAAAGAAATTTGCTACAAATTTATACACAGTGAACGCCAGTACAATTACAGTGACATAAAAGAAAAACCGAACACTCGTGATTATCAAAAGTTTGAAAAATTAACAAATCAAACGCCATGTTTCATTGATGCAGCAAGTTTGGCCGATGAAGAACATCATTCACAAAATCTAAATGAAATTGTGACTGATACATCTAAGTCAGACTTAATGCCTACGCCGAGTAAACCAGTGCCCTGTTCTACGGTTAACAAGCTCGATATGAGCCCAGGCGACTGGTCCGAAAGTAACGATAATGAAGACTCGTTAGAACAAGGAGATAACAAAGACACAGATTCAATTCAAAAGGATTTGTCCCCCACTATTTTTGAAATGACTCCTATTACGGAAGACTCTTTGAGTGCAAATGTTATTCCAGACACTAAAAGCTCCATTGAAACACATTCAGTTTCTAGCTGTGCAAATGAAAATACCATTTCGCTTTCATCGAGCACAGTTTATATGAGCACAACACCCCATAACTCAATCATGTCACTGAAAACACCTTCTTTAAAACAATATGAATCTGAAGAAAGTGAAAACGATACCATTATTAGTAGAGGAAGCTATTCAAATTTTCGATCTGGTAGATATAATGAATCTTCTCCTATAGTTTCAGGCGGTACTTCAGTAGATGTTCATACTCCAAAATTAGAAGCACTAAATAGCAGTCCATTAATTCGAAGAAAAATAGATAACACACCTATAGTGACGGGAGTGCCGTTTCCAAATGAAGATAATGATAGCCTCCCGAAAACACCGAAACCTGCATGCGTATCTGCTTGGGTCGTTGATATGTCCAACCCAAAAGAAATTGAATCAGAGAAAACCACGTCCAACTTCAATGGTAAAAAGCCTGGTGATAGGAATTGCGAAAACTTGAAAAATGAAACGAAATCAAGTAGCAGTGATAACTATTGTAAAAGCAGAAGTTCTGTAGACTCTGACAGCAGTGAAAAATCGGGTCATAAATTCTACATTGATTTATCTACTTTGCCTGATCCCTTGCCCCCAGAAAAGCCAGCAACTAATGACAATAGCAATGAAAAGAAAAATATGTTTTCGATGTATATAGATTTGGGTGAAACTTTAACACTTAAGGAGATGCCTTCTCGACTGTCATCTTCACTAGGTAATAAAAAACAGGTCGTTGAAATTAAAAGCTCCTCAAAGCCTAAATCTCCAAAATCTGCTAGCAACGAAAAAAATATCAGCGTTTCATCAAAATCACATTCTAGCATGAGTTTTGAGAGATATGAATCCCTCTGTAATGATACTAACTTAAGTATCTCTGAAATAATATCTATTCCGGAGATACCTGTAGGTCCAAAAAGTAATGAATCCTATGAATCTGAGAGTAACAAAGTTGAAAAGCCGTCTCTTCGACGTATGAATGGCGATAAATCCTTTATGATGAACACAGTAAATGTTATACACGAAGAAACTGTTAATGCGAAAGATCAGCCGGTCGATCTTTTCGTTAAATTATCCGATTTAGACAAACCGACCATAAAATCTGATATTTTTGTGAAAGAAAATTTTGATCCAAGAATGACTAGATCTATTCCAGACAACAATTGGCCCGAACAGAATGTCCAAACTGCATCATCTAGATCTAGTGAAGTTATTAGTTCGTTTCATTCAGAAAATGCATTGAGTTTAAATAGACTCTTTCCTCATTTAAAAAACGAGTTTAGTAGAAGTATGCCAATTTCTTTATCTGGGAGAACCCGATCGCCTTTGCGGCCCGGAGCTTCGTTGAGTGTTGGCGAAATAGACGAACAGGTGTCAGACGTGTCTGAAATCAGCAGCATTCAGAGTAGTATTTGTCGCTCTGTAATTGGTAAGAAATTTTCTTATTTAAATTCACCAATTAATTTATATTACATACTTATAATACCGTTTATTTCAGAAAACAGTACCACGGAGGAAACTAGTCAAACATCCAGTTTAATCGGTAATTGTCAGTCTAGATTAGGCCAAGACTTATTGCGGATGTTCTTGGAAGAAATAGCGCCAGATGTGATAGTGGAAGTATCTGGAAAACGGATTAAAGCCCATAAATGTATATTATCTTCGAGGTAAGGCTTTTGATGATCTCTTTGGTGCTGTGGTGAGTGCTGGTAGTCTGGTGTGCAGCTTCGGTTGTGGCTAGTAACCACCCTACCGGCAAAACCGTGCCGCCACTCGATTTAACATTTCAGTACGATTACGCGTACAAACAAATGGGTTTAATATTACTGCCACGCCCCTCTAAGTTAGCGTGCTTGTCTTAGACTGCATCATCTCTTATCCCCAGAAGAGAACACAATCGACTTATTATGGAATAAAAAGGGTTATTTAGAAGGTATATGTAGAGTATTTGTTTTGAACCATTGCCTTAAGATTTGTAATATTTTAGGTGTCAATATTTTGCTGGTATCTTAAGCGGCGGTTGGGTCGAAAGCGCTGGTAACGTCATCGTTTTACCACCGTAAGTATTATCTACAGTTTTCATAATATACATTAAAAAAAGAAGAATATTAGCCATGTTAATCATGACCCTCCTAACCGCAAACTTGTGCTAGGTTTAGGTACGACAATAGTGCAACGGGTGTGGCTTGAACCGCCGACCTTTCGGAATTCAGTCCGCTCCTTAACCGTTGAGCTATTGATGCTATTTGTAATTTTAGTTATTAAATCAAGATGGTTGCACTATAAGTCAGAGTTTGTTAACATTGTGTGTTAAGAAATATATTAACTCTTACTTCTTAATCATGAAGCTGATATGAATACTGACTCATGCTCATTTTGAAATTTATTGGCGTCAAAGTTTAACGGTAACTGTAATCTGCCGTGTAAATCCAAAACACTGTATCTTGGAAAAACCGTTTTGAGTAAACTGTGTCTTAAGGTTTTTTTTTATTTGGGTTGATTTTGGGTTGACACTGTAACTTAAGTTATAGTGTCAAGTTATAGTGGCTTTACACGGCAGTAATGTCGTTAACCGCCTGTCATGCAACTGGACCTTAATGACAGACTTGCTTGACAGTTAACGATAACCAACTTGAAATTACACTAATTATTGAATTGTGCACTCATTCGTATTCGATTCGTTTCTGTGATTCTTGAAAATACGATTCGATGTTACCGTCATACAAAATGTACGCACGCTTGTGAACACATTTGATTCGTATTTTGACAGTCGATTAATGAGTGCACAAACACCCTAAGGGCTGGGGTTTCAATGAACTTAAACATTATACAAATACTTTTGTTTTAGATTTTCATTCAATGTAGTACATTTTGCTCTGTGTCATATATATTCGGGTCTCTCGACTATTCCGGACTCAATAAGTATTGTGGAACTAGCCACGATTGCCGATATGCTGGGCTTGGAAGGATTAAAGGAAGCTATCATGTTTACTCTGAAAGCTAAATATTGTCACCACTTTCATCGGGTAAGAATCATTATCTATTAACTAGTTGACTCGCCCCAGCTACACTTGGTTGGAAAATCTGAATATTTTTTTTTAGTGGTCTACATTATAATTCAAAATATTAGGTTTCTAGACCCAGCGGCTTAAGCTGTCCATTGACATTATCTCAGTCAGTTCAACCTGTTATTATGTAGGTATGTGTTACTGTAAAAGCACGAACTATAACAACGTAAATTCAGTGTTAATGGTAAAAAGTGTGAACTGGTCAGAACTCAGAAATAATATTTTAATACTAATTTCGCACTTATACCAGCATTCACTAGGTCAATCCTAGGTATAATATTATAATATTAACATTATTCAATAACAAATAATTATATCCAGAAATAATTAAGCTTACTTTTAATCGTATAAAATGCTTTTAGCCGTGTCAAGTTTGCACAGCCGGTGTATTGGAATGCTTTCCACTATCATCAGTTTATGGATTAGACGACTTATACCGCAAATGCCTAAGGTGGATTACGAAGTACTTTTCAAAAGTCTGGCCTACTAAAGCTTTCGCTACATTGCCTAAGGAGTTGTTGGACAAATGCTATCAAGAACATATCGTTAATTTAACAATAGAAAATCTTATTGACACCGTTTATGGATGTGGTATAACAGGTGTGAACTATTGTAGATATAAAGGTCACACGATAAGAGATGACACGTAGGTACATAATATTATGAATCATGTTCTAGAAATAAAATAATGTTTTAATATTTGAAAAAAAGGTACCTACCTATTTATATTAAATAGCGTGCTCATTACCAATACTTTTATTGCGTGACCTGTATTTATGGTGAAATAAAATTATAAAGTATTCTATGCTAACTATTTATTATTAACATAATCGAATTCGAGTACCTACTTAGTTGTTTAAAACTGCAGTATTTGTAGTATTTACCTATTAATATTAAAAAATAATAATTGTAAAATCATTTATTTTAAACTGCAGCTTTTGTGATACTAATACTAAATTACTACTAAATATCAGAGGATAAAACAATTGTATGTATGGTTTCAGTGGCATCGCTGCAAAACAGCAGGTGGGCCGAAAGTGTGGCACGAATGTGTCGTCGCACAGTGAACGCAGCAGCACACTTCGCCGCGCCGAGGCTACTGGCGGTGCTGGAGCTCATAGCGACCGCCCCCGACGCGCCGCAGCCCGCCAAGCAGGCGCTGGACGATTGCCTCGCTGCCGCCATCGAATGGGCCCCGCCCGATGAGACGTGTCGCGCGTACGCTTTCCTCTCCAGCTTGGTCAAAGAAATCCGCAACCAACACTCGTCCAAACCAGACCTCATAACGAACGGCAACCAGATATCCAAAGTGCCGGAGCCAACCAACCTTCTCTTCACTCACGCTAGCAGCTGGCGTCTGCAGTGTGAGGGAGCACTAGTGAGAGCCGCACCCAGAGTTGTAGGCACCCAGGCTTTCAAGGATCTACCGTCGGAGCTTCGAAGGCGACTTCGAGAACTCGGCTGCATCATGTATGGCCCCCAAGCCATACCCCTCGCTGCATGCCCCGCGATGCCTCCAGACAGAAAATGTAAAAGCACTTACCACAATAAGCCGGCTAAAATGGTCAATACTTCCAATACACGAAGTTTGGATATGGAAAGAGTTCGAAACTCCTTTGTTCCTTATAAGCCGAAACCGGTCACAGTAATGGGATCGAAAGATAAGTTAACGAGCAACAGTGAACTGAGAGACATTAAAAAGATGAATAAAGTCACGATACCCAAAGTTAGGACAACGAAAGCGCAAGAGGAGCGTGCGAAATTCAATCAGAGCAAATCGTTAAGTTCGCAAGATCGTGTAGTTAATAACAGGTCTGTTACAGCTCGTCCACATCTATTCGAAAACACGAAACCTAGATATTTGGAACCACGCATCATTAAAGAGAAAGAGAAAAAGGCGCCGCCGAAAACATTTGTCAATAAAATAGTCTCCTCCAGTGAGTCTTCTCGTAATTCGAGTCCAGTCCAATGTCGCACGTTGCGAACTAGTCGTATGATGGCTAATCAAAAATGTGAACATAAGGCGCATGCCATGTCTCAAGACAGTCTGGCTACTACTTCAAGGCCACGCACGGCGGAGCCTTCCACTGATTCGTTGAGCGAATCTCAAAATAGCAACCGCTATGCAACCTACACTAAGACCAAACACACAAGCAAAGGATCCGTAGAGTGTGAGTATACTTAGCCATAATACGTACGAGCGTAATTTTAGTTGCAAAATTGACTGATGACATTGAAAATTATTTGTCCCCTCGTGGCACTAACCGGAATATATTCCGGTTGGTGGAATTTTCATATTATAATATGAAACCAAATTCAGCTTTAATTACGCTATTCAAAATTGACAAAATAACGCTCGTTTGGCCTCGCCCCCATATTCAAACTTTAGGTCATATTTTTTGTTCAAAACATGTATTCTTATACACACATGTATGTATTCTTAAACATGTATATGTCTTACTTTATTTATCTCGGCACTAACGATAACGTATTTAGATTTTGTTTTCTATAAATTGATGCAATTGTATTTTCTTTTTACAGCAGTGATATCAAAATGCCAAGGGCTTTCACCATCATCCTTGCTAAACGCTAACGTCAAAACTAAGATACCAGTTTATTTGAATCAAAACTCAATATCCGCCAACGGCAGCTCCAACAAGCAAGCGACGAGTGCTAGAATGTTGCATGTGAACACACATGTGAACGCAAAAGGTAAAACGAAGTCGTGTGATCGTAAAATATCCGGATCTCTAATGAACGCTACAAAATCGAGCTCCGCAAAAATTGTACCAAAAGCGTCGAAGGAATCGCAGATGTGTCACTCACAATCCCAGAAGCAAAAACAATCGAGATCTGGAACCAAACACACCACCAGGCGAGAGGATGGTGAAAAGGAGCACCACATTCCTGTGATGGAACGTTCAGGAACCTTCTTAAAGGATGAGCCCACGTTCGGTGATAAGACCACTAACATAGACAAGGCCCTGTAAGTTAAAAATAATATATTTTTACAATAAATTTCATAGGGTTACCTGTGAGATATCTATTCAAAACACGTAAAACGTATAAAACTTTCCGATATCGATGTAGCAAGCAAGACGTGCATGAATCATCAAATATATAGTTCGCGACAGGTCGAGATAGCAATCGGGGTGGGGACGCCCCGCCTCATACTATTATATCTATTCCATATTGAATGATGCACAATAATAGCTTGTCATCATCACCATCTCAATATCGATATATTTTGTTAATATTGGTACTTAATCGGTTGTAACTTATTTACCTATTA
Source organism: Maniola hyperantus (assembly GCF_902806685.2). NCBI lineage: Eukaryota > Metazoa > Arthropoda > Insecta > Lepidoptera > Nymphalidae > Maniola > Maniola hyperantus. The sequence continues at coordinate 7,772,857 of NC_048564.1, forward strand.
CCGGGTCTTATTGTAGCTATATAAAATATAATCATAGTAACATAATGTTTAAAAACGTTAGGTGTCATCAATTTCGTAATTCTCTAATGTTACATATTTAACGTCTACTAGTCTCTTGGATTTTATTATTATTAAATAGAAATTTAATGTTATTAGTTTAGAATGTGTAAGGATTTAAATTAATCGCAATATCACAATTCACAATGCAGAATTCTGTAAATGTGCTATTTTATCAAAATGTGCAGTAGTTTCATAGTATATGTCTATATTATTATATTTATCGTAATAAAACTGTTTAGTGTAAGTATATTTTAAAGATTTGTTATACTTATGCGTAACAAATAGGTATTTTGCATGTAGTGTCCGAATAATTATTCATAAGTACCAACCAACCTGCCCCCTTAGCATCGTTGTTTACGGCTTCGTGACGATCGCAATCACATAGCTATTTATTTTTGTGTTTAATACACAAAAAATAAAGTTCATAGTTTATTAATTAAGTCTTTAATATATTTACAATTATACTGGTTACTATTGACTTGTTTATTATTAACTTAATTATTATTACTAACATTACTATAGCCAACTTAACTATATGAGTTTATATTTAATTCACTGTGTTACATTTGACTCTATTACATAATATGACCTGAATTCTTTTCCCACTCCCAAAGGTGCTACGTGGCGATCGCAGTCACATCTATTTATTTTTTATGTATCAAATCATAGTTTATTTCTATAATATTTATACAATTATACTCATTACAATCATAAAATTATTACTAAGTTAATATAATTAATTATTAAATTTGCTTGTGTACATTTTATTTTTATGTGCAATAAAGACAAACAAACAAACTGATCTGACATCTGATTGGCTGAACTGGTACAGTATAGATTATAAATATCAAAGCCAGAATACTATAAATTCAGCCAATATTGCATTGTGAATAGTAATTTTCCTGCTAAGGGGGATTATTGGAACGAATTGGATTATGACTGATTTGACTTGTCCTCGGTCCTTCACGCGCAAGGGGAGCAAAGTATAATTATATATAATTATTGAAGAACAAAGATCAAATGGGTTAAAAGATCGTAAATGCCAGTCTTTAATATAGAAACCCAACTCTATCTATTTACGCTTATTTATTAAATTATTGCAATCGTTTTAAAGGCGCGGCTTTCTAATTCGAATAATATAACAAAATAAACATCGTTGATGTTGGATTATAAAAACTTATGCAAGTGACAGTTATCTATTACCTGGTTATCAATGCCTAGTTTTGTAAGATCATTTGTAATGTTAGGTCTGAAATAGGCATAGGCAATAAATAGCCATTGTAGAGCTGTATGGAGTGCACGCCAACAGTTAGGTTGTAGTGAGCGTGTAGGTTTTCGCTAATAAAAACTTATAGGTATAATGCGCTAATATTTATTTTTAAATTTAAAATAGCTATTGTGGCTAATTCCTTTGTACACAATCTCTAAACTAAACTAAAATATCACGTCTAAATCTATAGCTATCCCTTTCATAATGTTGCTTGCGGAAAAGGAAAGCACTAGATTTAGACCTGTTAATTTAGTTTAGTTTAGAGATTGTGTACTAGAGAATCGGCCCCAATATATGTAATTTTAAATATAGCTCTAGCCAGCCTTTTTGGCCGCTTTGAGCACACCGCGTTTCGATGCTCAGAACTTTAACAGGGTAAGTTAACGTTAACTATTCTTAAATCTGTTATTTAGTATGAACGAAATAGGGACGGAAAAGTTTCATGTTCCTTTCACGTCCATATTTAAAGACAGATTTACGCACAGGTAGTTTGAAATGTAATACTAAAGAGTCAGGTACCAGCGGGACAGCTCCCTGCGCGGTTACATTGCGCAAGCTCGAGTTCGTTTATTGGTTAATCGAACTCGCTGTGTGGTTCAGAGTGGCCGTAAAAATTGACGAGGACTTATGATATCATAAAAATATACTTAATCGAGTCACTTTTTTAAATAAAACATCACATTAGAATTAAATTCTATAAGAATGGTTTTAGTTTTTTATTTAAGCGATTTAAATGCCTACTTTTGTAGTTTTATATGCTTACTTTATGTAGTTTGTAAGCCTAATTTTCTACATATTTCATTTATTTCGTAAAAGTTAATGTTTTAATCTATAAATTACGGAATACGATGTGTACTAATAATACAAGTGTAAAGAAATTATTTTTCAAATATTTGTGTATCTACCTGTAATGTTATGAAAGATTGAGATACTTTAAAATAATAATAATCATAATATAATGAGAAAGAAAATAAATTTTAATTCATAATGAAACTAAACGTTAACAGATAGACGGTTAGTTATATCTCTGTAAATGATCTCGATGATGCTCTCAGTATTCAATTATTTACTTTCAGGTTTGCATCAGCCATTGTTGTAGTTAAAATTTAGGCCATGATTATTTTTATACGTTATCATAATATTATAATACTTAGATATTGGTAGACTTATTGTAGTTGCTCAGTCGGCTATAATATCTATAATGCAACCAAAAAAGGACATTTATTTCTAAAAAAAGAAAACTTATTAATTATTTGTAGTGATTTCATATTTTAAAGAAAACTGCAAACAATATTCAGTTAGGTACAATATTGGTTTTGTTATTATAATATGTGGCTGGAACAGCGCGTCACTTCTTGTTTTTGCACCTTGTTTGTAAACAAGATTCTTGTGGCGTGTTTTCGCATTAGTAGTTTTAACTAAATTAACTAAATATGTATTGTATTATAATAATATTATAGTCGATTGATGCAAGCATTAAGACAGGCAAGTATTTTTAAATTCTACTATGTTTTAACTCTGACTAAAGTTGTATTTCTGCTATTAATCTATTTCGCTAATATAACAAACAGATAAACAAATCAATGTTTTAAGTTAAAACTGGTAGTTATATTTTAAGTCATATAAATGTATTGTTATTTTGTAGAAGGTGGCACTTGCTCATAACGTTTGTATGCAGTGGAAAGATAGCACGTCATAATATTCTCATATTGTGGTACAGTTCTTGCAATCCACGAAGGCGAGTTAACTTTTCTTGTGCTTAAGTCGTATACACGGACATTGCGTAAGTGTGCGTGCATGTCGAACCAATCAGTCACGAGCAAGCGCTCCCAAACGTAAACATTTACTTTACCTTACTTATACCGATACGGCTTAAACACAAGCATGAGCCACTCGCCCTCGTGAAATGCAAGAACTGTATAGGTGTACGGGACTTACACATTTACGGTAAATACAAGTAAACAGCGTTTTATGCGTAGTAATGATGTCAAAACACATAAAAACACTTAAGAAAACGCAATACGCTGTTCAATTATATTACCCGTAGTATGTATAGGTACCAACCTACAGGCAATAGCATCTATAATAATAATAATCTGCTCAAAGCCCCACCGAACAATAGTAGTATTGATAATGGCTTAAATTAAGCATAATAAATTGTATATTTTATTACATTCCTTGGAAAATATTGATCACAGTAGATTTGGAAATATCGTGTAATTTTTTATTTTCTCAGACGTTTTAATTGTCAAACAATAGTAATATGACTTCAACAAAGTATTATATTGTTTTTATTACGTTCGATATTATACTAACGCTAGTCATTATATTTGAGAACTAAGTTATTTCACCTATAAGGAGCTAAAGCACTAACTATACAATATCCGGCAAGAAATATTGTATATAGGCCTTTAGAATGAGATTTCGGCTTTGTAGAGCGTTGTATCTGTCACTAGTACCAATGTGATGTTTTGTCGGTCTCAACGACAGAGACAATATATATATACAAGACAACTATACAAAACAACTATTTCTTTTTATAGGTCGATGTACAATATTTCCTGTCGGGTAAATATTGTACTTTTTAGCATCGGCGACATCGAAATCACGCATTGTTGCAATAGCTCTGATGCTGCCTCGGATTTTGGTCAATTGTATAGTTTGCCAGACCCTCACTGTATTGCAGCGACACGTCCGAATGTGTGCGTGTTTATGGTGCAGTTCACGCATAGCATCCGATACAAACGATCTGATAGAGAATCGCCGAGGCTAGTCTCGAGTGTGCTTTGACCCTTACAACCCTTTGCAACATAATCACGATAGCCTCTAATAGATTTAGAATAGCCCCTCCTTTTACTTGTCACGTAAATATTTTAAAGTTTATTTTATTAAATACTAGCTGCCCCGGCGAACTTCGTACCGCCTAACAGTCGATTCAAATTTTTTTTAATTTTTCTCCGTAAGAACCTCCTCGTACTTCAAGGAATATTATAAAATAAAGAATTAGCGAAATCGGTTCAGCTGTTCTCGAGATTTGCCATCAGCAACACATTTAGCGATTCATTTTTATATAGAGATATGAATAAAATGATTGAAAACTCAATAAATTAAATATTCATCATGATCAATTTGGTATTGATTTTGAAATTTGGATTTTATTGAAGGCTTTGTATTTTAAAAATATTGTCACACCACAGTGAAATACCTGTAAATAGAATTATACTGTACTTACCTGCTTACCGTAAGTTTTAGCAGGTATAGTGTTATAGTCACTCAGCCGTTGACAGAAAAATTTAATGTGATAATGCAATGTAATGTAGCTATATAATAGTTTCGTAGAGGACTTGCAAGGTCCATTGCAATCAGTATAATTACCTATTTAACTATTTAAGGTTTAATGTACCTATCTAGATAAATATAGTACGCGGCAGAAAATAATGTACATCGACCTGTAGAAAGAGATTTTGTAGAGTATTGTCTCTGTCGTTGTGTCCGATGTCACATAGGCTTGAGTGACAGAGACAACACTCTACAAAGCCGAAATCTCATTCTAAAGGTCCATGTACATTATTTTATGCCGCATATCATGAAGCAAGATTTTAACTACCATGTTTCATACTACTTTACATAGTGCAATTCAATACGCATTAAAATTTAAACGCAGCTTAATAAAATAATACTTTGCGAAAATATTTTGATAAACTGCTAAATATTACATTATTTTATGTTATTACACACACCATTGTGGACTTATGTGTTACCGTTTGCTGTGGAGTCAGATAACTGCCTATTAAGAACCTCCTCCTTTTTTGGAAGTTGGTTAAAAATGGTTTCACTCTAAAATTGTCTTTTTTATACACAGGAAATGCCATCTAATCTACTGGCTTAAGATGCCTAAGCCTATTGTAACCTTAGCCTACCCATTACGAGTGTTGTCAAATGTTTCCAGTTTTTCAATGATGTGATATTTAAATAACTGAAATATATTATTTCTCAATCTATAGAACCTGGAAACTATGTATTTGTATGTATAGCTTTCAATTTCGAAAACAAATCATAGCACCATTCCTTGTATTATGAGATTTATTACTGTTGTTCGAAAAAGGGGAAAATATTGGTTATTTAGTCTTAGAGTTTATTTTAACTGTATATTTGATAGCGAAAATTGTTTATTGTACTTACCATAATTTCATTTTAAATAGGTATTTATATTATTAAAGTGCATGTGCATTTAAATATTGCGTCTTATTTCGTGCTTATTTTTTGTGTTTTAGATTACAGTTCCATGTAATTTAAAACACAAAAACATATTGGCGGCTGAGAAATCAGTTGCAAGAGCGGTCCATGCAAACTTCTAGGTCGCCTGAGGTCGCCAATAAGTTTGAATCCTACCGACAAATCTAAAGGTGGCTACATACAATAACTTTTCCAAATAAATTATACAAATAAAACAAATAAATTTCCTCACCCAAATATGTTTATTGTTGTTTTATAAAAAATTGTCATAGTTAGAGACTTCGTTTTATTTTTTAGGTACGTATTTAGTCGCACCAGGGTTTTTTCACATTTTGGTACGGAACCCTAAAAACATCAGTCAAAGGGATAAAGTTCTATCATGATCATCATCATCAACAACCGATAGACGTCCGCTGCTGGACATAGGTAGTGACTTCCCGCGCCACGGTTTTGCGTTGCCTGAATGCAGCGGCTCCCTGCGACTCGCCTGATGTCGTCCGTCTACCTAGTGGGGGGTCTTCCAACGCTGCGCTTTCCAGTGTGAGGTCGCCATTTCAGCACCTTGGGACCCCAACGTCTGTCGGTTATTGGAATCTATTTTATAATATGACAAGGCTTAAGTACATTATATATATTAGCTACGGTTAAATACGTTCGCTCGTGGTTCAACCTTAGAATCCTTCGCTGGCTCGGAATTCAATACAAACTGGGGACAAAATAACATCTTTGCACCCTTGCATAACAAATAACTATTTTATCTTTTTGGTTAGTACAGTTTATTTAATATTTTAAACTTAAGCTTAATATGAACTCAGGTGTAATCATGATAGCTTTAACTTATCACTTTCAATTGCTTTACATAAATCTTGTAAACTAGGATATACATTTTTAGAGTATGGTAATTTTATAGATTTATTTGTGATAAGTAAAGCATGCCATCCTACTGCTTTAGCTCCGTTGTAGTCATTTTCTAGATCATCTCCAATATGAAGGCATTGTTGAGAAGATATGTTATTCCCGTAATAATCTTGAGCACATTCAAAAATCTTTTTGTCAGGTTTACATACACCTACCTCATATGAGGTTAATATGAAGTCAAAGCAGCTATGAATTTTCATATTAGTAAGTATATCATGTAGACGAGGATCAAAATTAGATATGACTCCTACAATAATTCCAAATTTCTTAAGTAATCTAATCAAGTCTGTACCACCATCTGCTACTTTCCAACATGTTGGAGTCTTGAAATCTTCAATAAGTTGTTGGGAAATTTCATTGATTTTCTCAGTAGGCAGACGTCCTTGAAAGGTCAACTCAATGACGCGACTCCACCAATTGTTCCAGGAAATACTATTTTTCCCAAAATTGGGGTGTTGCTTTGATAGATCTTTATAACTAATATGTAGTTGGTTTTTTAAATCAACACCTGTACCTTTAAAACCGTGACATCGTGCTACAGAGGCGTAATAATCGTATGGAGGTATACGAAACCTTAATAAAGTGTTTGTAACATCGAATGTAATTAATTTGATCCCATGTAAAGACATAATAATTATTTGAAAATATGAGCACTACAGGCTAGTTTCAAGGTATGATGTAATAGGTATCACAGACCAGTAATGATATGTGATAGGTATCAGTCAACGGCCTGGATTTGGATGCAGTATGAGTATGCACTCAGTGATACTGATAAAATATGATAATAGGTGGATAATAGTGATAATATGATAGGCACACCACCATAGTGATTATATACTCTTTGATACGAGATTCTGTGACAGTGGCACGGGGCACCATTAGAGTTTAGACCATTTTTTTTTAATTTTTTTTACGGCCCTGGATAGCCATAAAATAAATTTAAAAAAAAATAGCCACCGAGACCACAGATCATAGTAGTCTATACCGAGACTATCTCTATGCACCGAGCTACAGAAACCGGAGAACCGCGGGCTGATTACGTAAAATTTTGCAGTAGCGACAGCAACGTGACAGCAGTAGCAATGGGATAGTGCATTTGCTGTCTCTTCTTCTTCTTCTTATTTTGCTTTGTGGCTATTGCTGTCTCTCTCTAGCCGGACGTTTGACAGCAATGATCGCGAGATTTACGCCTGTCGCAAGCCTGTCGCGAGATACGTAATCACCCTGCCGAGCTCATTTGACATTGGTTGATTCTACATAGTTAGTACATTACTGCTTCAATGGTGATGTCAAAATAATTATTCGTAGAAAATCTTCAATAGTTAACTCATATTATTTACTCATATGATCAAAACTAAATGATAGCCATCAAACTCAATTGACATTGATTGGTCTTACATTGCTGCTTCTCTGAGCGAAATTAAAATAACTTTTCGTAAAAAACCTCCGATGGATTAAAAATAAATGTCAAAATGATCTTGGTCCTATATTTTACTATGCAAGCTCCACACAGTCTTCCAACAGTCCAACAGTTCATCCAACTTTCCACGTGTGGAGAGATAGTTCGTACATGTTTGATGATGTTGGATCTTAGACTAGGTATAGAGAATAGAGAACCCGCTTCCCACAAGCTTCCGGAATCCGGGCACGTTTTCATCTAAATGTTTCCAGCCCTGTTTGTCAGATGCTTGTTGACGTAGGTAGTGATTATATCACAGAGTACTTTGTAATATATGAAATAGAGACCAGTTTTTTTTTTTTTTTTTTATATATTTTTTTTTTTTTTTTTTAATACAATAAAACTTAAAGCTAGCTAACAACCAAACTTCGAGCCTAAAATTGGAAATGCATCACAAGCGCCCCTAGATTTGAAATTTGGAACTATGGTGATTGAATCTATATCTACGTATATATGTAATACATAGGTATAGGTACTATATACATTTATACGTATAATATAGGTACTAGGTACCTATATTATCCTACTTTCTTATTATTTTCTAGATTTGGGTTACTTGGCTGATTTTTCAATTGTCAAATAACGATGGATTTTTGATTTTGTGAGTTTTATTTGACGATTGAAAAAATCAGCCCTGAATAAAACAAAGTTATTTTTAAAATAATGTAGGTTATATTTTCTATACTTAATGAAAACAAAATTGATCATTTACATCGTAAAATGTTTTGCTGATGACATGACTACACTATAATTTACACTAGAAGTAACTTTAATACACTAAATGTCGCGACGAACGTCGCGAAATAGTTAATTGTACAAAATATAAATAGTAATCATCGTAAAATTAAATCATCCAATTATAATGGCACCGATTCTAAGCACAACCTAATTTTAGAGTATTCGCACCCCCTTCCCACCATTGTAATATGAAAAGGACAGAAGCAGTTTGACATTTCTAAATTTATATTTTAGATGGTAAAACCCGTGATTTTAGCACGCACTCGCGAACCTACTGTTTAAATTTGTATTGTGCACTAAAATTTAGAGTCTTTAAATGTGAAAGTCATGTTCCGTTCCTTTTTTAGCATTAGTAAAAAGAAAAGGATGCAGACACTCCAAATTTAGTTTAGAGAGAGACTAGAGAATCGGGGCCAACATCTAATTACAATAACGAGCAAAGCGAGATTAGAAGGAGAGGAATCCAGAGCCGGATGCTTAAAATACTATGGTAAGTTGTCTGTGACTTTACTCTGTGGGTCTAATGGTCTATACTTGAAACGCGACGCCGACTGTCTGTGGTCGAAGCCTTAAACCACGGCGCCCACCATTTTGTTAACTGACTGGATCCGAGCACGGCAGCCTCGCCTCACAGCACGCCTGCCGTCATCAGTACGGTGCCTCGCATCCTGTATTATTACTCGTAAGTGGCTAACTATAAGTAACTATATTTGATTGCCATTAATTGTGTGCATAAGGAACGTTTCCATGTAGCCTACGTCGAGAGTCGTAAGGGCCCTTTATTGGCAGGCCTTAGTCGGAATAGTAAATCGTCAGCGTCGGGAGCCATTGGGACCCTTGTTGGCAGGACTTGGCTGGGAGAAAGTAATCCGTCAGTATCGAGAGTCGTAGGGGCCCTCGGGTGGCAGGCCTTAGCGTCGAACCGCTAACTCTCGATACAGATGACGAGACCAGCTAGCTCTCGACGTCAGTGACGACCCCGGCTAACTCTCGGCGTAAGTAGCAAGCAAAGGTGTGGCACTTTGAGCCGGCACGAATAGCCAGTTACCTGACCGAAACGCGGTAGGTCAATGGGACCCAATTATAATCCTAATGGCTGGGCTAATGATGGAACCGTTCCTCCTTTAATTTAGTGCTAGTCAGCCCTGGTCTTCCCCGCATAGCGGCGAGGAAGACAGTAGCCCCGGCAGATTTCGTCTAGGCGAAATCTGCCCGTCCCATATATGTATTACAGAGTGCGAGGCAATGGATTCTGTCCTATGCGACGGGGAGGAAGGCCGCTTCCTCGCCTGTCGCCTCAGTGCCGCGGAGACGGCGCATTAACCCGGTGTCGCACGCGCAAGCAGACTGCGCATCGAGCAAGGGTGAGTGCATAATCAAACATTCACAAACTAGCCTTCGTGACGTCTCTGGTTTCAACCCTCAAACCCGGGCGGCAAGCCGAGTCTAACTAAGCATAAACAGGAGGCGCCACGACATGGTGGAGGTGCTGAGGATCTGATAAATCAGTAAATGAGCTTTCAGCAAAAAATGCTAAAAGAAAGAGGGTTGTCAAATAAGTTGTGAATGTTATTATGCACTGACCTAAATCAGACATGTCTCGACAAGTCTCGACACGTATAGAGCGGCAAAGACCATTAGACCTTAATAGGTTATTTTTATGTCTTGTTTTCTCGTAGCTATGTGATTTGTTCTGAATATGATTATTCTTAAGCGTGAATGACCTACCTACCTACACATGAAAATTATTTTTCCTACTATTGAGTTTTGATACCTACCTTACAGGTGATGAATAATTCTACTTATAACTAACACTTTAAACTCTAATACCTACTTTAAATAAGCAAAGTTATGTTGCATTTCACTGATGATTTTAACGTTTTTTTAGACAGTTTTAATATAAATACCTACAATACATTGTAGTGAATAGTGACAAATGTTCAATGTTTAATTTAATAAAGGATAGGTACCTACCTAATGTGAAGAATAAAGGAGGATGCTGTGCGCATAGTCCTATAATAGAATAAAGGAAACCGAAAATTAAGAATAACCTCATTCTCTGTTAAAGTCTAATTGTAAAGATGCGACGGTATTACCAACGTTCTGAATTATTATATTCACAATAAAGTGACACTGTTATTGCAGTTTAGTGGAATAATTATTATAATTATGTTGATCCATGTGGGACTAAATCAATTAAAATAAAAGTTTGAGCTCGCATCAACATTCTGACAAATTAAGATTATTATAATATCATATTCAACTGAGACTTAAAGATGAGTCAATTTCAAAAGTATTTAGGGTTCCGCACCTAGTAAGAAAGAAAATCAATTCTAGAAAATCAATTCTAAAGGTTATCGTTTCTTGTATAACAGTTATAAATGTGAAAAAACCCTTGGTTTCGGTGCGCAAGAAATTCTTTTTTTTTTCACAAATTTTATGAATGAAACAGTGAAGTGATATGGACATTAACAATAAACGATAGGTACCTAGAGCAGTCACCTGCGATAGTACACTGACCTTTGCCGGTGCATTCACACTGGACTTGCTAGAACGGTTAAATAGTTACACACATACCTACACGACTTGAGATTGCTATGATCATACAATTTTGATACGAAGGGGTCAATCATTGAATGCTTATGCTGAATGGTCACACAGTGTGTGTGCCCACGCATACCTAGTAACTGAGATGATTAAATACTAAAATTGAGACCCGGTTTAGCAATACGAACCTTAGGCATGAAATAAAAGCCAGTAGAATGTACAGAGATTTAAGAATATTTGTAGAAGTTTATTGAATAGAGGTATAATGCTACTCTATTTTACTACATTCTATATCTTGTTGCAAGGGTAGGCATAACCCTTCTAGCATGTTAGTGGAATTGTGTACACATCTGTGGGCAGATGACTGACAATTATTGATAAGGTCGTTGTCACACTATGACGACAGGGCCGGACTATGAAATTGATTTATGATAAAGTCGGTTACTTACTTTATCCGCGATACTAATTAATTTCATTCTACAACAACAACGGTACAAAATTATTTCGTTATAACTAGTCGTTGAAATTTATTTGATAAATTATTTGATGAATATATGAGATTTATAGAACAAGGGTTACCATGAATATTCAAACCATAGGACATTGATGTCACTCAACAATTAAATATAGAGAAGTTTTGACTGAACTTTAAAGTGAAATAAACGAAAGATGGACGATCATTTGAAAAATAGATCTACGATACTGACACAGATAAATAAAATTAGTTAGATTAAAAAAAAAAAAAAAAATTTTTTGTTTTGGCCAATCCGCTTCCTTTCTTTTTCTCTCGCTTTTCTCCTAAGCGGTGCTATTTCATTTATAGAGAGACGAGCCACGAAGTTCCCGGTCACAACGAAGACATCAACTAAAATTCTAAAAACCTTAAACAACTAACCCGTTTTAAGGAAACTTTTATCTACTAATATTTCGAACATACCGACAAGATGGATCAAAGTCTCTTGGCGATATTGCACTCAATGAAAACAAAATTACAAAATTTATCAACCAACGCATCTCAAATAATAGAAACTCTTGATGATCCAACCACTCAATCTCCAACGATTATACAAGAAGCAGAAATTATTTCTTCGAAATTACAAACTTTGTTAAATAGATTGAGCTCCGAATTAACCAATTACTTTCGATTAAGCAACGATCCTGCGCCTGATGACATATCCGAGATATCTACAGTACAATTAGAAGCCGAAGATATATTGTGTGAACTTAAAGTCAAAATTAAAGAAAAGACTAAAGTAATTGAACGAGAAAATCAAGTCAACAGGGATACGAATCCGAATCTAAACAGCCGGCTACCGAAACTGAGTTTACCGGAATTCGACGGCGATATCCTGCAATGGTCAACATTTTGGGATCAATTCAGCTCAAATATTGACAAACGAAACTTAACCGATGTCGACAAGCTATTGTATTTAAAAGCTTCATTGAAAGGTGAAGCGAAGAAGATCGTGGAAGGCTTAGAGACAACAAACAAGAATTACAGTATAGCACTAGTGACATTAAAAAATCGATATGGAAAGGAAAACCACATAATTGATGCACACTACTCAGCACTGTATCGTGTCAAGGCTTCCACCGCAATGAATGTCACGGAGGTGAGACAAACACTGAACGAGATCGAACGACATCTTAGGGTGCTTAAATCGCTGGGCGAGGACATAAACCACAACCATCTACGTTTCCTAATCTTGGAAAAATTCCCGCAAGAAATCATTTACGAAATGAAAATGAAAATAAACACCGAGTCCATCGAGGAGATAAGGAAATGCCTCGAAGTCATTATCACGGCTAGGGAAGACGCAGAGAGAGTTATCCAGGGAAAATCTGAAGACAATTACACTACCCAATCTCTACATGCGAATGCATCCGACGACAATAATATGGAAGTAAAATCCAAAAGGCCAACAAATAAAGGAAAGTCTATAAAGAAACCCGAAGCAAAATTTCAAAATAAAAATCGGGGATTATTTCAAGGTTGTCAGGGAAGTTTTAAGAAACAATTCAAAAGAAAATGGGTAGAGCAAGTAGGAAACCAAGAAAGACAACACGAGAAAAAAGGAAAACTTCAATGCATTTTCTGCCAAGAGAACCATTTTAACGATCAATGTAAAGCCTTCACAACGTTACGAGAAAGGAGGAATAAATTGGGTAACCGATGTTATGCATGTTTTCGCAAAGGACACACCGTAAAGACATGTGAGAGAAAACCAAATTGTGCACACTGCAACGAGATTGGATCTCACAATCGGGCACTTTGTCCTAAAAATCTACAAAAGGAGAGTGAAACAACTAATAAATAAATAAAAATAATAAATAAGAATGTAAATAATAAATAAGAATAATAATAAATGATTATATAAATAATAAAAATACAAAACGAATCAACCAATAATTTAATGCAATTAGATACCAAGGATACTACGATACTTCAAACAGCAGTTGTGAACGCTAAATCTGAAAAGGAAGAACATCCTGTTCATTACTTGCATCATTGTGTCCATCAGAAGGAGAAAACTATCAGAATTATATACCGACTCCAAAAGGGCGTTTAAACGAATGTCTATGAACTTAAGGGGGTGGAATTCTAATTCTTATGAATTTATGACACAAATCCCAGACTCGTCAAAGGAAATCCGTGTTAAGATATTAGGACTTGATTGGGATTTAAAGGAAGATCTACTTCAATTGAGATACAAGATCGACTCTAATGCGAACAATAAACGGGAAGTATTGAGAGTGATCGCTTCAATCTACGACCCTTGCGGATTTGTCGCACCACATATTCTACCTGCTAAATTATTTCTGCAAGAGCTTTGGAAAACCAAAATTAAATGGGACACCACCTTTTCAAAACAGATGAAGGAAGAGTGGTCGACAATACGTGAACAACTAGACAAGATTAAAGAAATATCAATACCCAGATGTTATATGGCGAATGCTCAAAATAACGATGTTCAATTGCATTGCTTTACCGACGCGTCTCTTAAAGCTTATGCAGCTACTGTATATATAGTGAATGAGAACAAGATCAGTTTCGTCATTGGAAAATCTAGACTTGTACCTATAAAGGATCAGGATAATTTGAAAATTCCTCGATTAGAATTACTCGGAGTATTAATTGGAAGTCGTCTTATAAAATTTATTCGGAACTTTCTTTCTGCAAAAGTAACACATAAATTTCTTTGGACCGATAGCCAAATTGTAATCGGATGGTGCAAGTCTTCTAAACTTTTACCACCATTCGTAGCAAGGAGAATCCAAGAAATTAAACGAAATAAAGAATTGATCATAAGATATGTTCCCTTAGAGCTAAATGCGGCAGATGTAGCAACAAAACCTTACAGCACTTGTGAAGAGAAAGCGAAATAGTTAGCTGGACCTCAATATTTGTTACAAGCATCTGATACATTGCCACAAAGGGCAACGAATAGTGATCCCTTTTTGTTTCGGGAGGCTCTTCCGAATGATAGTGAAGATGAGGAAGTTGAAATTAATGAAACTATTTCTGTAATATAGAATAAACGAAAAGGAACAAGAACATTATAAAAACACTGTCTTAAGGATCACGAACTATCTACAGTAATGAAGGAAATTGAAGCCGTGGTAAATACACGTCCACTCACCCATATAGATGCCGAGCTGGATCATATATTGAAACCAGCTGATTTCTTGGCTGTAGGAAAATGTATAACAGTAGAGACTACCCGGAAGGAACCTTTAGCAGAAGGAACCGTTACAAAAACGGAACTAGTTAAAGGTTGGAAGAGAGCTCTTAAAATCCAGGAAGAATTTAGAGAAATGTTTTCTAATCGTTACCTTCTCAGCCTTCGAGAAAGATACCAGCATTCACATAGGGATCCAAGAGTCACTTCGAAATTAGAACCTCAAGAAGGACAAATAGTCCAGATAAAGGGGGAACATCCTAATCGGGAAAGCTGGCGAGTTGGGAAAATAACAAAACTTATGAAGGGGAAGGATGGATTTAGCAGAACAGCGAAAGTAAAAGTAGATAATAGCGAATATATTAGATCCATTTCACACTAATATCCACTGGAAATGGACGAACAAGAAGCTCACGCTCTAGCTGACAAACCTAGACCAAGTTACAACTATATACCTTCCGAACGCATAACAAGAGAAGTGCACGAAGAAACCACTGGAGAAACCAGTGAGATACGTAGTGGTGAAATCGATACACCTGAAAAGGAAAATGATCACACCATACAAGACCATAATCGACGATGTTAGAGGATCAACTTCTGCCAGAGGAGATTACTAACTAAAACGAAGTAGACCTTTCTTCCGAGGAGCCAAGACACAAGAGAGAAGCGGCTGTCAGGGCCCTCAAGAAGATTAAGGAGTGGACGCAGAATCTTATCGTCTTATTGTAACTTCCGTTGTTGGGGAGTGTCGCGACGAACGTCGCGAAATAGTTAATTGTACAAAATATAAATAGTAATCATCGTAAAATTAAATCATCCAATTATAATATCTAATTACAATAACGAGCAAAGCGAGATTAGAAGGAGAGGAATCCAGAGCCGGACGCTTAAAATACTATGGTAAGTTGTCTGTGACTTTACTCTGTGGGTCTAATGGTCTATACTTGAAACGCGACGCCGACTGTCTGTGGTCGAAGCCTTAAACCACGGCGCCCACCATTTTGTTAACTGACTGGATCCGAGCACGGCAGCCTCGCCTCACAGCACGCCTGCCGTCATCAGTTCGGTGCCTCGCATCCTGTATTATTACTCGTAAGTGGCTAACTATAAGTAACTATATTTGATTGCCATTAATTGTGTGCATAAGGAACGTTTCCATGTAGCCTACGTCGAGAGTCGTAAGGGCCCTTTATTGGCAGGCCTTAGTCGGAATAGTAAATCGTCAGCGTCGGGAGCCATTGGGACCCTTGTTGGCAGGACTTGGCTGGGAGAAAGTAATCCGTCAGTATCGAGAGTCGTAGGGGCCCTCGGGTGGCAGGCCTTAGCGTCGAACCGCTAACTCTCGATACAGATGACGAGACCAGCTAGCTCTCGACGTCAGTGACGACCCCGGCTAACTCTCGGCGTAAGTAGCAAGCAAAGGTGTGGCACTTTGAGCCGGCACGAATAGCCAGTTACCTGACCGAAACGCGGTAGGTCAATGGGACCCAATTATAATCCTAATGGCTGGGCTAATGATGGAACCGTTCCTCCTTTAATTTAGTGCTAGTCAGCCCTGGTCTTCCCCGCATAGCGGCGAGGAAGACAGTAGCCCCGGCAGATTTCGTCTAGGCGAAATCTGCCCGTCCCATATATGTATTACAGAGTGCGAGGCAATGGATTCTGTCCTATGCGACGGGGAGGAAGGCCGCTTCCTCGCCCGTCGCCTCAGTGCCGCGGAGACGGCGCATTAACCTGGTGTCGCACGCGCAAGCAGACTGCGCATCGAGCAAGGGTGAGTGCATAATCAAACATTCACAAACTAGCCTTCGTGACGTCTCTGGTTTCAACCCTCAAACCCGGGCGGCAAGCCGAGTCTAACTAAGCATAAACAGGAGGCGCCACGACACTAAATATGCACTAAAAGTTTAATACAATGAATAAAATACACTGACTATACCTACTAACAAATCCTGTCTTTAGTGTTCCACGCGCAGAACAAAGACGGTAAACAGTTGCGCAAATATCACTGTAATGGACCTGACCGCATGAACTAAAGCTCAACTTAAAGGCCTCAGGCAAATTCACATTTCGCACGTACCAAAAATCTTAGATTAGGTTATTTAATCCAAAAAATACAACACAACTCACGCGTCCGACATTTTCATTTATTGACTTTTGTTGTTTTTTGTCAATGACCAGTGCTGCCAGTGTGATTTAGCAGAAATACAACTAAATAAAGAATTCAAAATATTTTTTTTTGAACTTCTTAGAAAGAATTACGAAAAAAGCTATACAAAAAAATTTATACTTAACTTCTTCTTTTTTTCTTCTATTCGGCTCTTTATACCGTCGTTTTGTGATTCGCAAAAATTCCGCCAATGTAAATTTAGTAGAGAAACAACGTGATAATTGTTATTTTACTTTTTCTTTTCTTTTCTTTTGAATACAAGTTAATTACTTTTAATAAAAAAATAAAATATAAAATAACGCGTTTTATAAAAGCTACCTACCACTTTAGTTGTTTTTTTTGAGCTGGTATAATCATGGAATGAGACATACCGCCATCTATTGACGACATTGGAAAACATACGCAGCACTACTGACCTCTGAACTTGAATTTTTGAATTACTTGATTATAATACTGCTAAATTAAAAATACTTGTTAAATAAGTAACAACCCAGACTTTTGCGTACTATGTAATTTTGCAGTATAGTACGCAATACATTTCCCTACTTTTTGATCTAAGTTTACGCACCCTGGATTATAGGTATTCTCTTTACTTGTTGACACGGGTTGACAGCTCCCCCATCAAAAATCAAAGTCAAAACAATAGCAAATAAAATTAAAGCATATGTAAAAAGTACTCTGTGAAGTGTGAATTAAAGTTTCAGTTTCGGAGGTTCTTATAGGTGTTGTTATTTCACGATTCAACAATAAAAAAATAGTTTATTATTGCTAATTTTTAATACTTAACTCAATTACCTAACTGGTATTACAAGTAAAATGGTTTACGTAAAAGGTGGTAAGTAATATCTTAACCGTTTTTAAATTATCAATTTTTATAAATATGTGTTAACTAAGGCCACGTCATTTAACTAGCTAGTTCGTGTACGTGGGTTTATCAACATTAGGTCAATAGGAAATTTATTACCGTAATTAAATTTATAAGTTCACTGTGAAGACTGGGGCCATGGAAGGAGTCTAGTCAGGATATTCCACACTGTGGCATTACTTTGTCATATCACAAACGTCGGATTTAAAACATTGTAGGTATTACTATAAATAATATTTTCCTTTGTAAATTATTCAGTCCACATTTATGCAAAACTATTTAAACAGCATCCTACAAACTGTGCTATTATACCAATCTTAAATACTTAACTAACATTGAGTGCAAGTTTTATTGTAATATTTTCAATAAATAAATAGGAAATTACCCTCCACAAGAAAACTGGCCTACAGCAGCCTAAATGGGCTATTTTATTATTCAATTGAAACAACTTAAGGAACTGTTCTGGAACACTTTTTTGATTGTACCAATGACATTAAAACAACAACAATAATTAAATAGAATGTTTGTAGTCTACATGCATTTTATTAAGTACGATGTCTTTCTCTTTATGTGTCATATTGCTCATTCCCTGACGCTGGGGCCTCTTTTTCATTAATTATACAATGATGATAAGGGGTAAATCAATTTAGGTATGGTCTTTTTAGAAAGACTTTCAAGTCACATGAAATTTTAGAGGTAAAGCATTAATATAAAACAATTATAATACGAGACTTCTTTTTATACACATGTATAAATAAACAATGATAAATATTGACAGTCATTTGTTAGCGAACTTAGATTTCAAGTTTAATATATTATAATATTGATTAAATATTATTGGACCTGCAAAAAAGTAAAGCTGAAACTGCAAATAAAGAAAACTAATTATTTTGTCTGTGCATACTGAAACTAATGCTAAGAACATAAACTGTACCATGCAAAATTTTAGTTCGTCAAGTAGAACTTAAGATGCTCTACTTCATCTCGGTGACAAAGGGAGTTAAAACTAATTTACAATGAACCAAAAGCTTAATTTGCTATAATCTGCTGAAAAAGATCAGATCTGTATGGTGCAACATGCAACATGCAATAAACACCGCCCGCCCTCATAATGCTAACATGCAGGAAAAGCCAGCTACCAAGCAAGCAAAACGCACCACCACTACGCAGCATCACACTAATCCCAAAACATAGTCGACACAAGTTACGCCTCATTGGAGCATCTTCGGAAGACGTAGACCTTTCAATCCACAATGTATGGTGCTGCGTGGTAGTGGTGGTGCATATTGCTTGCTTGGTGGCTGGCGTTTCCTGTATGTTTAGCAGTGGGTTGGCGGCTGGTGCATATCTCATGTTGCATGTTGCACCATACAGATTTGATCTGTTTCAGCAGATTATAGCAAATTAAGCTTCCGCGATAAAATAACGCCTGCTTGTGTATTACATTAAAAACTAATTTACTGGTGTCGATAATAAGTGAATTGAAAAAATTGTTAAGATGTTATGTAGCCGAAAACAAAATGGCATTAGTTGAAAATGGATACTAATTATCTTTTTAATCGAGGTTGTTTCTATAAGCTACTGTGTCTTCATGTTCTGCTTACAATCTTAAAAATATAGTACTGAATAGAAGTATATATTTCTGTTTCAGATGGCACAGTGGTTGAACATCATCCATTTAGCATTTTTGGTTGGTTTTGGGGAATAGTGAACTTCTGTTACTTGCTGTAAGTAATATACTATTTTAATAGACTAGCATGATGTCCATGACTTCAAACCAAAGCATTAAAATATTTTTCTGTGGGTAAAAGTAGCCTCTGTCCTACAGAATGCTCCCTAGACGCGCCTTTGTGCTGTGTTTCGAGCTCATACTAAAATTGTTTCAACGATGGCAGCGCTTGATGTAATCTGTTCCATAAAATTCATACCATTTTACTAAGCACCTGAAACGCAGCGCATTGGGCGCGCGTCTCTGGCGCGTGTCTACACTGGTTATAATAACTTTAACTTTTTACTTTTCATACAAATACTAGCTTATTCCCGCGACCTCGTTCGTGTAGACCACACAAATTTCAAACCCCTTATATGGAACCCTGCGTGTGCGAGTCCGTTTTGAGATTTTTATTATTTGTTGTTTTAAAAAATCATGTCTCCTAAACTATTGAAAATCGCTGAACATACACACGGGTGATTTGGATACCCCTTGATATAAGGTATTTAAATTTTTCTATTAGACGTCACATCCCCGGCCACCCTGAATATACACTGTTAACAGCTTTAAACTGAGTAGTTACAATACTGCCACTTTTATAAGTTACGCCGATGTACCTGCGCTGAAATCTTAGTTTTGAATGGCGCGAAAATATCTCAGTCAATCATAGCTCGCGTCCGTCCGCTATTGTTGCCTACGCGCGAATCATGAGCGAGATAGCACGAGTCTGTTGTTTTTGTGTTTTAAATTTTAACGTCAAGCAATAAGGTCTGTATTTCATTGGTGTGCATTTAGTTTAAGTAGCCGCCAAATTGCACTTTTCTGCAGTAACGAATTTTGTCGATGCGACTTATAAAACTGGTAGTAGGTCCTGTTTCTTCACAGTATTTAGTATTAAGTATACTAAATACTGTGAAGAAACTGATAAGCTGATAATAATTTGTACTATTTATTTAGTTTCAGGACCCTGGTCGACCCAAATTACAACAAACATGGTGATAAATATGTAAGAGATTTCCGTCCACCTGGCAGTGGGTAAGTTTCCGTTTTGCTAACTGATCTGTCTGA
This sequence comes from Maniola hyperantus, assembly GCF_902806685.2. Taxonomy (NCBI): domain Eukaryota; kingdom Metazoa; phylum Arthropoda; class Insecta; order Lepidoptera; family Nymphalidae; genus Maniola; species Maniola hyperantus. The sequence goes on from NC_048564.1 coordinate 7,793,579, forward strand.
CTTCGTGTGGGTGAAATTTTATATACCTATGTCCTATATGTATATAAATATAGCCTATGTTACTTCTAGATAAAGTAGGTTTCTAATGGTGAAAGATTGAAGAAAGAAATGGTGGGTAAACAATTCCCATTCCGGTGAAACCTTCGGGATAAAAAGTATATAAAATCCTCTATTGTGAAAAACAAGTCAATCCATTGACTACTGGTTAGAATCCCGTGGACAGAAACATTGAGAAAACGTTTTTTTATAGAGATTACTAGCTGTCCCGGCGAACTTTGTACCGCCTAACAGTAGGTTCTTTATTTCTTTTAATACTTATTTTGCTATTTGGGACACCGGGTCAGCCATTTCGGAACCCTCCACTAACAGTTAAACTTTATAGTATTGTATTAAAGTTCAAATTGACTTTTAAGTAATATTATGAATCTTTTGTATGGGAATATAGAAAAGTGTTGTTTTTAGACTTATTCAGGCAATTTTCCAAGTTTTTTTCTCCGTAAGAACTATCCTCGTACTTCAAGAAATATTATAAAAAAGAGAAATTAGCGAAATCGGTTCAGCTGTTCTCGAGATTTGCGCTTAGCAACACATTCAGCGATTCATTAACCGACTTCAAAAAAAGGAGGAGGTTCTCAATTCGTCGGAATCTTTTTTTTTTTTTATTTATAGAGATTATTATCGTCTAGATAAGTGGCCTCACGGCACTGGTCTAATATTCTAAACTAATTGTTACCTGAGTCCTCGGCTGCGTCCCGCGAAACTGTCTTTTCTATAGTAATATGTAGTAGGTATATTTTCAAAAACTTGTAGGATATCCTACTTTTACTTGTTTGGTTAGTGCATAATAGTATTTTTTAATACTTTCAGACCACCAAAACCACCTTCACGAAAATATGGAGGTTTCGGGCCCTCCAGCAATGGGCCCCCGCCACCACCTATGGGTGGTTGTGGCTGCGGATAGCTTATCATACCAAATAGCTACCAGACGATGACGCAGAAGTCTGACACTTCTACAAAATAATTTTAATAATAATATAATAGTTTATAGCATTCATTTCTATTTTAATCTCTTCATTATAATATTGTAATTCATAATAATAACTAGTTATATCTTTACAATATTTTTACTTGTTTAAATTGGTTTCTTAATGATTTTATTTGCTTATACACCAATAATAATGAATTAAATCCCGCCTCAGACTACTATTTGTTCAATGCAAAATAACATCAAAATCATACTATCGTAAAATAGTTATCACAATTATATTTAATTTTTAAATAATTATATGGTATTTTTTAATCTCATTTTAGTTTGGTACTTTATCAATAGATTATAATATAATATGTTTACCTACTTAAATATAAACGCTTCCCTTTTTTACTAAGGTAACTTGATAAAAAAATATAAGCACATTTATCTGTAAGCATATTGAATTTGAAGATATCTGGTGTAAAACCTTAGAATGGATTATATAAATCATCATCATATATAAAATTCATGTGTAGTGCATAATAACATGTAAACAAAATTCAAAGATGCACTTGTTTTTCTCTCTCTTGTAATCTATGAGTAGTAACATTATAACCGGATTCAGAGTAACTATTGTGCTTAGATTTGCTGATTTAGATATAAGACGAGGGAACTGCGCTCCTTGTAATAATTGTATTCGCCGTATATTTACAGCATTAATTTTTAGCCATTGTTATTAATATCTAAGTATCAATGTAAAAAAATCTCTGTTCATTTTAGACACATTATTTTAATTTTAATTAAATTCATGATATTCAATTTTATTATTATCTTGACCAATGTATATTTTAATGACATATATATTATTGATGATAAGTAGATACGTTCAAAAGCTTTATTTTACATGTATATTAATAATTACTTACTATAAATATGTAACCAAATAAATCTGTTTTTATACTGGTTTAACCAACAACAACATAAAACATACCTAATCACCTAATACAAGTGTTATATTGAAATGAAAATATACATCACCTCGGACATTATCAATTAATCTTGATTTGACTACTGAATACTCGTTGAGACCACACCAACTGCAACGTGTAACGGGTAAGGGCATGGGTAAGTGTCGAGTACCTATAATATACATGATATAGCTTACTAGACGATGGCCGCGTTTTTGTCTGCGGGGATTTAAGTTTTTAAAAATCCCGCGGGAGCTCTTTGATTTTCCGAGATAAAAAGTTGCCTAGGTCTTTTCCCGGGATACAAGCTATTTCTGTACCAAATTTCATCGAAATCGGTTGAACAGATGGGTCGTGAAAATCTAGCAAATAGACAGACACACTTTCGCATTTATAATATTAGTATGGGTGATAGATACTTCTGGGTAAAGTAGCTTTCTAATGATGATAGAATTATTAAAATCGGTTCAGTGGTTTCAGAGTTTATCAGTTACAAGCTAACAAACAAATCTTTCCTCTTTTTAATATCAGTAACAGTATAGATAAAAATACTAACAGGTAGGAATTGAATTTATTTAGCGGTATTTATTCAATTTTTCCATATTTAATCGAGATTATTCTAACTCTGTGGTCATCACTAAATGAAAGCCATCAAACTCATTTGACATTGGTTGCTTCTGCATTGCTGCTTCACTGAGCAATATAAAAATAATGTTTCGTAGCACACCTGCAATGGATTAAAAAAGGCCAAATGAGCTTGGCTATCATGAAGTGATGATAACTGATTTAGCGAATCACTCTGCTGCTGGTAGGGCGTATAAAAAAATCCAAAAATAAAACCACATGGTGATTTGCAACAAATAATGTTATATTAAATTAAATCAAAAGTATTTTTCTCTAGTACCTACCTAGAAATTACATATAACGAAGGTATTGGTAGTCAGAGAAATCCAAACTAACGTTATAAATGCTTTAATATAATAAATTTAGTAAATTCAAACAATTTCTGTGGATACGGGTACCTAAGGTACATAATACTTTTTTTGAAAAGTATCTAGGTATTCAAAATCGTATGAACTTTGAATCAACTTGCTGTTGGGTAACTTTGGATAAATTTCAAAAAATAAAATATTTGGCGAGAATTTTTTGTCGGATTGGACAAATATTTTGCTTAGGTAAACTTAACTTATATTGTTTATGGCTTCTATCTGCTCGTCAACCGTTTGTCTGACATTTTGTACCTATCGAAATTAGGAATCTACGAACTACATTTCTAAATGAGTTTCCACACAAATTAGTAGGTATACCTATGGTCTGATGCTTTAGATTTCGAGATAAAGCAGAGGAGGTGTTCTTCAACCATAAGTTACTCTAGGATTTTTCTAAAACTAATAATAATATAATACTATAACTAATAAATACCTAATTATGTATTTGATTGAAATACCAGGGTTCTACACCTAATTAACTACTTATTTTCTAAAAATTCGTTTCTAGATCTGTGATACATTTTTAATTTATTATTTTAAATAATGATTAGGCACTATTGTACTGTAGGTACGCTTTATCTAAGTACATTTATCACGATTTTATCCACGTACTTTGTACAGGTTAAATTATACTTTTTCTAACATTGAAAATCTTATTGGTAAAACGGCTACAGGCTCGGAACCGTTTGGTTTGTTGATATAAATACTCCAAGTCATCTTGTCTAACTCGAAAACACCTGTAAAAGTAAAAGAAAATTGCTACTATTGTACCGTTAGAGATACACTAATAAAATAAATATAATTAGTAGTGTCTTATAGGGATGTATGTGTCTTTTAGGGATGATTTATGTCAACACATGGCGGGCACGAGCCGACGTACCACGTACGAGGTTACGTACATTAATTATGCTTCTCCGTGACGCCACACGGTGAAGCATGAACTGTTTCATATAAAACGTCCGCGCCTCGAACGTGGCACAGCCCGCGCCTGCCACGTGTTGGCATAAATCATCCCTTATTCATTGTGAATTCACCAATTGCTTAATATTTTAGTAGTAGGTACCTACCTATCTACTAGTGAATTCCCAAACTGTTCCAATAGCAACAGTGCGATCACAGTTACGCTGGTCATATACGATCAAGTTTACCTGTCAAGTTTGCAGCGGACTTGCATGATGTGATGCACATTGACGATGTATGGCTATCAGTTGACTGGACGCCGCTTCAAGTCCGCTGCAAACTTGGCGGTAAACTTGATCATGTATGGCCAGCGTGAACGTTCTGATTGAGAGTCAAGACTTTGCACTGCTGTATCAGTGAAGTTAAAACATTTTGTCATTAAGTAAAGAAAAACCTACCCGCAGCAATTGTCTTGATAATAGAATCCCTTTTCTCTTGAAATACTTGGAAGTCAGTGCCGCTTGTATCAGATAGGATATCCTTGATGTCTTTTTGACTTTGGGGCGGCTGGTGCGAATGAATGGCCTTGAGGCGGGCGGTGCTGCTATCTATGATTGGTCCTATAACTTCTTTCACCTTAATCCTTTGATATCTGTTAGTGAATAAATTATATCAAAATTATGTTTCCCCCGATTAAAATTTTCAAAATATATTTAATGTACAGAAATTGTCCAGTTACAGTTTTATTATAAGTATACCTATATTTTATCCCAAACAAAAAAATCACTACAAGGTTTTTAGTTTAGGCCCTTAAAGCTACTTACATGTTGGTATGCACCAATGGCTCATCAGCAAAGCCTTGTATGTTAAGGAGAGACTTGTCACACGTCAGGTCTGGCGCTACCTCTGCATTAAAGATCTTTCTATCACCGGTCTTGTCCGTCCAAATCATGTTAATGGAGAAGCCATTCGCAATACCGAGTCCTTCATCGCGTAGGACCTTTTCAGCGTCGGCGAAATTCTTGGATGCTAATAGAGCTCGTGTGATGAAAGTTCTTGCTAGAAAAAGATGCAAAGCTTATGTTATACATCAATCAATCAATCAATCAATCAGCCTGTTTGCGTCCACTGCTGGACATAGGCCTTCCCAAGAGCACGTCACCACACACGATCCTCCGCCTTCCTCATCCACCCACTTCCCGCTATCTTCTTAAGGTCGTCAGTCCAGCGGGTTGGATGTCGTCCCACACTGCGCTTGCTGATACGCGGTCTCCACTCCAGAACACGTCTGCCCCATCGGCCATCGGTTCTGCGGCAGGCGTGGCCTGCCCACTGCCACTTCAGCTGGCTAATTCGTTGGGTTATGTCGGTCACTCTGGTTCTCCTACGGATTTCCTCGTTACGGATTTTGTCCCTCAGAGAGATACCCAACATAGCCCGCTCCATAGCCCGCTGAGCGACTTTGAACTTGTGGACAAGGCCAACTGTCAGTGTCCACGTTTCAGCGCCATACGTCATCACAGGTAGGACACACTCATTAAAGACTTTCGTCTTTAGACTTAGGGGTATCGACGAATTGAAGACTTGACGCAATTTACCAAATGCTGCCCAGCCCAGCTGTATTCTTCTGTCAGCTTCCTTGTCAACTTCGATGCAGACATTTTCGACGGAGATGGATCTCGGGATAACGTACTCATTAAACATGACTTTCGTTTTGTCCACGTTCATCCCGAGACCCACTCGTCTGGAAGAACAGCTATGTACCTAACTTTGAAGCCACCGGACGCAATGGTGAGCGCTGCCGCTGTGTTGTCTTATTATTGTAAGGTCGGTACGAAGCCGCGCAGAAAACGGCTCGGAAACTGGATACAATTTTGTATTTAGACGATGTTTTACTTTCCAAGTTTACCTAGATAAGGTAATCCCTGAGTATCTGTGGTAAGAACACGGAAGACGCTGAGTGAAGCTCGGTCGCGCCTAGTTTCCTACTTCTAGAATCTAGAATGTTTGTCCATTGCGAAGAGAGGTGCGTCTATTTTGCAGTGCGATTGGCTCGTCACTACTCGTCAGTCAACTTTTCTCTTCCCGTGCGGTATGAAGGTATACCAAAGGAAAGAACAGTGACATTCCGTCTACTGTCTGAGCACTTCTTTCGCTGATCTCTGCTAATACAAGTACACGGGAGTTGTAATTGCCGACCTGATCTTGAGAAAATTGATTTTCACTGTTTTGGCGCTGATAGCTAGAGTGAGCGTCCTGTGAGCGTATCTACTATCTAAGTACTTGGAAATAAATGTCAGTGATAAAACAATATCAACACGAAACCCATTTGGCACAAAGTGTGTATTTAAATTCCCGGTACGTTCGGTGAGCCGCTTCGAATCTGATAAAAAAATAACTGACATTTATATGACACATCTTTTGCAGCGTGCCTACTTGTGTATGTTCATTTCTTTCAGTGTATTTTTACATGAAAACCACGTAAAGGAATACTCACGCGTATTTCCAGGCTTCAAAGTCAATGGGCTTAGAGTATTGATCGAGAATACCAAGCCATTTTCATTGTATCCCATGGTGTATCCCGGCATATGACCAGCGTAGCAAAGTGACGCAAATCTTTCTTCAACGGCCTAAAATCATAAGATCAAAATTATTTTCTTAACTAGCTTATGCTCGCAACTTCGTCCGCGACTACACAAATCTCAAACCTCAATTTAACCCCCTAAGGGGGTGAATGTTCAAAAATCCTTTTTTTAGCGGATAGCCTACGTCATAATAGCTATCTGCATGCCAAATTTTAGACCGATCTTTCCAGTAGTTTGAGCTGTGCATTGTCAGTCAATCAGCCAGCCAGTCAGTTAGTCAGTCAGTTTATATAGGGATAGTCACAATTTCCTTTTAAATATTTAGATAATCTATATTTGGGGTTATCCCTAAAATTTGCACTATAGGCGACGTAGCATCAAGCTAAGATAGAGTTCTATTTAACTGACTCCCGATGGACGCTTGAGTAGAGTGGGTAGGTAGGTATACATAAAGGCTTTATAATAAAAGGTTTAGAGACAATCGATGAATGTACAAAAGTAAAGACTACTATGTACTAACCCCTTTCTCCCTATCTTCTGGTGTCGGTATGATATGTGCAGACATAATATAGAAATGGTTCAGTGTTTCGCTAAAAGCATCTTCAGTGTGACCCAGAACAACCTGTAACAGAAACAACACAAGGTAAAAACAATTTCATGAATAAAGAGAGCATAATATAATAGCTTACAATGATCTCAATTCACACACTAGCCCATATTATGCACTTATTATAAGTAGGTATATTGAATATTCCATAATGATTCTTTATTATTTGACTGATCCATTTTACCTAGGTTGAAGCAATTCACGGTTTGATAACAGGTAAACTATTTAGTAACCTGAATAGGTACCTATAATACTTAATTGATAAAGTCCGAAATAGTTGTATCTAATACTGTTCGAGCACAAACAAAACTTGTTTGTGCTCGGATAATATCTAGCATTCCTAAAAGGCTAAAGTTTGCTGAAAAGGTATTGTCTAAGAAAAATCGGAAAAGGGACATCGCTCACGGCGACTTTTTGTAGCTACATTAGAATCGTGGCTAACGTAAGCAATGGTAAGTCACTGGCTAGCGACGCGGACGCAACGCTATAGCTATGTATCGCTGCAAACTATTGCATTTTAAATGCATAATTTGAGCTGCACAGTCGTGTTAGCACTTTTGTGACTTTTGTCCTATATTTGACGTAAATGAGAAGAGCTTTTCATGGTAAATCACGCGTGATCATTTACGTTAGGTTGAACGGTTACAATTAGACACGTCCGTCGTCGTTAGGTACTCGTTACGGTTCGAGTGTGAAACTAATTGATTCTCCAATACGATAGTTTGGCAGCAGCACTTAATTAGTGTAACGAATTTGCTCCTTTGTATTAAATTGACGATCTGCCTATAGCATAGGGCTGTGGTCTTTCTGGGAGTTCCCGCGTTCCATTTCGAGCAGAACAAATTCGGTGATTTATAATTTTTTAAATAGTCTTAAATGTCTGGTATACAGGTACCGCACGATGTCGAGTGTTCATTTTTGAGTGGTAGATAAGTATGTATTTTATAAAGACCCACCTAGAAATTGATTTCATGAGGATTCTATCATGGCCAAACATTTTAAACTTTTTAGAAAAAAATATCTGACTAGGTAACTTGACGGCGCTGGTCAGTATTCTACCCTTGATTCTACATTTTAATTATAGTCAATAAGATAAAATTAAAAGCGCTGTGCAAAAAAAAAATTAAAGCAAAGCGGAAACGAGCAAAGCTATAACAAAATTTGGTTTTTAAAGCACCTTTTAAATGGGAAAAGTGAAATGAATTAAAATGCATATCCATACTCATTATTATAGAGCGGAAGTGAGACTGTCTGTTTGTTCATTTCATGACACATTTTCTTACCTGAAAGGTACTGTACATAGATAGGTAGAATCTTCCCTGCCTACGGCTATGCCCACTACCACCTTAGACTGCACTGTCCCAACCGTGTGCTATTGCCTACTTACTGCAAAGTAGAGCTTAGGGTCTATCGATTTTCCTGGAGCGATTATGTTGCTAATATTTTAATTCAGGAGCTTTTACTAAAAACGTATACTAACACTTTTCGGAGTTTTAATAGCTAAAGAACTGCAACCGCCGGTATCGTTCCTTGGTAGATGATTATCGTTGATAGTGCCGATCAAATCGTCCATTTGTAGGAGGAAAAGCTGAAAAAATAGCAGGTATAATATAAAATTATGTAATCAGCACAAAATTTTTCATCATTATCTACGTAGGTAGATACCTACATAATTTAAATGAAAATTATTTTCCTGTATTTCTGAGGCAAGGTGTTTAGTTGACTGAAGAAAATTTTTTCAAGGTGTACCTATGTTATTACAACCACAGATACCTACACTATCCACGTTGATATGTTATTCCGTTAGTTTCTCCTTTTATATCATAAGTCCCGCAAATTGCTATTGCGTTGGAACCATGCCCCATTAACATAGGGCGTCATTTTGACGTCATTTGACTATATTTAAGGAAAAGTATAAGTACCATCAGCTCGAAACTTCAGTCTAGTGCTGACGTCACTAAAATGGCGACCATTCGCATTAGCAATTTGCGAGACTTATAAACCTAAGTAGGATGCCGGGTCCGTGGTCCCACCGCTTTGACCGACTGGTGAGTCTACGGAATACCACAATTTTCGTGACGGACCCGTCGGCCCACTGGTGGACACTGGACCTATGGTCCTATATCACCATAATATTACGTGCCTGTGGTCCCACTGGTGGATCTACGGTATACGACTATGTTTTCGTTGTCCCGCTATATGCACATTATATGTACCACAATTTTAAAGAGCAGGCGGGTCATCTGATGTTAAGTGATTACCGCCACCCATGAATATTTGCAGCACCAGAGAAACCGCCAATACGGTTTATTTCATCATCATCATCATCATCATGATCAACCCATCGCCGGCTCACTACAGAGCGGTCTCCTATCAGAGAGAAGGGTTTTTGCCATAGTCTACCACGCTGGCAATGTGCGGATTGGTAGACTTCACACACCTTTGAGAACATTATGGAGAACTCTCAGGCATGCAGAGATCTCATGATGTTTTCCTTTACCGTTAAAGCAAGTGATATTTAATTACTTAAAACGCACATCGCTCAGAAAAGTTAGAGGTGCGTGCCCGGGATCGAACCCCTGACTTGGCTATCACAGCTTATTACAGTTAATTTAGCTATGAGCAATTGGGAATTTGCCCATGTCAAAAATAAAGTATTTCTCAGTGATTATTAAATACTTAGACGGTGTTCCAAAATACGTAAAATCCACGTCCTTTGTTAGTTTTAAGTGTAATAACCATTTTATATTATCGATTATTCACATTTCAGTATTTCATAGAAGCTCGCATATTTTGACGTTTGATAAAAAGTTACTGATTTGACTAATAGTCAAATACCGTTGGTATTAGTGAAATTTTGCCGTTTGCAACGCTCGCTAGATGATAAAACTGGCGGTTGGTACAGATTAAAAAGCTCACCAGGTGGAATGGGACATTGGCACCGTCGGCAACACCCTGCATCTCTTTGATGTAATAGGGGAAACGACTCTTCATATTGGCAAGTGTCTTGTCATACGCATCCCGGCCGGTATCCGTTTTGTATTCTTTCTCAAAGTCCCTCAGATTTTCATATGTGGCTATGAAGTCTTTTATGATGTACGAGAATGTACGACCCTGGAACAAAGACATTTAAGTGCCTAACACCATCATCATCATGATCAACACATCGCCGGAAAACTACTGAACACAGGTCTACTATCAGAATGAGAAGGCTTTTGGCCATTATCCGCCACGCTGACCAAGTGCAGATTGGCAGACTTCACACACCTTTGATAAGGTTAAGGAAATTTGGCAGAGATGTAACCTTCCTGGTGACAAACATAAAACACTTTGTCTACATATAACCTCGAAAAATCAGAGTAGGTACCTACCTACGGGATGTTTGAAAATCGAAATCTTCGCGGATAAGGTTGCGGGCAGACAGGTAGTAAGTTTTATAAACCTCAACGTCAATGAAACTTTCATAGCTAATTAAATATGAGTGTCATTTTATTATATAATAGCTATATGTATGCCAAATTTCAGATCTAGCTGTTTGAGCCGTGCGTTGATAGATCAGTCAGTCAGTCAGTCAGAGTCAGTCAGTCAATCAGTCATTCAATCGGTCAGTAAGTCAGTTTTTCTTTTATATACCTATTTAGATAATTGCTCTCCTTTAGTATTAAATTTGTTCGATTACTATCAGATAGGTGTAAACCTTGCTTGAATTTTCAAACTATAAAGCGCAGCATGCCTGACTCTTGATTGAATCTTATTGGCAATAGATTGAGATGATGATGTTCTAGTATAGTACCTATACTTGGAGGTCTTCCTACGAGAATTCTGGGATAACACGAATCAAATCGAAAGACGCCAAGCGAAGCTTAGTTTTGTACCCAGGTTATAAGGTCCTATACTATGAATAATACACGTTAATTTTGCCAGTTGATTATACCTAAGCTCAAATATAATTGAATCAGTTGAATTTTCAGATACCAACGAACAATTTGTCTGAAATCTATTTATACTTATTTTTAACATCAAGACGTATCTTTCTGATTCCTAATTAATTAATTAATTGTTTACTCACAACATCATAACCGACATCGTAATGAGAGCCTTGAACGAATATCACCGGTACTGCTCGTCGCCTACCCAGTGATTTTTCACATGTTACTGTACCTGAAAAAATAGTTATTTGTTATGCAAGGCTGTAAAGTTGTTATTTTGGCGCGAGAGTTTGAATTCCATGGTTTTATCCACAAATGCGAAATTAACTTTTTTGAGAGTTTTCCTTTTTCATAGCTTAACCGCGGAACCGGTTTTGGCACAGATGTAATTTGCGTTCTGGAAACGGATATAGGATACTTTTAACCCCAGAAAGTCAAAGAGTTCCCACGCGTTTTTAAAATCCTAAATCCATATCGACGACGTTGCGGACATTTATCATTATCATCTATTTATATACACCTAGAGATTCAAGTAATCCAAAGACATATATCATAGGCTACTTTTTATTCCGGAAAATTTAACGGGATTTTTATAAAACCGAAACTTACGCGTACGAAGTCATCTTAATATACTCGTAGTATAAATATATTTTTGATAAATTAATTTGAATTTTTTGATATCATGTGAAAATTTTCAATAGATATCAGAAAAAACACTAGTTTATTCAGTGATAATAGGTACCTTCAGTAGGTAGCCTATCGGTTATGTCATATATTATGTAGTTCAATGTTTTAAGTTATCACGATCTTGTCGTGATTTGTGACATCCGGGTTTCACTAGGTATACATATATAATCAAAAAGTAGGTAATAGCTCTTGCGTATATGAGAGGAAAATGTAGATAAATAAACATAATAACTAGCTAAGTAAATAGTTGTATTGAAAAAGTTTTGTGTTTCGTTTGGTACCTATGGCAACATGGTTCATAATATACCTACTTAAACTTTGCTATTTTTGTGCTAAGGTTAAACGTTAAGGAAACGAAGGCAGAGTTCTTTTTTCGATGATTATAAGTGGCACACTTTTGCTATTAAGAGAATCACATTTTAGGTAAATCGTTAAACACGGCTAAAAAATAAATCAATTTTTAGCCTAAAACATTGATTTATTTTTAATTTGGTAATGTCTCTCAAACTTACACGGTATCTTAGCATGACGTTAATACCTAGTACCTACCTAATTAATAATCAATGAGTTCAGCTTTTAGCTTTACCTATTTTCAGTTTAATATCGAAGTATATTTAAAGCTAGATGATGCCAGCGATTTCGTACGCGTGAAATTAGGTTTTTCAAAAATCCCGTGGGACCTCTTTGATTTTCCGATATAAAAGCAGCCTATGTTCGTTTCCGGGATCAAGCTCGGTCAAACAGATGGGCCATGAAGTGGTAGTAGTTAGACAAATAGACATTTTCACATTTATAATATAAGAATGGATTACGTATTTTCGAAAACTTAAGAAGTATCAAGGTCATGATGCAGCCTCTTTTGTAGCATCATTACCTGCCTCAAAATTTAGCTCAAAATTAGACTAAAATAGCTGTTGCCCGCGACTTTGTCCGCATCCCGTGGGAACCATCTTTTCCCGCGGATTTTCTAAAAAATCTTTCATACAAACCTTTTCCTGACAAGTACAAACATCACAAAAAAGAATTATCCAATTTGGAGCATTCGTTCGGAAGTTATGTGCGTATTTCGGCGATTTTTATTTATATAGATAGATTTAATAAATGGTCAAGGTGCCTTCATAAACTACACATTTAGTAATATTCTGATACAATTTTTAGGTGATAGTAGGTACCTGCGTAGTGACGTATACAAAGAAAAACGACAAAATGCGCGCATTCTTCGAGTGCGTGTGAATGCGTGTCTTTTTAACTTATATATATTCGCGGTGGGAATTTGTGCATTATCTGCGTTTTGTCGGGGAGAAAATGACGGGAACTGGCAATTTCTAGAAGATTTCTTGCGTTCTTCTTGAGTTCTTGCTTATCTAGGTAGTCGTAACCGTGTAAATCACGGTGTCACAGAGGTTATTTCAGATATTTTCTGCTTTAATTTGTTGTACTGTGAGTACAATTCTCCCCTCGTACCTGCACCTCTCTACTTAATAGTGATTTAAATACTGCCTCGCTTTGTTTTACGAACACTGATGTTTATCTCTACGAGTATATATCTATGCTTTATATTTCCCGGTAGATGTTATTGTAAGCTATTGTTTTGTGGCTGACTGAAAATATTTTTAAATGAGGCAGTGTTTCTTATGAAAATATTGTCGAACAAGGAAAAATATAAGTTTTGGTTTTGGTTTTTAATCAATTTTCCATCTCAAAAATTTACTTTTTGAAAATAAATGACTTTTCCGAAAAGTAATGGAAGTTCAGTTTGCGTGTAAAATATTAATTTTAAATGAAGGGCAGGAAACCTTGAACTTACCATTGTGCTCCTTCATTTTGTTCTCAAGGTCGTGATATATTTATATTTTTTTAATATTACCGCACTATTTGCCGTCTCTCGGCAAAGTCGCGATTGACACTGCGCGGTGCTGATATTTCTCGGTCTATAATATAGTTAGCATAGTTACTGTATGCCCTAAAGTCTAACCACAATCGAGGATAAGCTGAAATATCGCGTTTGGAATTTCTAAATGATGTAAATAGTATTTGGAAGAAGATACGCCAACTTTTTCCGGATAATCAGTATCCTTTTTGGCATCCTATGTTTTCTTAGTACCTAATCAAGTGTATGTTGAGGTCGAGTTATATGAAACCTACTAATGTACATGTACTCACTAATGTAATGTAGTTAGTACGTATTAATTCGTTGAATTTTTCAATGAATACCTATCTACTTAACAAAATTATATACTTAAAAAAATCATAAGTTCTAGTCGGTACGTATAAATTGCCAGCCTAATGCTGGAAATTTATAAGCGAAATTATAATTGATATTTTTTACTAATGTAGTTAAACTAAATACTAGGCAGGTAAGCACAAAAGCTGTACGTAATGCATACCTTAATTTAAAAAGTTAACGTCATCATTTTGAAACAAGAAAATTATTTACTTAGTTAATTTTACGTCAATCGAATTTTTTAATTTTTCTAGGTATAGAATATTCAAAAATAGGTAGGTAGGTATTTTAAGGCATGAAGTTGAATTAATATTAGGCCAGTTTTAAGTTAAACTGGTTCTTAATCATAGAAAATACGTATTTAATCATTAATATAATTTAAATATTTATTCGTTATTTTATGTAGGTATTATGTTAATATTTTTGGGCAGTAATATTATTGTAATTAGTGACCCAGATCAGATCTAAAAATTGGTCGAGTGCTAGTCAGACCCGCACAGGAAGGGTTCCGCACTATCGTACAAAAAATAACACTTTTTTTTCTTCATGGCAGCAATTTTGAAATTTTAAGTATTAGTTGTTATAACGACAACAGAAATACACATTCTGTGAAAATTTCAGATCTCTACCTATTATGGTTCCCAAGATACCTACTGACAAACAGACGGACATATGGACAGCGATATTTTAGTACCTAATAGGGTCCCGATGGGACCCTTAGGGTACGAAAGCTTAAAAACGACCATTTATATATTATCCTAAAAAATATTGCACTTTCATAATTTATTCATATCAATGTCTCGCAAGCTTGGGAAGAAAAACTGAGACAAAGTGCAATTTTTTCCAAGTGGGCTTGGAAAACTCGCTTTGAATCATTATAATTAGATATGCACTCATTTTAGATTAAATAAACATAAATATATTTTGTCCATAAGATTACCTACTATGCAAATGCATAATATACAGTGTTAATAATTTTCAAATATTAATATTTTCTCAACAGAATACTAAAAATATTTTTCCACAACTTTTTACAAGTTTGAAAAGCGTAATACACCCCATATTATGCTTTACGCAACTAACATAACCATTGTGCGATATGATTTTGTTTGTCTTTAATTGGCCGTATATTTAGTTGGCGATATCGATAGATAAATTCTCATTGCCCGGCAAGGCACATCATTATATTTAATTAACAATGCTTGAATTTAAACTTTAAAATGCGGCAACCTTGAACTGTTGTCTGCATATCCTTGGGTGAATTTACATTTTCTTACGCTCTTATGCTCCTTGAAAGGCATTCCAAACCAGTGATATGCAATTGAAAATTCAAAAGTACTTGTAAAAGTTTAATTGAACAAAACACTTTGAAATTTGATTTATTTATATATTAGCTGAACCGGCGAATTTCGTACCGCCTAACAGGCGATTCTTTTTCAGGTAATTTTTTAAATTTTTCTCTCCGTAAGTACCATCCTCGTAATTCAAGGAATATTATAAAAAAAGAATTAGCGAAATCGGTTCAGCTGTTCTCGAGATTCGCGATCAGCAACACATTCAGCGATTCATTTTTGTATACAGAGATTTACTTATGTTTCCTGCTCTCGATTGGTTAAATAACTCGGTTATTAGATGAGTGTAAATATTATGCAAACTTGAAAACGCGGCAACCCTGACCGTTGAACTGTTTTCCTAAGCTATTTAGGATTGCTACATTTTTTTAAACCTTCGATCAGGTCATCAGATGGGCGAAGGCCGTTCTTATCTCTTATATCGTACACGTAACTCGCCTCCCCGTTGATCTACTGACCCCATTATATAATCATTATTTAATTAGATTTACAACTATCAATGATACTGAATTAATTAAAAATAACTCGGTCATTCGTACTTTCTGCAAATTTAAATAAATAAATAATCTGATTAAAAAAATACATTACTTATGGTTGAAAAATCTGCTTCTTGCCAAAATTTTCAAGCGACTTCAGGAAAAAGAGGATATTAAGAGATCAAGTTGGTATCTGAATGGTTCATTGGGGATCCGAGTTATGCGCTTTTCCTTCACTCGTGCCCTGAATAATAGGATGAGTTGTTAGATAAAATCGTTACTTAACACTGTTTTCTAATAAATAATAATAGGTACGAGTATTTTTACTGGTACTTTAATCTATCAAAAAAGAGTTTCGTATCATCATATAAAAGATAATATTTTAAAATAATAAAATTAAAAATTTAGTTCTTTTCGGAGGCTCGTAGTACCTACACAGTTTTTTTGTGTCCAATAAAAAAATTGAAAAATTGATACTTCTTTAAAAGAAATCATTATCAATTTAATTAGAACCGATTAATTACCTACCAGGTAAATGCTACGTAGTTAATTAATTATTAACCTGCCAGATAATAGATATTATTGAATATAAATTTATTATTAAAAGAGCTCTTGCCACCATAAATATTCCTGCGCTCATTGAGCCGGCAGGGATTAGTCGGGATGATGGCAAGAGACCTGATGGATTGGCGCTGGTTCCCTGGGAACGGGGACGGGCGCTAATGTGGGACGCAACTTGCGTTGACACATTGGCCCCGTGTCATATCAGGAAGACAGCATCAAGACCGGGAGCCGCAGCAGAAACAGCTGAAAACGGCAAGCGGCGCAAGTATGCCTCTCTTATAGAGAGTTACATTTTTGTGCCGTTTGCCGTGGAGACCCTGGGGCTATGCGGTCTTAGTGCTAAAAAAAATTTACGAGACATTTCACCGCGATTTATAGCCTCATCTGGTGACAGAAGGGCTGGTTCATTTTTTGCGCAACGGATCAGCCTGGCTGTCCCGCGCGGAAATGCTGCCAGTATTCTTGGCACCATTCCACGCGGTCATGATTTATATAGTAATTAGATAAGGCTAGCTTTAAGTTTTATTGTAATATTTTCATTAAATAATATATATTATTTAAAATAAAAATACCTACCTATAATAATATAATCAGATAAAGTCATTACTATAGGTATGCAGTAGATAATAATTTAGAAAAGTGGCGCACTAGATCCGAATTTAATTTTACGGCTTCAGAGTTCAGATGCCGTGCATTAAGGAGCTTTAGTAGAGTCATTGATCCCATAGCCAAAATTATTATGAATGGAATGGAGAGAGACCTACACATTTCGTAAGCAAACGCAAAATGCGTCACTCGGGTGTGTAATTTACCTCCATTTGCAACCCTGTGCTTCACGCCCACGGTAATACTAACTGTCAAAAAATTTAAAAATAAGTAGGTAATTCGCACATTCATAATCATCATCTTAACTCATCACATAAGTACTACTGTGTATCTTCCTCCCAGAATAAGAAGGAGTCAAGGTCCTTAAATATCTTTTTTTGCAAATTTCGGATCGATAGAGACTTTTCACATTTCATTTATTGTTTCGTAGTGTTCCGAACATTCGTACAAATTTTTAGCTCTATGCGAATAAACCCTGAATGTCTAATTAGACTGGACTTTTCTATGACCACTAAACACAACAAATAAAGAATTACAAAAGAGTAAATAGATATATCTAACTTTCAGTGTCATCCCAAATGATATAAAAATATTTTATATCGCGGTTTTTTTCTAAAAATCCGCTTGATCATCCTTGATCCATCTAGATCCGCTGAACATCGAACCTACAGTTCGCATTAGGTTGAGATGGCAATCGGGGTATGAGGCTGGGGGACGCCCCGCGTCACTCGCGCTTGCCCGCACTGGTTAGCGCTGGGGCTGTGCGGGGCGTTGCCTCCCCGATTGCCATCTCGACCTCTCGCGTACTATCGGCCTATCACCGAAGTTTGACAGCTAGAGTGTGATGATCACAATCAAAAGTAGTTTGCACATACTCTCTTACAATTGGCTAAATGCACTGCTATATAGCAATCATCCTACAAATTCAGCGGTCTTATTAAATTGTTTTAATAGAAATACATATTATATAAATAGGTTTAGATCTTAATCGGACCGACAAAATGACTCTAAAACTAATTGTAATGCATAATAAATCAATTCATATTACTCTACTGAGTTCCAGACGTTTAAAAATAGAATCAAATTTAAATATTTTCAAACATAGAATAAAATGACCTTTCATGATTCTATAACCCTGCATTTACACGTTTGTAATCACGCGCAATAATGAAATGCACATTGGAAGTTTGCCTGTATGTACCTAGGCTAGAAGACCCCATCACAGTTCACAACAGTTAGGGAACTAATAAAATCAAGATCAAACCGAGAGTTCCCTCACTATAGTTCACTCTGGGAAGTACCTAACCCTAGCATGCATCCCAACGCTTTCCATACAAACGTAGTTTGGTTCTCTTTTGAATATTAAATAATAACACTCAATGAAATTTTGAAAATACGGTTTGAAAACAAATATCTTTGTCTGTGGTTAGGTCAGATTTCTGTAAAAGTGGGTAGTTCCAGAGTTACCAAAATATTTGACCATTATTTTAAACGGTTAAAGTTACTACCGCTTCCTTGTTAATACATATTTGTTATGAATATAAATAATGATTATAAATATGTTGCTTTGTTAGGATTTATAATACAATCACATAATAAAATATTTTATAATAATGTTCGTATAAGTCCCGCAAATCGCTAATGCGCGTGGCCGCCATTTTAGTGACGTCAGCAATAGACTGAAGTTTCGAGCTGATGGTATATTTTTATTTCGGCTGACGTCAAAATAACACCATTCCGATGTTAATGAGACATGGTTCCAGGGCAATAGCAATTTGCGGGATTTATACCTAGCAATTTATATTAAATTTAGAAGTCCTGATCGTTTAGTTCTAAATTATACACCTAGGACCATGTACTTATTTTGTAAAGAAATGGTACCGAATTTCATCCAAACGCGAAAAGCTAGAAGACAGACACACTTTCGCATTCATAATATTAAATATGTAGTTATTGTTCTTATTAATTACAGTATTCAATGCCTTTCATTTCCGCCCTGCAGCTCTAAACTGGTTCCATTTGATAATGAATTATTCTAATATTGGATACATTATATACATTAGTTAATAATTAATATACTGTGCACTAAAAACATTAATTTTTTGTACAGATTTTTTTATATATTAACGATAAATTTTAGGATGTTTCCTATTTCAAACGTCCTTAAACTGTCTCAATCTCAATTCTCAATGTATCTGGATGTAATTGAGAAAATTTATATTTACTATATATTTAATTCCTAAAAGGCCAAGGGGTAGGTACATTTTTAATTACGGTAAGTACCTAGCATAGGTACCTAGGTAACTTTTGTGTTACTTAACTTTTTAAACACTTTCGCTCTTTTCTTACAATATTTTATTTTATGACGCTATTATTTAGACGGCTAAAGAATGAAGTACTAGGTAGGTACGTAGTTAGTTGATATTTAAAAAAAAATCTAGCTTTCTTTTGTGATCAATACTAATACACCGATTCTACAGGTTTCGGTAAACCCCGGGTTCAATGGGTAAAACCAGCGTGTTTTTGTTTCCGGTTTGTAGTGGTAGCTGCTCATGGGTATACATATTATATTGTATTAAAATTAATTTACCATCCAATTAAGTACCGGGTCAATTAAATGAACAACTCCCATTTAATATTTCCATTCACTTGAATTTTTAATAAAGATTTTTTTTGAAAAAAAACGTATTTTCAAGCTATACCTACCTACAGGTATAAGGTAAAGAAACAATTTTTAGCATGTAATCTGAAGTTAGTGTGTCTAAATATATAAAAGAAAAAGGTGACTGACTGACTGACTGTCTGACTAATCTATCTACTCACACTCACACACTCACACACAGCTCAAACTACTGAACGGATCAAGCTGAAATTTGGCATGCAGATAGCTATTATGACGTAGGCATCCGCTAAGAAAGGATTTTTGAAAATTCAATCCCTAAGGGGATGAAATAGGGTTTTGAAATTTTAGATACTTTAAGTTTTATTGTAATACCTACAAGTTATAGTTTGTAAGTATAATAGTTATTAACTTTAAACTTTGCATTACATTTTACGAGTTCTAAAGGACGTTAACTTTTTAACAACAATAAAAGAACTTTAACACGTGTTTTATAGGTAGGTACTTCTACAAGTAGTTAGTGAAGTTTTTATGTTCGTGACTAACTGCTGCAACCACAATAAACTATTATATTGGTACTTACTGACATAATAATGACATATCTATTTAAAATCATTATCTACCTAAGATTAAGGTATTATAATTATTGTTGACTCGGCCCAAGGCCTTATATATTATTACGATTTCTTCTTTTTAGGGTTCCGTATCTCCATAGAAAAAAAGGAAACCTTTTAGGATCACTTCGTTGTCTGTGTGTCTGTCAAAACCCGTAAAGGCAATCAAAACCCATAGGGTATTACCCGATGACCTAGAATCATGAAATTTGGCAAGTAGCAATATTTTATAGCACAAGTACCTACCTACAGAGAAACCCTGAAAATCATTATACCTACCTAGCACAAAAAAAGTGTTATCTATATATATAAAATTCAAAGTCTTGACTGACTGACTGACTGACATATATATCAACGCACAGCCTAAGCCGCTGGTCCTAAAACATGAAATTTGGAGGGGTCTATAAGAGTAGGTATCCACTGAGAAAGGATTTTTCGAAATTCCACCCCTTAAGTGGGTTAAATGGGAGATGGAAGTTTGTATGAAAGTCCGTCATTTTTCAAGTTATTTGCATGAAAATTGGTATTTGGATTTTCGGTCACAAATGAAGAAATACGTGTTTTAGGATTTTTGGAAAATTCGCCCATAAGGGTGGTAAAATAGGGGATGAAAGTTTGTATGGGACAGTTTTAATTATTGATATTATTAACTTGAAATTTGGAAAGTAGGTTTTTTCTTGAGGTTAGGTGTCAGCTAAGACTATGAGAAAATCCCCCCAAACCCCCCCCGATAAAGGGATGAAATGTGGGTTGGAAGGTTATATGTGTTATTTGGTGCTGGTGCAGGGTGCGCGTCCTGATGTTTTAATGTTTGTTTCTGAAAAAAAATGACATTTATTTCCTGTAGGCCACGCGGGCGAAGCCGCGGGCAGAAGCTAGTTTCATAATATAAGGTATGATGATACGGAACCCTTCGTGTGCGAGTTCGACTCGCATTTGACCTGTTTTTAAATATTCCGGTTTCCCTTTGAAGTAGATGTACAATCTTGCACTAGCAGGTGTGGTTACATCAGTAGGTACTGATGGTCTGGGGGGCAGCAGCGTTGCAAAGAATCTTCACGATTTCTATTGAAAACTAGCTGCCCCGGCGAACTTCGTACCGCCCTTTACAGTCGATTCTTTTTCAGGAAGTTTTTAAATTTTTCTCTCCGTAAGAACCATCCCCGTACTTCAAGGAATATGAAAAAAGAATTAGCGAAATCGGTTCAGCTGTTCTGGAGATTTGCGATCAGCAACACATTTTGCGATTCATTTTTATATGTAGAGATGTTTTTTAAGCCCCGGATTAAATGGACAAAGCCCACTTTTTCTTTCTGGTTTGTAGGAATAGCTGCCTTTAGTGCAGCTGACAAGTATTTTTGTTCAATAATATATAATTTCATCTAGACTTTCAAGAGTTTTGAAGTGTTTATATAATGGTTATATTTTCAAAATGCAGACAAATGCAATGTCTGTTTTCCAGAATAGTATCAATTTAGTGCAACGGCAAGGGTTTGAGTGTCAACCTGTCGGGCATCAGAATTCTCAAAAGTTATGTAGGTACCTACCTAAATAAAATAAAAATGAAATATTTATAGAAAATCAATTCTTCAACTGAAACTCTACGCAAACTGGGAACTGTACCTACTAAGATTATTTAGAGAGAGCCTTTTCAATCCAGCAGACAACGGTGGGCCATATAATAATATATGCTATGTTGAAGTAATTTAGATAATATAATAAATGGGTTGCTTTTATATCGAAATGTATCTAAATAATTTATCGTATCGCCTCTGATAAGATTAGTTGATCCATGATATATCTAAATAAAAATATCTTCTTACGCAACACCCATTAAACTACACAAATATTTATTATTGTATATTATGAGTATACTAGCTGACCCGCCTCGGCTTCGCTTGAGTGAAATTTAGAAAATCGGCGTCGGGGTGGTATTTCCAAAAATCCTTAAACAGGTATTTCTTCATTGGTAACCGAAAGCCCAAACACCAATTTTCATGGAAATAAATTGTAAAATGATGACCTTTCTTACAAATTTTCATCCCCTATGAAAATATGTAAGAAATAATAAATACGAGGGTTATTAATAGAATTTTTTGAAATACGTATTTTATATTTTTAACCGGAAGCCTATATACTAATTTTCATCGATATTACTTTAAAAATTAGAATTAGAATTTAGAATTAGAATTTGTTTATTAATCACTTGGTACACAATCATCTTTTTAACCCCTTCAGGGCTTGAACTTCCGAAAATCCTTTCTTAGTGGATGCCTCCGTTATAAAAGGAACCTACTGTGAAAATTTCATGTTTATAACCCCAGATTCTTAGGCTGGGGTTAGCCGTCCAGTAGTTTGAACTGTACGTTGATACATCAGTCAGTCAGTCAGTCACTCACCTTTTCATTTTATAAATTTAAGATATATATTTGGTTTCTTGGAAACGGCTTTAAGGATTTATTTGGATGAAATATATCTAGATATTGAGACAACACCAATCAAATTGAAATCCATCGGGCGCTCCCACTCCCAAGTATTATTTATTTATATATATAGGTTTTTAAAAATCCCGTGGGAACACTTTGATTTTCCGGGATCAAAAGTCTGCAGTCTGCCTGGCAGTCCAGCGCAGAAATTCAGCCAGTATTCTTCGCACCATTCCACGCGGAAATGGTTAAGTATTGTAATTAGATACTTCTAGCTTTAAATTTTATTGTAATACTAGCTGATGCCCGCGACTTCGTCCGCGTGAATTTAGGTTTTTAAAAATCTCATGGGAACTCTATGATTTTCCGGGACAAAAAGTAGCCTATGTCCTTCCCCGGGATGCCAGCTATCTCTGTACCAAATTTCATCAAAATCGGTTAAACAGGTGAGCTGTGAAAAGCTAGCAGACAGACAGACAGAAAGACACACTTTCGCATTTATAATATTAGTATGGATTGTCTACTTTATTAACTTTGGTCAACGGGTTTAAGGAAAGGTTTTTTGAAATCTCGTAAGAACTCTTTGTTTTATAAGTCCCATAAATTGCTAATAAGCGTGGCCGTCATTTTAGTGCCGTCAGCACTAGACTGAAGTATCGAGCTGATGGTATATTTTTATTTCGGCTGACGTCAAAATAACGTCATTTCGATGTTAATGAGACATGGTTCCAGTGCCATAGCAATTTGCGAGACTTATACAGGATAGTCACTACGAATACACTTTCCTATAACATCACCCCTGTACACCTTATTGTCTGTAAAACTCCTATGAACAGACTGACAGATGGATAGACCAAAATAATAAACAAAGATCTTTTTGGTTTTTTGTTAAATGTAATTAACCGTAGTGTGTGCTTAATTAAAGGCAGTTATTTCAAAATCAGAAAAACCATAATATATACTAGTCTACCTACCTACTCTACCTTGGCTTGTTAAATGTGAGATATCGTTAAAATTGTTTTAAAGTGAACTTAAAAGATTTTTTTTAATAATAGGCCAGTCTTTGAACAACCCTTATATTTTTTTTAAATAATACTCAATAAAATCATTTAATGTTCTGATAAAATTAAAGCCAAAATTAGGTTGAGTCTGTGATACCAAATATTAGTTGTAAGCTAGTTATGGTCCTGGTTTAGCTATTATTTGCAGTTTTGCGTATCTCTGAGGTACCTCCTAAGATTTAATTTAAGATTTACCGAGTAAAATTTCAAAATTAATGATTATCACAAAACAGTTCAGACTTTTACCCTTAAAACTAAATAATTTTAAATTTAACAGAAAAATTGCTAGAACTTCAACAGTAGTTCATAGAAAAGTTCCTCTCTCTCAAACACTATCACGGCACTGTGGGTGAGCTTAACCGTGTTCATGGTCTACCATTTAAATTATTATTTACTGGATGAAGTCCGCGACTCTATCCACAAAGGCCTCGGTTCTTTAAAATCCCGTGGTAACGCCTTGATTTTCCGAGATAAAATGTAGCCTATTTTCATCCCTGGGATGTAAGCTATCTCTGTACCAAAAATCGTCGTGTACGTAAATCTGTTAAACGGATGGGCAATGAAAAGCTAAGAGATTGAAACAGACAGACACACTTTCGCATTTATATGTAATATTAGTATGGATTATTCGTGTTACTACGTGAGTTATGTAGCACGTCGACCCGTTCACGGTCTAGGTCTCGAATTATGTGTTATACAGGTTTAAGGTTGGTACTTACACGTAAAACTATCGATTGGTTTGGAAGTGGTTTGTTTTAAGTTTTGCACTTGTTTATATATTGTTAAAATAAAACACCATACCTATGCTTTTGAACCTTGAGATAATAAATGAGCAAGAACAAGAATCAAAATTTTGGTCATGCTTTTCAAACAATCGACTCATTTTGGTCTATGAAATCTTATATTTAACTTTCCATGCTAAATCCGGCAACTGAATATTAACCAGTTCCCCTGACCAATTAACCTGAAATTTGGAACACATAATATGTATGTAACTTCGATGACAATGCAATAATAAGGTTGTAAGTAAGGAGTAGGTACTTATCAAAGCTCCATTGTGTTTGGACTCCTTGGATTGGATTGGTCTTGAAACAAATTATTCGTTCTAGTAGGTACATAAATTAAATAAAAGCTTATTTTTGAAAAGATTTTTTAATTGAGGACATTACTTTCTTATTAGGATCTTTAGTAAGTCAGATTTTTTTTTGTAATTTTATTTATTTATTGCACTCGTAATTGGCTTTATCCTCATTTGTTGCAGAATCTGTTTAGAGAGTATAAATTACCTACCAGTCGATCTCTCTCTGTTTCTCTAACTATAGCTATAGCTATTAAAGTTAATAGAAGTGGGCTAGTCTAGAATGGGTATTGCAGTTTTTTTTAAAACAACGAGTATCTCTAAATGGTAATAATTTTTAAATTGCCTCTGTTAGAAATCGTACTCAGGACCACCACAGTAATCACTTCGCCATAAAGGTTGTGATTGTTTGTTTGCGGAATAATAAGGTAGGCAAATAATTACTCGTCTAATGCGTGTTAGAATACGCATAAGGTAAGATGCTAGTAGCTTAGCATCGCTGCGGAACCTTAGGCGTAGGTGTTCTTTGAGTTTTTGTTAAAACTTTGGCGATCACTATTTCTACGGCCGTTTTTTTCCGAAAAATCTTGTAATGATTTAAAAATATCTGTTTGACAAGGTAGGTATGATACGTGCGAGTAAACCATAATATTTTTAAGGTTCCGTACCTCAAAAGGAAAAACGGAACCCTTATAGGATCACTTTGTTGTCTGTCTGTCTGTCTGTCAAGAAACCTACAGGGTACGTCCCGTTGACGTAGAATCATGAAATTTGGCAGGTAGGTAGATCTTATAGCTGACATTTGGGAAAAAATCTGAAAAAATCTGAAAACCGTGAATTTAGGCCTAGATCACACAAAAAAAATTAAATTGTTGTCATGAACTAATAATTAGTATTTTCAACATTCGAAGTGAGTGACTATATCAAATGGGGTATCATATGAAAGTTAAAGAAAGAAGTTTTTAAAAATAACCTTACAGGAGGTACTTATCCTGAAAATTTAAATTAGGTATGCTTCTGTGTGACAGCAATAAATTCCGTTATTTTCTATATTACTAATTTCTTATTTTACCCCTTTAGGGGTCAACTTTTCCCTTTTTTATATTTAGGTTTGTAAAATAACTGTAACATACAGACAGACGGACTAGACGAAACTGTAAGCGTTCCTTGTACACCCTTTCCTACAGAACCCTAAAAAAGGAAATAAAAGTGAAAATTAATGAGCCTGCAATCAAATGACCTTGAAGATTAAACGTTGATGAATTATAGATTGCTTTGAATTTTTTCACACCAAAATTTTAATCTACTGTGGCCATACATTATTTTTTCGGTTACGTAATATAGTAAAATTTGTTAATTTTATGTTTATTGGATGTGAAATGTTAGATAGAATGTTTGATTCGGAAATTTTGCAATAAAATAATGACCAATAATGGACTAATATCTTTAAAAGTCAAGACCTATTAAAATCTAACTATATAAAAGGAAAAGGTGACTGACTGACTGATCTATCAACGCACAGCTCAAACTACTGGACGGATCGGGCTGAAATTTGGCATACAGATAGCTATTATGACGTAGGCATCCGTTAAGAAAGGATTTTTGAAAATTAAACCTCTAAGGGGTGAAATAGGTGTAGTCCACGCGGACGAAGTCGCGAGCATAAGCTAGTACTATATATAGGTATAAATATGATCCATACCCACTTTACGCCTCAACCTCTGAACCAATCTCAAATACAAGGGCTAATATAATAACCTTTTGACAACAGGGTTTTGACTAAGTTATGTAATGAAAGAAATTATAGGCATTAGGAAAATGGATTGATGTCATAGATAAAAAACCAAATGCTTTTTCGGAGGACATATTATATAAAACTTAGATAAACTCTAATGTCCATATTTGCTCGTCATGGGAAGCGGGTATGGTTTTAGACCTCTTCCCATAAGGACCTGGCTAGCAAGGTAATAGATAAAGAGCAGTAATAAGGTAAATATAGTAATCAAAGGCGTCTAGTAGAAAATACAAACCAAAGAGGAAAAAGGGGTCAAGTGCGAGTTGGACTCGCACACGAATGATTCCGTACCATCGTGCAAGAAACCTACTTTTTAAAGTTTTGTACCTCAAAAGGAAAAGGAACCCTTATAGGATAGACAGATCTAGGAACAAGAAGGTGATCCTATAAGGGTTCCGTTTTTCCTTTTGAGGTTCGGAACCCTAAAAAATAGTAATTAATAAGGAAAGTAATAAGGAAAATAAAGATCATTGCATAGTTCATGTTTTGTATAGAAAGCTATCAAGCGTAATATTTTATAGTAGTGCAAATTGTAACCCTGAAAACGCGCACAGAGGCGCCGTCGTCAGTGTCTCGTGGCCTCAAGGTCACACGCGAACCGCGCCTTCAAGACATTTCATAAAGATGAGGTATCTATCTTATGGCTCTAGCATACATTAGCTCGATGATTAGCTAAATGCATCCGGTAAATCCCGCTTAAAAGGAGTATGCTGCTTGTGAATTGCGTCAAGATCCTTTGATAAAGCAAGTTCTCAGGATCGCCTCACGTTACGTATTTTCTCAGAAACAAAATGTGTAGGATAGAATAGTGTTAGTGTGTACTTTATGTACGTTATCTTATGCCTGTAGATATCATATCAGCTGCTAAAAGAATTTATGTAAAAACTATACTCACTTTTCTTAAAGTCTGAGTGCTCATTTTTTGTACCTACCTATGTTTCCTGAGTATCATAATTAATATGAAATATCTGCTTTAGTTTTTTGCTATAATAGTTGGATTAGTTGTTATAATAAACCACTACGTAAGTATTTTACTTTAGAATGGGCACATGTCTACTCAATATAAAAATTGCTTCACTATGAGATAAAAGTCTATAAATCCATTCCATACTGATATTATAAATGCGAAAGAGTGTCTATCTGTCTGCTTGTCGGCCTTTCAAGGCCGATCCATTTAACCAATTTTGATAAAAGTTGGTACAGGGATAGCTTGCATCCCGGGGAAAGACATAGGCTACTTTTATCCCGGAAAAACAGAAAGTTCCCACGGGATTTTTAAAAACCTAAATCCACGCAGATGAAGTCGCGGGCATCAGCTAGTAAATAATAATAATGCTGTACGCAAGTAATTCTTTCATTGCAAGGGACACGTCATTTAACACTCAAAGTGCAATTTCCCAAAAATGAACTAATAATTAGTATTTTCAATTATCTAAGTAAGATAACTATACCTATCTAGTAGGGTATCATATGAAAGGTCTTCACCTGTGCATTCTAAAACAGATTTTTATTTATTTTTATGTATCATAGTTTTTAAATTATCCTGCAAAATGTCGCAAAAATACGACTGTAGTACGGAACCCTCATTGCGCGAGCCTGACTCGCACTTGGCCGGTTTTTTATAAAAAAAGTCGCCATAGATCATTTTTTTCCGCCGAAGTTAATAATTAATCTACCCGTAGTCTATAATATCGTCGCTGGTTTGTAGAAAGGACGAATGTTTATAGTCTTTATATAGAAAAATCGCTTATTTGCCCTCACTACAAACTAGTTACGAGATATAAAAGGAAAAGGTGATTGACAGACTGACTGACTGAATGATGTATCAACACATTGCTCAAACTACTGGACGGATCGGGGTAAAATTTGGCATGCAGATAGCTATTACGACGCAGACATCCGCTAAGAAAGGATTTATGAAAATTCAACTTCTAAGGTAGTAAAATAGATAAATTAGTTTGTCAATTAGTTACTAGCTATGTTGTTTATTGATAAAAACAACACACAATTTTTGACAAATAACAACGTTGCTAAGTAGCTAGTATGGACAGATTACATAAGATTGTTAATTAATTTCGGCCAATAGACATGTAGTAAAGAATAATTCTGAAAATTTCGGCTTTCTAGCGTCATCCAGACCGAAGCTATGACTGCTCGAAAATACGACGAAACGCTTCGAGAAAAGGTACGTAGTGCCCCGTTCTTTAGTTTGGCTCGTCTTGGCGGGGGCACTGCCGTGCCCCCTGATTCTTGATTCTAGTACATTTAACAAATGAACATTGTACGTAGGTATAGTTATAGATGTATAACTGATCTATCATTAAATTTGTTCACGTGGCTAAATAATAACACAAGCTAATGATAGTATCTACTAAAAACATGTTTATTCGAATCTCCGTTGTATTCATCATTTGCCTGCTACCAATGCTGTGTTTAGCTCTGATATCGCTGATGTATAATATAATGAATAATGTATATCTTTTGTCACGGTCATGGACGGCCTTACTTTATCAGCATACTTAAAACCACATTTAAGCGATTTTTTTTGTATAAACGAGTCTCTCGTGAAAATAATTACCTACCTTTACTGAATTCATCACGCATATCCGCGTGCACAAAAACATCATATATATTATTAAGAATAGGTATGATGGAAGAATAATGTAAAATGCACGCTTTTGAGATTGCTGTTTTATATTATTTTTACAAAATTATTCTTTTATTCACACTATCGTTATGAATCCAGGCTGTAATAAAAGCCATATTATAAGTTATAAATAATTGAAAAATAAATTGGAAAATAACTGGAGTAAATCATTTGCTAGGGATCTAAAATTGTGTTAAGAATCCAGGCTGGAATAAAAGCCATTTTACATTATACTTTATGTTATAAATATTTGAAAAATAAATTGGAAAATAATTGGATTATAA
Source organism: Maniola hyperantus (assembly GCF_902806685.2). Lineage (NCBI taxonomy): Eukaryota > Metazoa > Arthropoda > Insecta > Lepidoptera > Nymphalidae > Maniola > Maniola hyperantus. The sequence goes on from NC_048564.1 coordinate 7,822,961, forward strand.
TTGTAAATCGTTTCCTAGGATCTAGATCTAAAATTGTGTACTTTCATGTAATGTTGTTTTCTCCGAAAAGTTGATGGATACGATTGGTACAGATTAAAAAAAAATCACTAACGTACGACTTTCCTGATGCAGTGGTTAGCGCTGTGGTCTTATAAGAGGGAGGTACTGTCGATTCCCAGCATGGAATTTCGGGAATTTATAATTTATAAATTGTCTCTGGTCTGATCGGGTTGGAGGCTACAACCGTAGCTAGTTACCACCCTACCGGAAATCTTAGTGCATCATCACTTACCACCAGGTGCGATCGCAGTCAAGAATAATGGAATGAAAAAATAAACCAATTGGCAGTCAAGGGGGACTACCAACAGAAGTCAAACTTAAAACTATGAAATAATAGTGTTTTTTTTTTTGTATTTTCAAATTTGAAATATAAAATTTCAAATTATTTTAACTTGTATCAAAAATTAAAATTTCAAAATAGGTAAATTAAACACATTAACATTAGTTTAGTATATCTATTGGTATTCTAAGCACTATTAATATTAGCATGTCGGTGACGCAACCTTAAAGATTTTACTCAACTCAAAATTGCCCAACGCGTCTGAAGAAATGTTTACTTCAAAACTTGACAGACAATTTTATATTAGTAGGACATTGTTCTATTTGAGTGCTAGGAGTCTATTACTTAGACGAGATATCTGCAGCAGTCAATGCTATTTTATCATTTTGTGGTTGTACAAAAATCATTAGACGGTGACGGTGGTAAAATTGTCAGTTATTTATTACAAAACTTATCTATAATATAAAAATGAATCACTAAATGTGTTGCTCATCGCAAATCTCGAGGACAGCTGAACCGATTTCGCTAATTCTTTTTTTATAATATTCCTTGAAGTACGAGGATGGTTCTTACGGAGAGAAAATTTTAAAAAATTTGAATTGACTGTTAGGTGGAAGTCGGAACGAAGTTCGCCAGGGCAGCTAGTTTATTTTATAATTTTTATGATAGTGTTATTACCTACACTTCAAGGAAATTTCTAAATAATTTTTAAATACATTACTTATCAAAAATTGCGGAACCGGTAGGATTCGAACCTACGTCTTCTAGAAAACTATGCCGACGCCTTGGCCTTAGAAATTTGTTACAAACTTATTTTCTGAGGGCCCCGTATATATTCACAAAAATACAATGTGATTTAACAATATTGTCATCACATTTAAAATATACAAATAATCATATGGATGTATACCAGTGCTCATTCGCTTAGTCGCTCCGATTTGTTGCATCATAGGTATTGTATGTATTCTGCTGATAGGTGATAATTCCGGTTTGAATGCATCTATAGGTCATTCACTCTGTGCATCACTTAAGTGTGCGTTTCCGATATTTCGTACGTTAAATATCTTTTTGTTTTTAATTTTCTCCACTCCTTTAAAACATAAGGAACTCAATTCAATGCATTTTTTCATTGACATGGTCCAGGAGTTAACTAAATTAGAATGCATCTATAGGTCATTCACTCTGTGCATTACTTACCTATGTGTGCGTTTCCTGTACGTTAAATATCTTTTTGTTTTTAATTTTCTCCACTCCTTTAAACATAGGGATCACACTCAATTCAATGCATTTTTTTCATTTACTTGGTCCAGGAGTTAACTAAATCAGTTATCTGTCCGTTGTTTTTAAATTTCATCATCATCATTATCAACCCACTGCCGGCTCACTACTGACCACTTTTTTTATTTTTTTATCATAAAGTGCTGACAACAGTACTTTACTATCATTACAATCTAGCCTATGAGAGAGGCTAATAAGTACTCTCAGAATGAGAAGGTTTTTTTAGTGCCCTGCCTATTATAAGGGTAATCAGAGAATCTTTGAGTAATCAAATAGGTACCTAATCTTTGAATTACATCTGAATGACTTCGAGTTCTAATAAGTATCTGTTGTAACTTGTAAGTCATCGAGGAGTTGGGTAGTCTGCGATTTTTTAACGTTAACGTTAACGTTATTACAGACCACATGACTATTGGATAAGTAGATGTAAAGTAGATAAACATCCACTATGATCCAGAGGAATATTTACCCTGAAAATAATGAGGGCCAAAGCCCGGCCCGGGCTCAAGCTGCCCTTGCAGGACACACGCTAAGCTTTGAAAGTCTTTCATAATCAGCGGCGGTTCGAAGGGGATCACAGGTCATGAGCCCCCAAAATTATCCAAATCAATTCGGATAATCGCCTAAAACTTTACGGTTGATTTCTAAGAAATGAATTCTAAATCATTTCATCATTTCATCATCATCATGATCAACACATCGCCGGCTCACTACAGAGGACGGGTCTCCTCTCAGACTGAGAAGGGGTTTGGCCATAGTCTACCACGCTGGCCATGTGCGGATTGGTAGACTTCACACACCTTTGAGAACATTATGGAGAACTCTCAGGCATGCAGGTTTCCTCACGATGTTTTCCTTCACCGGTAAGCAAGTGGTATTTAATTAATTAAAACGCACATAACTCCGAAAAGTTAGAGGTGCGTGCCCGGGATCGAACCCCCGACCTCCGATTAGAAGGCGGACGTCCTAACCACGACGGCGGATGACGGCTATCACAGCTAAATCATTTAGTAGGTATACCGAAATAAGAAAGAACGAAATCTAATTAAAAATGCAAAATAGATTAAAAATACCTTCTCATCCACTGCTAGGCAGCATAATGACTGTTTTTAAAGACCACCTTTCTGCAACGATGGCTTAGAGATTTCTATGCGAAAATCTATGTACCTACGGGGAAAAACACCTTAATGGGATCCTACACATTAAGCAGGTCTCCTGTTTATTAGGTAACAGAATTTCACATCCAATTATTTGAGTGTTCCTGAATTATAACGACGATCTCTTTTCTTCCCGAATATCAACAAGAATTCTGTGACATAACTTAAAATTCTTTCAACCCTAAGCGCAGTGACTTCAGCAAAATTATTCCGGTTCTCTGGCCAACAACTTCCATAGTTTAGAACCTTGTGATGCATGCAGTGCGATGACATCAAATGCACCGTTGTAAGGGCAACGTACTAAACAAAAACGCCTTTGGGCAATATTATGTAATTGTATAATGTAATCGTTACTTATAACTTACACCTATAACTCACGTTATTTCCTTTTTTAGTTATCTATATAATTTATATATAAAAGGAAAAGCTGACTGACTGAAAGACTGATCTATCAACGTACAGCTTAAACTACTGGACGGATTGGGCTGAAATTTGGCGTGCAGCTATTATGACGTGGACATGCGCAAAGAAAGGATTTTTTAGAATTTAACCTTTATTTGAAATTTGTGTAGTACACGCGGACGTAGTCGCGGGCATAAGTTAGTTATTCATATTTATATACCTATTCCGCATAAATATAAAAAAAGCTTGCACTCCCGTTATCAAGTTGTGGGTAACTTTCTTCTTCCTTTGGTTTTGGGGGTCGGGGGACACAAATGTGCGCTTCGCGAGAATTTTTAAAGTATTTGAAAAGTTGCGCTACATTTAAGTAAATATATAAAAGAAAAAACTGACTGACTGACTGACTGGTCTATCAACGCACAGCTCAAACTATTGGACGTATCAGGCTGAAATTTGGCATGCAGATAGCTATTATGACGTAGGCATCCGCTAAGAAAGGATTTTTGAAAATTCAACCTCTAAGGGATCACTTCCTTCACTTACTTCACAATAGGGGTTTGAAATTTGTGTAGTCCACGCGGACGAAGTTGCGAGCATAAGCTAGTTCTGAATAAGTACCTAGATTTCATTTGTTTTTCGAGAATGTCTTCGGATGGATGATAAAAAATTGCGTTCATTTTGTTTGCGCCTATCGCTTTATATTGTTTTCGCTTCCAGAGCTATTTCATCATCATTATTGTTATGTGTTGTCCATTTTCAAATCTATTTATTTTTGTTATCACTATTGCACACATATCATATATATATATTATATTATAGGTACAGAAAAACAATACAAGATACCAAAAAGACACAAAAGTAACTTTACAAAAGGGTGCAAAGGTCTATCTAAACAATAGATATAGAATCTTTAAACATATTTAATGAATACGTATTAAACATAAATACTTGCTGATTCTCTGTTCAATTTCACAATGTATAAGCATTGTTTTCTATCATCAAACAAAAATACAAGTGAATCAACATCAATCAGTAGCCTTATTATAAATGCGAAAGTGTGTTTGTTTGTTAGTTTATTGGTTTGTTGGTTTGTCCTTCAAACACGTTGCAACGGTGCAACGGATTGACGTGATTTTTTGCATGGGTATAGATAAATACCTGGAGAGTGACATAGGCTACTTTTATCCCAAAAAATCAAAGAGTTCTCTCGGGATTTTTGAAAAACGGAGACCGCTTATCGGCAAGCGCAGTGTGGGACGGCCTCCAATCCGGTGGACTGCCGACCTTAAGAAGGTAGCGGGAAGTGGGTGGATGAGGAAGACAGAGGATCGTGTGTGGTGGCGCGCCCATGTCCACCAATGGACGCAAACAGGCTGATTGATTGATTGATTGATAGATATGAACTTCGGAATAAAAGAGATTGACAAGATTCAAATTAGTCCATACTTTAGAGCGCAACGATGTCAAGTCAGCTTCTCTTTTTTTGGGTTGGTAGTAAAACTTAGTAGCATCGAAATACTAAAAGTACATAGTCCAGGATATTGTATGTCAGCGTTTTTTAAAATCAACAAATCAATTAATAAATTCCAGTTTTTGCTAATCATTTAACAGGTTGTGTAACTGGTTTCTGTAATTAAAAAAAATTTAAATGAGAATCTTTAAGTACCAATGTCTAATCAAACCATAAAATGTAGTATAACTACTGTAGCACAGAGCACCTTGGAGGCGCCACTGTCCAATTAATCAAAACATATTTGTTTTAATAAAAAAATAACATTGGGCCCCATAGTTGGGCCCCCTCTTCTACGTTCTACATATAAACTGAGAAATACAAAATATTCAAATAAAAATTTTCGTCACTACTGCTCCCATACCTCAATAACTGTTTCATTAAAACATTTTCAAAATTGTCTCATTCTAAAAATTCTTAAAAAAAAGAACACGATTGTCAAAGAAACTCTTAAAATGATACTACATTCCATAGTTGAATTACGAATGGACTGAGATAGATAAAAGCTGAAAGTGGTTTATTACTCTGTCTTAATTAGATCTGCCTTAATAATTCACGATTATCATTTTTGAAATGTTGTAATTACACTTAGGTAAGTGTGTGAGTATATACGTATAAAAATTCTATCTCTACGGGCTCTTCTCAGACCTGGGCGCGTTTGGGTCCCTCGTAGTTTTAGTTTTAAGTAACTAATTATTACCATTACATCTTACAAATTCAACAACTGACCATCAAAAAGTGTACAATGGTACCCAATTTGAATGAATGATTTGACTTTGACTTTATCAACATGTGAAAAACATAACAAAATGTGTTTTACAGTGCTAAGTAAATCAAATTCGGATAGCGAGAATTAATTTTTCATTATATACCGTGTTTAAAACCTTTAAGATATTAATCAATTTAAACGAATCCAATCTTCTCTGGTATTTCACTGCACCATCACTGTACTTATTGAAAGTTGTATCATTCGATTTAAAAAACATCTTTAAAAAATCTTAGGTTAGAAACTTCATTCTATCTTCTCTATAATATAAAAATCACTAGATGTGTTGCTCATCGCAAATCTCGAGAACAGCTGAACCGATTTTGCTAACTCTTTTTTATAATATTCCTTGAAGTAGGTACGATGGTTCTTACGGAGAGAAAAATTTTAAAAGTTGAATCGACTGTTAGGCGGTACGAAGTTCGCCGGGGCAGCTAGTGATTAATATATAATGAGACCTTATGGCTCATTTGAGCGTATAAGTACATATTTAGAAAATTCGCAAATCTCATAACCTAAATAAGAATAAAAAAATTAAGAGTGACGTCCATTATATACATTAAAAAAATTGTCGGCATTTAATTTTTCTAATAGCAAAATAATAGATAAAGTTACCTGTATACTTTTATTAAATTAATCTTTATTAGATGTTGAAATGAACCATATTTCCTATTTATTCTAAAATTTTAAATCGCAGTGCATTTCTTCAAACCATGGATGGATATGATTTTAAATTGTGGAGTTTGAAATTTCATTCATATAGGTATGCCTAATACACTAGTATAATAAAAACATAATAAACTTAAAAAGTAAAATAGTGGCAGCAAATATTTACCATCATTAAATTAACCAAGCCCGATTGTATTATTATTTTAATTCACTGAAATGAATCTAAATATCTTTATTTGAACAAGAAATAACTTTGATAAATAAATACTAAGTATTCTATAGAGTAAAGAGAGATTTTACAAATATTTTATTCGTATAAATTCTATAAATTTATTCTTACCTAAATATATTAAAACAACGACACTCCAAAACAAATAAGTTTTCATTGCGCCACAAAAAAGATGATATTTTCAATTTTCTAATGTTTTTGTAACGATAACGTAATGGTATGGCGGATGAGCGCGACACAGTAAATGCCTATGAAAAGAAGCCGACTTTATAAGAAAGGTGTGACGCGAGGAAAATGATCGGTATCTAAATGAACTACAACGTGGGTATATTGTACGAGTCTTCGAGTTTCAACTGATGTTGATTTCACAGTTATCTGTATAACGAAAATCGTACCCAACCGTGTCCAAGCACACTGAGTGCGCCAGGCCAAGTTCTCGCAAAATGGTCATGTGCGCGCTTAAAAATATTTCCACGAACCATTTCAAGTCCTTTCTGATTTCCAAAAGCTTCACAGTTGCAACAAACTTAACTGTGGTAACTAAGTGTACTTACTTACCTATTTTGATATTTTTCGAGGTAGGTTCAGGATAACAAAAAGTATAGAATAGTTTTAAGATAAGTGTGCAAAAATAACTTTTGGTACTCATTGACTGTTTAATATATTATAATTAGTATTTTTAAGGGACCTTTGAATCACTACCCATATTATAAATGCGAAAGTGTGTTTGTTTGTTGGTTCATTGGTTTGTTGGTTTGTCCTTCAATTACGTCGCAACGGAGCAACGGATCGTCGTGATATTGTGTATCGTCGTGTGTCTGTCTGTCTGCTAGCCCTTCACACATCCGTTCAACCGATTTTGACGAAATTTGGAACAGAGATAGCCTGAATCCCGGGGAAGGACATAGGCCAATTTTATCTCGGAAAATCAAGGAGTTCCCACAGGATTTTTAAAAACCGACATCCACGTGGATGAAGTCGCGGGCATCATCTAGTAAATAATATATAGTTTAATATGAGTTTGTACGGAGCGCGTCGTCGTGTAGCGCAAACGCGTTTGTACTTTAAGAATTATCTTACTCAAGACAAATTTAGCTCTAAGCCCGAACGTTTCTTACATTTTAGTTTATTTTATTTTATAACTAGCCGGGTTACAATAATTTTTTATTTATTTTTCCGTAGTCTGGTTTTAGTTTTTAACTTTTTCTTTTATAAGATCAAGGTCTTTTCCAGAGAAACTTATTTTGTCCTTTATGATTTGCCTTTGAACCAGTTCAGTCTCGCAGGGCTTCGACTACTTTTTGAGTTCAACGCGTAAATAAGCTATTGAACGATGACATCAAAAAGGAGCATATCCTTACTCTACACGGTTTAGATGGGCAGTATATTTGCAGTACTCCATTATACCTACGTATAATGGATATCATACTCATTTGACATTGGTTGGATCTACATTGCTGCTTCACTGAGCGATATGAAATAACATGTGGTAGCAAGTTTTCAATGGATTAAAAATAAAATGTCAAATGAACTTGGTGGATTTCATTCAGTGAGTTAGCGAATTACGCCGCAGAGATTGCTCGCATCTAGGAGACAAATACACGAGAACGAAGTTCTATTAGGTGGCATTACCTAGTTCAATAAATAATTAAACCGATCTAATTCAAGTTTCAAGTACTAGCTATAAAGTTATTGATTAAAGAGGAAGAGCTAAAGAATTGGAACCCTATAACGATAAGGGGAAAGTCGGTCAAGTACGAAATTAATAATGACAGTTGTTTACACTTTCAACTGATACAGCCAGCAGCACCCGCAGCTAATACCATGTTATCCTGACTGACATTGATTGTAATTTAATTAAAACAATAGATTTAGGCAATCCAGCGAGGCAATATTCCCAGTATTTGGACATGGCCACCAATGCTCAGAGTCACTTAGCGGGCGATGGAGAGAGTTATGCTTGGAGTTTCTCTACGTGATCAAATCATAAATGAGGAGATGCGTAGGAGAACTAGAGTAACCGACACAGCTCAACGGGTTGCGAAGCTGAAATGGCAATGGGCAGGGCACATAGTTCGTAAAACCGATAGTCGTTGGGGTCTCAAGGTGCTGGAACGGCGACCTCGCACCGGAAGACGCAGTGTTGGAAGACCCCGCACTAGTTGGACGGACGATATCAGGTGAGTCGCAGGGAGCCGCTGGATTCAGGCAGCTCAAGACCGTGGCGTGTGGAAGTCCCTACAAATGACGTTTGCCACACAAACACACACGTTTGTTAGTACAGTAGATGACAGGTCGAGATGGTAATCAGGGTATGAGGCGGGGGGACGCCCCGCACACCTGCACGTAATCCTGCGCTCGCCTGCACTGGGTTAGAAAGAGGGCTATGTGAGTGTGCGTGTGTGTTTTTCTAATAACCGAGTCGGTCGAGCCATTTTCAGGTGACAGTCTTTCAACTTGCGACAATAGGTTTTTCTAATAGATGATATATTAATGTATATGTGTCTGTCCGTCTGTTACTTTTTCATGGCACAGAGAAATGGATCTAGTTTCTGTGCTGATGAAATGCCAAACATTTTATCTCTAATGGGCGACCCTAAAATATATTCCAGAGAGTCCACGCGCGGTTTTTCTCATTTTTTATTGTTTACGTTTTTTTCCTGGCCTAAACGTGGTAATGAAAATATTTATTACTTATGTATCTTTATTAAAAACCCTAACTCCACGTGAACAAAGTCACGGGCATTATCTAGTAATAAATATAAGACCGGTAACGCATATGCGGTTCCTCTGGTGCTGCAGATGTTCATGGGCGGCGGTAATCACTTAACATCAGGTGATCCGCCTGCTAGTTTGCTTGCTGTTTTCATTTTAAAAAAATTACGTGTGAATTGGGGTGAATTTTTCTCTTACAATTGCAGCACTTAGTTCACCACTGCCACTGGGTTTCGACAATTCGGGACCCCCATCAGGTTGGAGCCCTGGGCTTCTCTTGACCTCTTGGTAAAGGCGGAACTGTTGGAATGTTTACCATTCAGGAATCGAATCGATTTATGATAGACAAATGCTATCATGTCCTAGTAACTATTTACTGTAAGGTTGTCAAGAAATTGAATTTTAATTGCTTTTAATTAAAATTCAGCTTTACCTACCTACTTGACCTCATCATATCAACCTTTTGGTAAACAGTTACTAATTAGGTTAATGTGTCTTTTTTCCACAACTAATCAGGTAAACATAATATTATTAATGTTATTTGAAATTAAAAATTGGAGGTTATTAAGTAATAACCTCCTATTTTTAATTTCAAATAGTAGTAATACTAAGTATCCGGCTTGGCATGGTTGGACTGACCTTTCAACCCGACTACGGCAAAGTCAAAAGGAAGGGTTATGATTTTGGCAATCTATGTATGTACGTATGTATGTGTGTAGCGGCTAAACTACTGGGCCGATTTTGATTAATGAGGTGTCAATTGTTTTGTTGTTATGGTCCGGGTGACGTAGGTTACATTTTACACGAACAAAATCAATCTGACGGATTTTCACCCAAAGGAGTGGGGGTCTTTAATCTTTTTTTTGCTATTGTATCAAGTGGGATGTCAAGTGAAAGAAGAAATAATATTATACTGAGTTCATAAATATAAATATCCGAAGTATTAAAATATATCTAGTGCCACAAACCCAATTTTCCTTAAATATTACAGCGTTTATTACGATGGTCGTAGTCGGGTTTTAGTTTTTAACTTTTTAGCAATAATTATTTGTATATAAAAATATTTCAATAAAACTTAAAACTAGAAGTATCTAATTACAATACAAATCATTTCCGCGTGGAATGGTGCCAAGAATACTGGCTGCATTTCCGCGCTGGACTGCCAGGCAGATCCGTTACGCAAAAAATGAGCCTCTACCAGATGAGGCTATTAATCGCGGTATTTGTATATTCAGTCTTACAATATTAAAACTTTAACACTGGAGACGGATTTAGGATAATTTGTATGCTGGATTTTTTTTTTAATATATATATATTTTTTTTTTAAGAATTAGCCATGTTAAATGACTAATATTCCCCTTTCCTCTCCAACTAAGCGTTTGATATAAATTATGATACAACTTATTAAAACATACCTTATACAAATATCTCAAACATTAGAATGTATAATAGCTATGCCCATAACATTGTTATACAATTTGCCTAGTACCTACCTGCATTGTATAATACCTTCACTGTTTAGTATTATTACATTTGCAGATTTCATGATTATATGATAATCATGAAATCTAATAACCATGGAATTGACTATATTTTTCAATAATTACATTCAACAATTTTTCCTGTAAAGCAGCTTGAATTACTTAAACAGTTTTAAAATAAGATGTTTGCCCAATTAAAAAAAACCAGTTTTTATTTTCGTTGCAAAATGGGGAGTCGTTTTAAAACAAACCATGTGGGTTATTATTTGCACAACATATTTTATGCACATTCTAAAGCAGAAAGGTATATGTAACCACTACATCCTCTTATCTTCAAAGTTTGCAAATGGAAATACCCATAAATAAATTATAATAATAAAATCTAGGGTCTGATGTATTAACACCTGTTACGGTTATAGTGCTATACCTTTAATTCCCCATCCAAGTTCTCCAAAAGTTAAAAGTTAAAATAGTTTTATTACAACAGACAAGCAGGTAATAGGTCTATTAATGTAGTAGGTAGGTACTCGGTACGCCCCCGTGCTAACCCGGTACGAACGAGCGCGGGCGCTGTGCGGGTGTGCGGGGTGATACCCTGATTGCAATCTCTACGTGTCGCATACTATACTTCTGTAAATAAATTATTACTTAGATAGGTACTTACCTAATTCTTTCTGCTTTTCGCTACGTAATAAATACCTAGATTACTAGTGTAGGTAGGTAACTAAACACTTAACTAATAATCTTGTAAGTACTTTACAAATATTTACACAAAACTATTTACGAAAACAACATCGCTCGCCTAGAACGCGTCAACCCTATTTCAAATCCATCCCGGGTGGCGTAGCGCGATTGTAGTTACTTATGTCTTGCAAGTACCAAGAGTGAGACAGGCCTGCTTGAACGTAGGTACATACATAATAATTACACGCCCAAACAAAATGAGCTAGCTATCACAAACTGACGAAAATTATAATAGCCACGCAACCTAGGCGTAGGATGATCATAAGGTAGGAAAATGGTTTACGTTACCACATCCAGAGATGCGAGAGGTGAGATTGACGTTCATTATATGTAACAGTGTTCCAAATATATTCATTTGACTATACCTAATATATAACAAAAAATTTAAAAATACCTCAGTTAATATTAAGAAAGCCAAGGCCATTTTTTTCAATCAGAGGTGACTGTGACCACTGTAGCTGCCAACTACGGTGTTAAGCATTCTGCGGGGCTCGATTGCGGTAAAACGACAGCTACAATGTCACGATCGCAATCACCTCTGATTAGCCGACACTTACTGTTGGCTACAGTACATTGTTGCAATGAGAATACCATAAATTCAGCCAATTACAACAATTGAGATTGTAATAATGTTTGATGGAGTTTCACCAGAATAGACGGGAACTCGACTACGGTAAAATGACTGCTACAATGGTCACGGAATCCTCGAAGCGCGAGTCTAAATCACTCTTGGCAAGTTTAAGGTTTGTACACAAAGGGTGCCAACGTGACCCTATGTCTAAGCCTCCGCCGTCCGTCCGTCCACTTGCAATAGGTAAACAGTGTGCATTTGACTTCAAGCAAGTGGCAGGAAGTGGCTGGACACAAGCGATACAAAGGCCGTGGAGTGTGAAAATTCCTTCAGAGATCTAGGTATGTCCAGCAGTGGACACCTGTTGGTAAACGACAGCAGAGGGTGATAATACCCTTACAAATACTTCAATACGTATCAAACTGAGTTTTCTAAGACTGATCTTGTTAAAATATAATTAAAAACACAAGCGCTATAAAAGTGCTATAAGAAATAAGTAAAAACACTTGGCTCTGCAATTATTATCATTAGCGCGTTATCTTATCCTATTTCTCACCTTGTGCCATTATCTCGAATGCACGTCTCAAACACAGCAAGAGGCAATACTATACTGGTCTTCGTACCGTACAGAAACCTTACAAACGCCTTAATTGTGTTAACCGCATTATCTATCTTTACAACTCAGCAACATTTTGTTGACACGTGCGTGATACTGCGTTTAAATTATGTATTTTATGACAATATTGTTAGTTTTTGGTTCATCAATTTATATCTTTAAACAATAATTGATCACTGCGTAGCAGAATATTCTGGGGACCTATATTTGTCCATGATGATGTACCATACTTTTGACGAGACAGTTGATCCATAAAGTTAAAATGGCGCATAAGGAGTCATCTTGAACGGACTATACTTCAATTATATAAAACTGTGATAGCCTAGTGGCTAGGACATCCGCCTTCTAATCGGAGGTCAGGAGTTCGATTCCGGGCACGCACCTCTAACTATGTGCGTTTTAAGTAATTAAAATATATCACTTGCCTTAACTGTGAAGGAAAACTTCGTGAGGAAACCTGCATGCCTGAGCGTTCTCCATAAGGTTCTCAAAGGTGTGTGAAGTCTACCAATCTGCACATGGCTAGTATGGTAGACTATGGCCAAAAAACCCTTCTTACTCTGAGTGGAGACCAATGCTCTGTAGTGAGCCGGTGATGGGTTGATCATGATGATGATGACAGTACTTATATAAAAAATGAAATTATTATTATTGATTAAAACAAGACCCCAGCAGATCATCAAAAGATAAATAATATGTTATAGGTAAGTGATGTTCGCAGCGTTTCTAAGTACTTAGGTACTAGGTATCTGATTTCTTTGAAAATTAATCATAAATTAAGATTTATATGTCGATAAAGTTTATACAAATTTCATGATAGCCAACCAAATGTATGAATGTACATGAAGCAATGTTTTTCCCCGAATTGAGGAAATTACCTGATAGTTCGGAAGCAGATGGGGTGTTTCGGATAGGTAATTGATAAATTCTGAGTGTTTTTATGACGACTGAACCGTTTATTGAACACGAAGAGAGATTGCATGACGATTATGATGTGAGAGGGGCTGACTCGGATTCCCATTTTTCGACAATGGGATATTGCCCTGGTGCATCACCACAGGCATCGCGTGTGAAAACGTACAAACCCAAGGGAAAGCCGATTGAAGTAAAGTGTAGGAGAGACATGATTTGCAGGTTCTAGACATTTTTGTCTGGTGGAATTGTCTGGTGGGAGGCTTCGGCCGTAACTAGTTACTACCCTACCGGCAAAGCCGTGCCGCCAAGCGATTTAGCGTTCCGGTACGATGCCGTGTAGAAACCAAAGGGGTATGGGTCTAATAAAAACTGCCATACCCCTTCCAAGTAAGCCCGCATCCCAAATCCCAATTTTTTTGTGTAATACGTTCCTTCGGGATGTCGACACTGGGACATCTGACCTTCCAACTCTGTAGGGCCTCTTTGGCACAGGTCAATGATACTGAATTTGATTTGAGAATTTGAGAGCTAATGTCTTTTATACTATGCAGAGAGGACAGAAAAGTTAATGTTTAATGTTAACGAAATATTAGAAACCAAGTTGTAACATGTTAATGCTAATGTTAATGGTATGTACTGCTAGTAAAGAGAAAAAATAACATACAATTTCATGGATAGTAAAAAATATCATTATTATGCTAATTTTCTTTGTTTCATTTTTTCAGAATAAATGTTACCAGATTTTTTTGATAATATTTTTTTCCTGCAATATTTTATGCTATGATCTAATGATTCTTAAATATGTAAGTATCTACCCAGTTCTTTTTTCCTGCGCTATTATGTAAGAACAATAATATATTATGTAGGTATGCATCATAGCGTGACCTTCAAATTAACCATGATCACGATCTCTTAATATTCGTCATCCTTCACAATTATCATTAGTCGTTCGTCACATTAACGCAGTATTTCTGTACAATTTTTACAGAGAGAAAAAGCGGGCGGGCCAGACCTTCGTTATTTTATAAAAGCTGAAAGTTTATCTGCGTATTGTCCCCAACACATGGAGGAACGATCCGATGTCCCCAACTCATGGAGGAATGATCTGCTACTATGAAGTTTGGATCGCGGTGGCTTTGGAAGATAAGATATAATAAAGATGTAAAAAATCTCTCGTCAAAATATAAAGTGTATTTTTTTTATATTTTCTTCATGATATAGGATTAACAACATTAGAAATCTTTTAAACTACCGTGAGTGATTTCCATTCTAAATAATATCTGTCGACGTTAGCCCGACTAGTTTCGAACCCATACGGGGTCCTTTTTCAAGGGAGTCCGTTCCCGCACGCGCCGCGGTTTTGACTTGAAAAAGGACCCCGTATGGGTTCGAAACTAGTCGGGCTAACGTCGACTACACACGTGAGTAAAGCCGGGACAGATATTATTTAGATTAGAAATCTTGTCATGCATTGCCAGCCACTTTTGGCATAAACTTTAAGGATGTCTATAATATTTTTAATATTCGTAGGATAGGAATAATACAAATACGAATAATAAAAAATTTTCGTGGGATTCTATATTTAAACCTAATTGTACTTATATGATTTTCGTATGGAGAGCCATGGAACCTTAGGCGTTATGTGATTTGTGTGTATGAAACTCACATGAAACCTTTATGAAACAGGTACTTTATCTGTGGTCAAAACTGTCAATTTTGGTTGACTTTTCTTTTTATACAGTTTTGTTTAAACTTATGTTTAAATTATGTTAATTTATTGATTGATTTGTTCTGATTGGAGATTTCTCTCTGAAATGAAGGTAATTTATTTTAATAATTTAAATAGACCTCATGTTCAGTGAAAAAATATATTAAAGATTATAAATTAGCAGTCAATAGGCCACTTTAGCCAGCAACAGTCCAGAGTTGAAATCATAAAATGTTACAATATGTAACAATTATGTGTAACAATACAACTGTAAGCTTACGGTTACTTTCACGCAACTTTGTCACTGAGGAATTTATCAATATTGCTAAGTGTGTTTTAATATATCGATGGTTTTTATACAATGTTTGTGTTTCGGAAATGGCAAATCCAAACTTTCTTTTAAAACATTATTATAAAAGCAAATATTCAGCACGAAAAAGGGTTTCTTTATTTTACGCAGACGACATAATGGCGTTACTAGTTTATGCCGGTTACTAATAAGTCCATTTTATCGCCTCTCTTTGTTTATAAAGATTAATGGTTTGTCTCACAAAATCTATAGTCTTTTAAATACATTACGAAATCCTGCAAATCGTTACACAAATTGTAGTAGACTGAGGATGGAAACTTGCATCGCAGATGAATTCAGCATATGACACCTGCAGCCTGTAGGCACTATATGCTCACCCATTTGACCGAAATTCTGGGTAGGTATAACATAAATGAATTTCGTCCGCTTTACTTTTCAAAGATGCCACCAAACGAAGATGTGTGCCCAGGCCAACATTATAATAAACTATTGCTTTGCAAGTGCTAGAATGGCGACCTCGCATCGGAAGACGCAGTG
This sequence comes from Maniola hyperantus, assembly GCF_902806685.2. Classification (NCBI taxonomy): domain Eukaryota; kingdom Metazoa; phylum Arthropoda; class Insecta; order Lepidoptera; family Nymphalidae; genus Maniola; species Maniola hyperantus. The sequence goes on from NC_048564.1 coordinate 7,838,909, forward strand.
TTCGAAGACCCTCCACTAGGTGGACGGGCGACATCAGACGAGTCGCAGGTAGCCGCTGGATTCAGGCGGCGCAAGACCGTGGCGTGTGGAAGTCCCTACAAGAGACCTATGTCCAGTGGACGTCTATCGGTTGATAATGATGATGATGATGATGTAATACCTACAACATTGATCGAAACCAATCCACTAGGAAGAGAAAGAGAAAATAATTACTTACGTTAAAACGAGTTCTCTCGGTAAAATCTCGTAGGGCTTGAAATGTTTGACGTTCGCCAAAATTAAAAAATGTAATATTCAATTAAACGCGAATTGATATTTTTCTAAGAACTGCTTCTTTTGTGGAGTGTTTGTACAATATTTATTTTAAATATAAAAGTGATATTGGAAGTAAATAAATTCTAAGGCTACATTTTTCTTTTTACTTATTTTTAAAAGTTGCCTATTGATTAATAAACCAAATATAATATTTACATGATAAACTCCGAATCACATATAAAAAAGTTAAATATTACTTTTAAAAAAGGTGGTAATAATTTTTTCTTATTTTGTTGTGTACCAAAAAAATTATCGATATTGATTACCCGGTCTGTTATGTCACCTAACTAGAAGATTTCCGATTGCCATCCTCCATCCATTGAATGACCTTTCGCGAACAATACAACATCGTAAAAATACTAGGAGCATTTTTTTTTTTTTGTTTTTTTTATTGATCACGTAAATTTCAATAATACATTTTAAAATAAACAGTTCGCCATCCTCTAGAAACTGTTAAAGTTTATGTGAGGATGGCGAGTTCGCGTTATACAAATTTAATAAAATCTAGGTAAAAAACTGTTATAAAAATAAAAGCTGTTAATTAGTGCATATTTGTACATATAAAATATCGTTGCATGAAACACTTCCTAGACCTAGACTAGGCATCCAAAGAGGCACCTAGATCCAGGAAGTGCCTCTTACAATTTCTTATAAAAATCGCTCTTTTACTGTAGGTATTTTGCAGAGTTACAGGTAAGTTATTCATTATATTTGCTAAGATATATGAACATGTTCTAGTTCCATACTTATTATTAGTCTTAGGTAATTTAAACTTCTTGTAGTTTGGTAAGATGCGCAGCTTTCTGTTTCTCTCTTTACATGTTAGGTGCTTTATGTTATGATATTCTTCTTTCAGGATCGCCAGGCTAACCTTACTTAGCACTGGCAGTAACTTGCAGTACTTAAATAATTTAGAATAATCATTAGAAAATTTTAATTTAATTTTTTTAGGTACTATGGTTTTAATTATTTTTATTTGTAAGTTGTATATGCGTAACAGATAAGTTTTGAAGGTTCTACCATAACTACTTAAGCCATAATCAATTATAGAGTCTGCCAATGCTAAGTAAAGCAGTCTCAGCGTCCTATATGGAAGTTTAAATTTAAGTATATACATTTTACTTAGGATAGCTCTTAATTTATTGCAAATATAGTTTATATGAGGGAGCCAATTAAAGCGATTGTCGATTTTGAGTCCTATATACATGTGTTCACTAACCATTTCAATGGGCGGACATTTACAGTTGCAGGGATTTATGTATTCAGATTTCTGTAAATTTTTGGTATTAATTTTTTTTACGGTTAGTAGTTTTCTTTATAGGATTTTAAAGGTATTTGAATAACCTACAAGTTTACAAAAAGGACAGCTGTGATAGTCTAGTGGTTAGGACGTTCATCTTCTAAACGGTGGTTGGGGGTTCGATCCCGGACACGCACCTCTAACTTTTCGGAGTTATGTGCGTTTTAAGTAATTAAATATCACTTGCTTTAACAGTGAAGGGAAACATCGTGAGGACCTACATGCCTGAGAGTTCTTCATAATGTTCTCAAAGGTGTGTGAAGTCTACCAACCCGCACATGGCCAGCGTGGTAGACTATGGCCAAAACCTTTCTCACTATGAGAAGAGACCCGTGCTCTGTAGTGAGCCGACGATGGGGTGATCATGATGATAACAAGTTTAAATGTATTAATTTTCACACTGCTAACCAATTTTTTCAGTCTACAAAGATTTATTCAAAGAAAAGGTCTTTGCGTGAGTCTCCTCGAAGTTGCACTTCAATTGGTCTAAATCACCCGAAGTTTCACGCGTTGCCAAAATTTTGGCGTAATCCAAAAAAGCCAGATAGCCACGAGGTTCTAGAATGCTGCTTTAAATCACCACGCGACGGCAATCCATCCTCGGAAACTACTTTGCTAACTGTATGTATACATTGAATTCATACTTTTTATATATTATAAATACGAAAGTATGTCTGTCTGTCTGTCTACTAGCTTTTCACGGCCGATTAACCGATTTTGATGAAATTTGGTATAGAGATAGCTTGCATACCGGAAAAGAACATAGGCTACTTTTGATCCCAGAAAATTAAAGAGTTCCCACGGGATTTTCAAAAACCTAAATCCACGCGGACAAAATCGCGGGCATCATCTGGTAAATAATAAGATTCCTACCAGTGATCTGTGACTAGACAATCCTTTGAGAAACTTATATTGAAATCTCCTAAATCTCTATTCAAATGTTAATAGGTACCTACAGTTTGAGAGCTCTTGCTAATTAATACCTAGCTACTCAGTTTGAGTCGAGTATGAGTCTCTATCAGGTAATGCGATATTTAATTACGTTGACACGTAAACACATTCTTTCTCGTAGTTATCATTTTTAACCAACTTCAAAAAGGAGAAGCTTCTCGATTCAACGCCTTTTTTGTAGGTATGTTACTCTAGAATTCCGTCAAATCTGAATCGATTTCAAAAATTATTTTTTCATTGGAAAGGTCATACCGTCAGAATGGATTCATTTGAAGGTGAAAATTAATTTGATGAACCATTCAATGGATAAGAATATCTAAATAATTCATGATCAGTGTAATATTTCAGTATTAAACCATAACATAGGTACTTTTAACCATTTAGTACATAGCATACATGCAATAAGTACATTATTTTTTAAAAAAGTCAGTTTTTATAGCATTACTAGCTGCCCCGGCGAACTTTGTACCGCCTAACAGTCGATTCTTTTTCAGGCATTTTTTTTTAATTTTTCTCTCCGTAAGAACCACCGTACTTCAAGGAATATTATAAAAAAGAATTAGCGAAATCGGTTCCCCTGTTCTCCAGATTTGCGATCAGCAACACATTCAGCGATTCATTTTTATATAATATAGAGATTTCTATACCTTCCTTATTGTGAGAGTTTATTGACTTATTGATAATATTCTTTGTCTCTACGGAAAGATATTAATAGTTTTTAAATTCTTTGAAGTAGGTAGCTTGTTTACGCCAGATTCTTAATGCAAATTTATTAAATTATGATCATCTAAAAGGAATATTAACTAAAGTTCTTTTACTTTCCGGTCGAAGATCCGAAAAAATGATAGAGTCAAAGAAAATTTTCGTCTAAAAAAAGATTCATCAGCCCAAGGTGACGACAGGTTTTCCACAAAAGATAGTATGCAACAATCTTCTAATTCTTCCAAAAAGTGTACTAAATTATTGTTAAAATCAAAGGAATGCCATGACGACGGTCAAAAATTAACGGGCATTTGGAAAAATGATGAGTACGGGAAATGTTGTGGTCGACCAATCGTGTCTAAGGTATTTGTGTTGAAACCTACCTAAAGTATTAGTTTTTATTAGATATTGATACCTATTGCAAAAAATATAAGTCGTTGAATTACGAGAAAGTTTGTTTAGTCAAATTAAGTTTACTTCTTCTTTGCCTTATTATAATAGTCTATCTAGTTGTATGTGAATTTTATGCTTGGAATAAAATAATATGATATTTAGACTAAGATATTTTCCCAAGCTATAAAGAATTCGGCCAAGTAGGTACGAGTCAGACTCGCGCACCGAGGTTTCCGTACTACAGTCGTATCTTTTTAGTCATTTTGCACGATAAATCAAAACCATTATACATAAAAATCTGTTTTAGAATGTAGAGATAAAAAACTTTATTATGATACCCCACCTGGTATAGTAATCTTACTTTAAAGTACGGAACCCTAAAAATCTTGTATTGTCTATAATGGCAATATCATGGTGTTCAATTTTATCAAGATCCATTACAAGATAACAGCGAACACACAGCTGATAGATAGACAAAAAGAGAGATAGATCACTAATATATGTCAATCCATTAAAAGTGATTTGATTTAAAAAACTAGATTCTTACAAAGAGTAATGTTGTAGTATGTTAAAATATTGCTCTCATATTGTTATAATTTTTTTTCTTTTATTTTTCAGAATTCAAGATCATGTAAGTCAATTAAAAATAATCAAAGGTTAATTATGTTTTTGTCTACAAAGACATTATTGCTTGTTGTTCATATTACAAGAGTCAGCGTAATTGAAACGAGGTTGAGATTGAAACCCGTGCAGAAAAATTAATCTAAAGTTATTATAACTGAATGAAATACTACACTTCGTAGCAATGTTGTTTTCTACTTCGTCGTACCTACTGTTTAGTTTCTAGAAATGTTTTTGACATCGTTTTTACTTGTTTAAAGTAACATTATTCTCTAATGTTTGGCTTCAGAGTTCGTAAGAATTTGTAAAGAGTTTCATAGAATTGAAAGTAGGTATGGTGGCCCTTTAGCGTTGCCTGATTTTATTATTATGGGTAAATTACAAAGATCCGCTAGCAAGTTATAAGTGGGTTAAGTTTTTTTAAATATTTATTGGAACAACCAGATTTGCAAATTGCCTTAATAAATTATATCTCACTAGCTGACCCGCCCCGGCTTCGCTCGGGTGGAATTTAGTAAATCGAGGTGGGGGTTGAATTTCCAAAAACCCTGAAACACGTATTTCTTCATTCGTGACCGAAAACCCAAATACCAATTTTCATGCAAATAACTTGAAAAATGACGGACTCCTTGGTAGTAGAGTTTTCAAAAAACGTGTTTTATATTTTTTAAACTAAATATCAATTTTTATCGATGTAACTTTAGAAATGACGGACTTTTATACAAACTTCCGTCCCCCATTTAATCCACTTATAGGTGAAGTTTCAAAAAATCTCTTTTTGTCGATACTCTTTACAAAGAACACACCCTCATAATTTCATGTCTCTATGACCAGCGGTTTTGGCTGTCCGTTGATATATAAATCAGTCCGAAATTTTTTATAATACTAGCAGTTGCCCGCGACTTCGTCCGCGTTATCATCATAATCAACCGTCAGCGGGCCAACATCGAAAATTTCAGGTCTCTACCTATAATTTTATTTTATTTTTTTATTTTGTTTATTTGAAAGTAATCAACAGCGTAAATACATAATTATTATTTAAATTTAAATCTAGGTATAACAGAAGGCCAAAAGAGATTACTTAAAATTATAATTAAACTATTTTAACAGAATAGAGTTAGAATAAATGTAGGTATATACAATAATAAAATAAAATTACAACAGTGTGTGTATGATTGTATGTGTGTGTGTATGCGTGTGTGAGTGTGTGCTTATGAGTATGTGTGAGCGTGTGTGCATGTGTGTGTGTGTGTAAATAATAGATTAGAGTCTTAGTAATAGGGTCCAGTTGGTACCCTTTGGGTATGGAGCTTTAAAAACAACAATAAAAAAACCGGCCAAGTGAGAGTCAGGCTCGCGCAACGAGGGTTCCGTACTACAGTCGTATTTTTTTGACATTTTGCACGATAACTCAAAAACTATGATGCATAAAAATAAGTAAAAATCTGTTTTAGAATGCACAGGTGAAGCCCTTTCATATGATACCCCACTTGATATAGTTATCTTACTTCGAAAATTGAAAATACTAATTATTAGTTTATGACCACAATTTAATTTTTTTGTGTGATGTAACCACAAATTCACGGTTTTCAGATTTTTCCCCGAATGTCTGCTATAAGACCTACCTACCTGCCAAATTTCATGATTCTAGGTCAACGGGAAGTACACTGTAGGTTTCTTGACAGACCGACAGACAGACAGACAGACAACAAAGTGATCCTATAAGGGTTCCGTTTTTCTTTTTGAGGTACGGAACCCTAAAAAGTACCTAGTAGCATTATTTAATTCATACTTTAAATATTTTGGTACATAGTTGTTCTTTTTAGTGATATTGAATCAATGAAACATGAAGAATTAGGTATGATTTGAATCGATTTCAGACAAAATATCAATAAAAATCGACAAGCGTTGAATTTAATAGGTACATACTTGTATACGAGTTAACTGGTAGTTGCCGTAGTTGATGTTTATATATTACTAGCTGATGCCCGCGACTTCATACGCGTGGATTTAAGTTTTTAAAAATCCCGTGGGACTTTTGATTTTCCGAGATAAAAGTAACCTATGTCACTCTCCAGGTCTTAAACCTTACCCATGCAACTTAAATACTTAAACACCCATGCAAAAAATCTCCGTTGCGACGTGATTGGAGGACAAACCAACAAACCAACAGCAAACACACTTTCGCATTTATAGTATGGGTTATGATGACGGTTGCCAACTACGAGTTATTCTTGGAAGGATGCGACCAAATTTTCTTGGTATTCAATGGTGTAAGAACTAGCATCAGTTTTCTTCTCACACATTCTCGATCTACCAATTATGTTTTTGTATTGTGCCTTTTGCAGCTTCGCCGTCTCCAAAAGACGAGGATGATCCGCTTACAAGGCAAATACGTGACATCCATACGGAAACGCGAAAAAGTGCACGAACTGTACGAGACTCCAGAGCGAGACTGCTTGAAATACAAAGGGTTTGTTCTATTGAAGTAATTTTGTTGGAAGTGAATTTAAATGGAAGTCATTTAGGTATAAAATGTGGCAAATTCTGTTGTATACAAGTTTAATATATATTAACATGCTATCCTTTTCCGCATTTTTTGAAAAAGCCTGGAAATTTTAAAGGAAATTTTAGGCCTGTCATTTAAGTTTAGTTTAGGGAGTTTGAACAACTTGACCGTTGAGCTATGTCGGTTACTCTAGTTCTCCTACGGATCTCCTCATTTCTGATTTGATCACGTAAAGAATTATTACAATCTCAATAATTGTTGTGATTGGCTGAATTTATGATAGTTTTGTCACAACAATGCATTGTAGGCAATAGTAAGCGAGTGTCGGCCAATCAGTAACCAAGTAATAATTTGTGATCGTAACACTATACCTGGCAAATTAAAGCGGTCGGTCTCCAGGGCTTTTTGGCATGAGTTTAATGTAAGTTGTAAACTGTCATACCAGTTTTAGGCTAGAACGCTTCCATCTCAGATTACATCATCATTTTTACTAGGTGAGATTGTAAAAAATATTTAACTTTTTACACACTTAAATATCAAAAGATTTTAGGGCAATCTGAAAACTGTTAACACGTTAGCAATCGCTTAGCTGGAACCTTCCTTTGTGTTTTATTTTCCATATAAATATAGGTATAACAGGTAAAACTGACTGACTGATCTATCAACGCACAGCTCAAATTACGGATCGGACTGAAATTTGGCATGCATATAGCTATTGTGACGTAGACATCCGCTAAGAAAGGATTTTTTAAAAATTCAATCCCTGATGGGGTCAAATTCAATCCCTTTTGTAGTCCATGCGGACTAAGTCGCGGGCCTAAATTAGTTAAACTATAAATGGCAAAAATCAGTCCCTAAGCGTTTGGGATGGTATTCGGCCGTAAGTAGTTGGCTGTAGGTACGAAAGTTGTACAACAATTATTTTTAAACTAGCTGCCCTGGCGAACTTTGTTCCGCCTAACAGTCGATTCAAATTTTTTAAATTTTTCTCTCCGTAAGAACCATCCTCGTACTTCAAGGAATATTATAAAAAAAAGAATTAGCGAAATCGGTTCAGCTGTTCTCGAGATTTGCGATGACCAACACATTTAGTGATTCATTTTTATATTATAGATACCTACATATCCAAAATGGTGGAATTGGCAGGATTAAAACCTGTATCTCCCTGGGTATCTGGGAAAGTGTACTTAGATAAAAACACTATCATAAAAATTATAGTTGCCTCCTAATAAATAATTGGTAAAACGTTTTAGAAGTCTAATCTAACGGAAAGTGACATGAAGGAGTTGAGTGAACGAAATGAATTACTTCTTCATGAGATGGAACGTTTCGATCGACTTACTAGAAATATACAAAAGCTGGTAGATCCGGAAGTGATAAAATCAAAAAATTCAAATGACGGTACAAATCGTCGATTGAAAAGCATCCATACATCTGGTAAGAAAATATTTTTTGTCGGTTTTGGAAATATTAATATAGTAAAGATAAAAAACAGCAGCAGTTCATTTAACGATCCATTTATCGATTTCAATTAAAAAACAAGCACATAAATTCTATCATAAGTGACTTTTTTGAATGGTTATTTTTACCTACTAACACAATTACAGGTATCTGTAAAGTCACAATTCGCATTTTTTTCTACGTAGTTTTTTTACGTCACAATTCGCATTTTTTTCTACGAAGCTTCCGAATTCGGGTTTCACTTTCACACTCACAGGGTGAGTTAGGTAGTAGATTCAATCGTAATCGTTGAATATTTCCTTAGGCGTTGGCTAGTCACGTGACAACCCTACGCAGTAGCTTGTTTTTTGGTAGCCTTGGCCGCGAGGGTACTGCGCGCTACACTCATAAGTCATAACCAAGGCCTCCTAAAATCAAGTCACTGCGTAGGATTGTCACGTGATTCGCCAATACCCAAGTCCAACCTGCGCAGTGGGTAATTTATCGATTTATTTGGTGGCTTAAATGAGCCGCGACAGCGCTGGTGTTTGACGCGCGCCGTGCAATTATTTAGTCAGTAAACATCGATATAAATGACAAGATGTGTCCAAGCAAACAACATTTTTCACGGTTTTGGAAACAAATAAATCAGCGCCACCTCTTAGATACTAATGAACGACCCGTTTAAAATCCGGACGTCACTGAGGTTGCATTGGTGCTAAATAAACATTTTAGAACCAGTGAGTCGGTGCCATTTTGCTTGTTCAATGGCCCTGTCCTTGCAAAGTAATATATAAGTCAATGTTAGTAAATATTACGTTTTTCGTGCTGTAGGAAAGAGCAGTAAGTATAACGATATATTATGCATACAAAATGACTTTTCACGCGCCATTTTAACTTTATGTGTCAATTGTCATGTCAAAAGTACGATTTAAGTCCTTATTTTACATACTTTTGACAGATCAATTATTGACCCATAGAGTTCAAGTGGCGCGTGAGAAGTCATTTTGTACGGATCAGATGCGTACGCAGATACATCCCCTTCCTAGTTGTTCAGAGCTCTTTTTATCTAAATACATCTGTGCTAGTAGTCTTGCCCCGGCTGCACATTCGTACCTATACTAATTATGAAAATATTTATAAACAACCTAACCTAATCATTGTTATTGTAACATAGATTCGCCGTGGTATCACGAAATGAAAATGAACCATCCAACGGTACTTCTAGCTTCATTGAACAGAAACGCTTCTCATGTCACCTGTGATCCACCCCTTCGAAGCAAGTCTGTACGTTCTAGAACTTCACGAAATATAATATTATAATTTTTTTACTAAAATACCAAGATTATTAGGCTATATTATTTGCCAGCCAACGGAAAAAACCTGATATGATTAATCCTAGACCGATTCTTACATCTGTCAGACCATAAGGTCAAGGGGTGTTATTCAACTTCCAAGCTACGTACTTAATTTATCGTTTCCAGTTTAAAAAACCGGCCAAGTGCGAGTCAGGCTCGCGCAATGAGGGTTCCGTACTACAGTCGTATTTTTTCGACATTTTGCACGATAATTCAAAAACTATGATGCATAAAAATTAATAAAAATCTGTTTTAGAATGCACAGGTGAAGCCCTTTTATATGATACCCCACTTGATAAAGTTATCTTACTACGAATACTGAAAATACTAATTATTAGTTCATGACCACAATTTAATTTTTTTTGTGTGATCTAACCCTAAATTCACTGTTTTCAGATTTTTCCCCTAAAGCCAGCTATAAGACCCACCTACTTGCCAAATTTCATGAGTCTAGGTCAACGGGAAGTACCCTGTAGGTTTCTTGACAGACAGACAGACAACAAAGTGATCCTACAAGGGTTCCGTTTTTCCTTTTGAGGTACGGAACCCTAAAAAATATGGAACATAAACAGTAGGTAGCTATAATTATATTGCTAACTGGCGAAAAAGAAGCCCCAAATTGTATGAATGCTGAATCAAGAATTTAGCAATTTTTCATCAAAGATACGTATCATTAAACAATTATTGTATTTTTACCATACAATAAATTAATGGGACTATTACTACACATTTGATGCAATTCGTGTTTTTTTAACAATATAATATACTCGTATAAGTTGTACGATTATACTTTAATTAACTCACCACTCGCCAATTCTTCGTTTCGCCATGCGTCTAGGTTGGTTTTTTTAGTGTTCACTTCATGTATACAATGCACAGGCAAGCAGCCATCTTGCCATAGAGAGGGTGCGGGGGCGACGTCCGCGCCGAAGTTGCTCAGGCGTGTCGTTGGCGAGTATTCGCGGGAAATTTAAAACCCAACATTTCCCCCCACCGAAATCCATCTGGATTTCACCAGTTAAGACACCAATTGAAAATAAAATTTATTGAAAGTTAGTGCATAACTGTTAGTTGAATAATTAATTTAATAGAGTGTGGACTGTATAGATAATAAATATAGACATATAATTATAAGCATGTTGAATTGCATAAACTAAATGGCTAACGAAAATATAATTGAAGCTAAGTTGAACAAAATATATGTAAATAAATAAAGACATTATGCATACATGGCTAAGCTGACTCCGTTTCCAGAGGTAAAGGACTCAACTTAACTATGGGTCGAGTGAATTCGGAATTCTTTGTTCGAACGCTGACCACGCGAACTATGCCGTCAGGCCCGGGATGCAATTTAGTGACTCTTGCGAGACTCCATTGCAAGGGTGGAAGATGATCTGAGTTTACTAACACCAGATCACCTATTTTCATATTTGAATTTTTGGTAAGCCACTTTTGCCGTTGTTGTAGCAAATGGAGGTAGTCCTGCCTCCATTTTCTCCAAAACTGTTGAGAGATTTGTTGCACAAGTTGCCAACGGTTTAAACGGTTTTCAGAAATTTCTGTAATGTCATATTCGGGTACGGATAGCAGTTCGCGTCCTATCAAGAAATGTGACGGCGTTAACATCTCAAATTCATTTGGGTCGCTTGATAAGGCGCACAATGGTCTGGAGTTAAGAACTGCTTCGACACGAGCAAACACAGTGGTAAGCTCTTCAAAGGTTAAAGCTCGAGTGCCGACCGATCTCTTTAAATGCAGTTTAGCCATTTTGATGCCACTTTCGAAAATTCCACCAAAATGACTGCCAGTTGGTGGGTTATGTCTCCACTTGACATTACGTTTAGAAAGCTCGGTCGATAGCTCGTTGAAATTTGATTTTAAGAATTTCGAGACTTCTGCAAGGTGTCTACCAGCCGATACAAAGTTGGCCCCCTGGTCTGATATTAAGGAGTTACAAATTCCACGCCTTGCGCAGAAACGGTCAAAACTATGTAAAAAGCTTTCGGTGCTTAAGGATGAAACAACTTCTAAATGCACTGCTCGAGTGGCACAGCAGACAAAAAGGCACAGATATGCTTTGTAAACACGCGCATTTTTACGAGTGGACTCTTTGATGTAAAACGGACCACCCATATCCACTCCGACTGTATGAAAGACATGGATGTCCTCAGACCGAAATTTAGGGAGTTCACCCATCATGGGTTGTTTAATGGATGGCGTGACGCGAAAACACGCAATACATTTCGTGGTGCGTGACCTTATCACTCTGCGTGCTGAAACTATCCAATATTTTTGACAGAGGATACTTTGAAGAGTACGCGGACCCACGTGTAAGTGCAATCTGTGGTAATGGTCAATTAAAATGTTGGTAAAATGGCTCGTCTTAGGAAGAAGTAACGGATGCTTTGTAGCGAAAGGCAAGTCTGACTGGGACAGCCTACCCCCCACCCTGAGGAAATTGTCTGAATCAAGGAAAGGATTCAGCTTTCGAAGGGCTATACTACATTTCTCACCTTTGGACAAGGCAGCAATATCATCAGAAAAATGTTGCTGTTGAACACTTTTGAGAATTGCATTATGAGCCGTCCTCATTTCGGAAATTGAGAAACTTCTTCTCTTCTTAGGTTGACATCTACTGTTATTTAGAAATAAGTAACAGCGAGCCACAACATTGATTAATTTAGTGTAACTTGAAAACTTTTCTGCCAGTTCACACAGAAAATTAGTCTCAGGTTTCTGAGTCGTAATCAAACCAAAGGCAGGGCTTGGTTTCAGCTCTGGTGGATTCTCATCCCTGAACTCTTCAATTGACTTTATAGGCCAGGTGGATCTGTTCTCGTACAGCCACTGTGGGCCGCTGAGCCATTCTGGCATCTCAAGTAGCGTTGATGGTAACGCACCACGAGAACACACATCCGCCGGATTACTATCGCCTGAGACATGATTCCAGCACGAGGAAGGAACTGCATCATTGATCTTGGCAACACGCGTGGCCACAAAAGTCTTCAGAGTGTGACTAGGCGTGTTGAGCCAGTTCAAGACCACTGACGAGTCGGTGAATAAAAGTATCTCTGATACCTGTTGTCGAGTTACTAACATTGAATATACATATTTGATTAACTTGGATAATAGGTGCGCAGCCATCAGCTCTAATCGAGGAATAGAAACTGTTTTTAAAGGTGCGACCTTTGATTTTGCAATCAACAAACTGATTTTGGTATCAGTGTTTTCAGTACGTAAGTAGACCACAGCAGCGTAGCCCCTTGAAGATGCATCGCAAAATCCTACAACTTGAAGTTGAATATGCTTTTTGAGAACAGCATGTCGTTCATGCTTGAACTGAGACAGTAAATGAAGTTCACTGACATATGTTTGCCACTGAGCCTCCAAATCCGCTGGCAATGGTTCGTCCCACCCTAGTTGTAAGGACCATAGCTGCTGCATTAGACACTTTGCATAGAAGATACAAGGAGCCACATATCCTAGAGGATCGAACTGACGACCTATTTGAGATAAAATAGTTCTCTTAGTTACCACCGGGTTTGGAGGCACAGTTGAAAAGGTGAAAGAGTCGGAAGCGGGTGACCACTGCAGGCCAAGAACTTTGATTGCGAAGCTCTTGTCATCGTCAAATGACAGTGGGGTTTCTCGATGGTCGTCTGGCAGATGCTCGAGAACTGGTAACGAGTTACTGGACCACTTTCGCAAAAGAAAACCACCACGTTTCAATAGAGCGATGAGATCATCTTGAAGTTGTAGAGCTTCATCAACTGTCTCCACGGACCACAAGAAATCATCCATAAAGAATGCTTTCTTGAGGGCCTGGGCGGCCTGAGGATACGTTGCAGCTTCCTCATCCGCTAAAGTGTGCAGTACCTTTATAGCTAGGTATGGACTGCTGGCAACACCATATGTAACTGTGTTGAGTTCGTAAACCTTAATAGGTTGATCCTGGGAAACACGCCATAGAATGTGTTGATATGGCCGTTGACTTTGCTCGATTAGAATTTGCCTGTACATTTTGCAAATGTCAGCAGACAAACAAATTTCTTTGAGTCTGAAATTAATGATGAGCTCATTAAGATCCGCTTGTAGCTTAGGACCTGGCAAAACTACCGAATTGAGAGAGTTGAGGTTAGAAGTCTTACAAGAAGCATCAAACACCACTCGATGTGAGGTCGTGGTACTTGAAGGCTTGACAATACAAAAATGCGGGATGACATACGTCGAATCCACGTCTTGTAATGAGCCTAGACAAGTCATGTGCCCGAGAGACTCATACTCACTCATGAACTTGTGATATTCAACTTTGAGATCATTCTCGCGTTCGAGTTTTGATTCTAAATTGAGAAGCCTACGTATAGCAATTTGCCGTGAGTCGCCAAGCTCATAACCCGGTCGCAATGGGTATTTGACTATATACCTCCCGTTACTATCACGCTGATGTTCCTGAGCGAATAGTTGTTCTGCTAAAACATCATCTGGATTCGGTGGGATCTCGGTAGGTATATTTTCCAATTCCCAAAAAGAATTCATTATTTTATCGATATGCGTTGAAACGCCACAAATTGCACTGAAGGTGCTTGTCTCATGTTCAAGTTGAACGGAAGAAGGTACAGACTGACTCGCATGTTGAGGCAGCATAGTCTGACCCGTCTTGACGTACTCGACATGAGAGTGTTTCTGATGTCCAAGTTGAACGGAAGAAGGTACAGACTGACTCAAAGGTTGAGACAGCACAGTCTGACCTGTCTTGACGTACTCGACATGAGTGTGTTTCTGATTCCCAAGTTGAACGGAAGAAGGTACAGACTGCCTCGAAGGTTGAGACAGCACAGTCTGACCTGCTAGAACGTACCCGAAAATCGAGTGCAAAGCTACTGGCATACCACTTTCTTGTGGTAGAATCCGTTTGCCATCATAAATATAGGGGAACAAATCACCCGCTATTAACATGTCGATAGGACCCGGTTTATAAAAGGAGGGGTCTGCTAGACTTATATTTTTGAAATTATTTATCACCTTGTTAGATAAAGGCATGGTGGGTAAAGCACCAGTAATTTTTGAAACAATAACTGTGTCAGTTGACAATATAGGACCTGCTTCACTTGTGGGCTTGACTGTACAAGTGGTTAACCCGTGGTCTTGAACCGCATTTCCACCTAACCCGAATGGTTGAAAGTGACATTTACGGCGTGCTAGACCTAAACGCGAAGCTAGCTCTTGAGTAATGTAGCCCGTCATGGCACCACTGTCAATTAAACAACGAACCGAGTGGTATTTACCCCAACGATCTGCAACATGAATAACTGCAGTGCCGAGTAAAACAGTCAGAGAGGCCGAACATGTTAGCGCAACTGTGCTATCCGCAGTATCTGTGCCCTTATCTATGTGCAAGGAAAAGTGATGTGGACTCGAACACATGCACCTAATCGAAGATGGGCAGTTTTGAATACTATGCTGCTTTAAACAATTTTCGCACCTCTGGTGTTTCCTAATTGCATCTAACCGTTGAGTTGGTGAGAGTGCAAAATAGTCCGGACACCGATAAATTGAATGTAATTTTTTACAATAAAAACAATCCTTAGTTTTGAATTGTGTGGGCTCGCCCTTAGTATCATTACTAATTGAAACTTCGGATGCAAACGCAGGTTTTGATGTATTAAAATTTGATTTAATTAATTTATTTTGTTTTGATAAGTTATTTTGTGCCTGACTGTACCTAACCTGATTTTGTTGTTTATTAGAAAAAACCATTTTTGATTTAATTTGTCCTTCAGTCATCTCGATTACTCGAATATGATTTTCAATAAAGGCAATCAGTTCATTAAAAGTTGGTATGTCAGTCTGTGAAGTCGACTGTTCAAACTCCCTTCGAGTACTAGAGTCTAAATTTCTGATCCCGATATAAAATAACATAAATTGTGCTAAGTCTGTGATATTTAACATTTGTAACGCCTTAACACTTTCCTGGAATGTCTGAAGAAATGAATTGAGACCTGCCGCAGACTCATTTTGTAATGGTTTGAAATTAAACATTTTGTCTAAGTAGTTAGTAGCCAACGCTCGCTTATTTTCATATCGCTTAAATAATGCACTCCATACGATTGAATAATTTTCCGCACTGACAGACATTGACTTTAATATTGTTAATGCAGGGCCGCTCACCGATGATAACAAATAATAAAATTTTTCAATATCAGACAACTCAGAATTATTGTGTATTAGAGTGGTGAATGTATCTCGAAAGGTTGGCCAGTTTTCCAAAGCACTATCAAAATGGAAAATTTCTAACTTAGGCAACTTTGGTTTTGCAGCAGATTGACATGTCTCACGCTTCAGTTGACCTTCAGGTTCAGATATTTGCAAACTTAAAGCAACTGCTTGAATTGAGTAGTATAACACATCAAAATTTTCAAATTCAGTGTATGTTGGTGCAAAATCAGGGTCATATTTCTTATTTAAGGCATAAAGTTCGTGAACCGCCTTTTCAAAACAGGTTTTCCACGTGTCCACATCCTTGTACTTTGAAATAAACATTTGTTTGGAGGCAGGACTGTCCATACTAGTTTTTGATAATTCATACAGAGAATTTATTCTCATAAAATATAATTCTTTAACAGTTTCATGAGGTTGCGATAACCTCATGAGCTCTTGTTCAGCTTTAGGATTTTTAGCCATCGTAATTGATTACAAAATAGGCACTTTGTACTAAAAATTGATTAAAAGCTGCCAGATGACAGTTCATGTACCTAAGTTCCTTCACCTCGCCTATAACATGGCGGTTCGCGCGATCACTTTACGATGACGTAATCGTATATAATTATGAATTTTATTTAGAAAATAACATTAGAGCCCTTATGTTATTGAATAAATATTAGTTTGAAATAATATTAGCTTGAAATATTATGCCAGATATGTAAAAAACCGTGTGCATATATTGTATTACGTAGATAACATTTATATTACATATAGGTACTGAATACAATGTTAAACGTTTATTGATGTCTTAAATGGATGAATCCAGTTAGAATAGATCAAAATCCGGTTCGATTAACCAAAATGTACGATTATACTTTAATTAACTCACCACTCGCCAATTCTTCGTTTCGCCATGCGTCTAGGTTGGTTTTTTTAGTGTTCACTTCATGTATACAATGCACAGGCAAGCAGCCATCTTGCCATAGAGAGGGTGCGGGGGCGACGTCCGCGCCGAAGTTGCTCAGGCGTGTCGTTGGCGAGTATTCGCGGGAAATTTAAAACCCAACATAAGTATCTTAAAGATTTGTTTCAATTACACCCATTTATTGGTTATTTTTTTCTGTGAAATTTATTTTCAGCCGGTACGAGAAGTAGTCTGATTGGTCTACTATAGAATATGAGCTTCTTTGTGCCAAGTTTTATCAACATCAGTTCAACATTTAAGCTGCCTAAAGGTACAAGCAGACTAACCTTAAAGAAATAACACGAGACCATTTGTGTATCTCTATAAACAAAGTCACAATCTACGTTTGTTTTTTTTTCCTACTATTTGCTCGTAATTTCTAAATTATTTAGTAGATGTATCCTCTTAGAAAATTACATATTTACAGCATTAATGTTTTTGAAGCTGGAACATATGCAACAACGGTAGTTGGTCACGACCGACTCACGAGCACAACACGGTGACGGTAGGGACGGTGAGGACTCACACTAAACGCGCGCGTACGCGTGTGCGATTTGTAATACAAGGAACTATAAAAATGTAGTTGACAGGTACGTTACAGTAGCGTGTAACGTTAACGTCAAGAGAGTAACTCGTACGCGCGCTTCGTATTGTGAATGCATTTATACAGTTCCATGTGTTACAACTTTAATGAGAAGATTTGTTGTTGCGCTTTTTGTGTGTTTTAGGCTTCGAATTTGTAGTGATTATGTACAGTTCTTGCAATTTACGAAGGCGAGTTAACTTTACTTGTGGTTACGTCGTATAAAAGGGCATTGTGTGTGCGTGAATGTCGGATCAATCAGTCGCGAGCAAGCGCTCGCAAACGCACACATTTACTGTACTTTACTTATACCGATACAACTTAACACAAGCATGAGCCACTCGCCATCGTGAAATGCAAGAACTATACGTTATATTATAAAGACGGATTTCTTAACGCTTTTTAATGTTTCTTTAAGGAAATTGATCTGACTCGGAAATTGAATGAAAGCTACGATATGCAAGAAAAGCTTGTTGCCGATAATGCGGACTTAGAAGTCAAGAGGTTTGGTATTGGATTTAAAACAGAGTATTAGTGATCCGATACAAACATCTATATATATATATATATATATATATATATATATATATATATATATATTATATATATATTATATATATATTATATATATATATATATATATTATATATATATATATATAAGAAAACGCTGACTGACTGACTGACTGATCTATCATCGTACAGCTCAAACTACTTGACGAATTGGGCTGAAAATTTACATGCAGATAGCTATTATGAGGTAGACATCCTCTAAGAAAGGATTTTTGAAAATTCAACCCTAAGGTGGTACAGTAGAGGTTGAAATTCGTGTAATCCACGCGACGAAGTCACGGAGATAAGCTAGTTTTTTTAATTGCTGCGAATTCTTATTTTGTAGGTGTCTACCCAAATCCTAATATTTTCATTGTGAACCTAAAACTGCTGATTAGCATGCCTATCATTATTGCATAAACGACAGTATGACCAATAGCGAAATATATTTCGATTTTTAGTTGTTTAGATAATTGATTTTTTTATTATTTATTACTAGCTGACCTGCCCCGGCTTCGCTCGGGTGGAGTTTAGAAAATTGAGGGGGAGGTTGAATTAAATTTTTCTCTCCGTAAGAACCATCCTCGTACTTCAAGGAATATTATAAAAAAGAATTAGCGAAATTGGTTCAGTTGTTCTCGAGATTTGCGATGAACAACACATTCAGCGATTCATTTTTGTATATAGATTTTTTCTCTGATACAACTTAGTACTTGACTGCGATTTCACCTAATGGTAAGTGATGATACAATCTGAGATATAAGCGGGCTAGCTTGGAAGGGATATGACAGTTTCTTTAAACACATGCTCCTGATCGGTTTCTTCATGGCATCATACCGGAACGCTAAATGCTTCTAAGCGCACGGCTTTGCCGGTAGGGTGGTAGGTACTCGTAACTAGCTACCGTCAAAGCCCCCACCAGACCAGACCAGAGATAATTTAAAAGACCAGAGAAAATATAAATTTCCAAATTACCTTTGCCGGGAATCAAACCCGGGACCTCCCACTTATAAGAACACAGGGCTCACCACTGCGCTAGGGAGGTCGTCAAAACTATGTGAGTTGTTATCTATGATAATCCTCGGTTACAAAATGGTTACAAACCAAACTACTCCACGTGCCGCATTTTGTGGTATTTTCATTAAATGTTCAGAAATATCAGCTAATAGACCCATAATAGACCTTATTGCTGGTGGATTTTTTTAAAAAAGGAACCCTTGATTGTCATCTGCCGTTGTCATGGCCGTCTCTTATTACAACAATCAAAACTTGATCAACAAAACAGTCACAAATTTACCCAAACAATGTTCTATTAAATAGCCCAGAAAATTTAAACAATGGCTTGTACAAGGTAAGCTTTAGTAATAATAATAATGATTTTCAGGTACATCCTTTATAAGGAGTTAATAATGAAAGATCAAAACTTGGAGACTTGTCGGGCTCAAATAAAGAGACTCCAAGGCGAACTAAAATTAATCAACAAAGAGAATTCAGCGCTTCATGAGAGATTAAATAGAAATAATCCCGAGGTAAAGCTTTGAACGATCAACGATTCCAATCTACTCTAAAACTAGTTTACTTACTTACTCTTTTACTCTTGTAACATTACCATAAAACCAGTAATGATAGAAACAGCCCAGTGCCAATTTAAATTTTAAATTCGAATGGTCTATTTTATTTTCTAGGAATATTATTCCTAGTTAGGTTGAAGTCGTTTTGCAGGATTCCACCGCTTTTAATTTAAGTATAGAAATGGAACATCTTTGCATACCTATAAAAGTTGTTACCAGCATGCTAACAAAAACTTAGCGTTATACATAAACACAATCCAATGCCAATAACCATTTGCCTTATCTTGTAGTTTTAGTGATTTAGTATTTTCCAAACTCACAATGTACCTATAGCGTACAAAACTCGAGTCAATGCCCCACCTACGACACCGCATTGACTCCGAGTGGTCTATTTTCGCAACGTTCATTGACCTCTAGCGTCAGTCAGATTTATTAATTGCAATAAATTGAGAACTATTGAAAATGCCGGGTTAAAAAAAACACGTGTTTTTGAGGTAAGATCTTATAAGTAATCATCATCTGTTTTCGTTTTTGCTAGCGTTCTGATTGCACCCTATATAATAAAACCTTTAACATAATGCTATGTGAAATATATGCTATGTATATACGTCAAAAGCACTGTAGTGGGCAGATGGTGGACAGTTTATGAGCAACGTTAAAAGTTAAAAATGCTGGAGCTTTATTCGTTTGCTACTGAGAAACGTCCTTATCTGAATACTTATTTACATAACTACGAGTAAAATAAAACATTTTACAATTTAATAAAATATTTTTTAGTAACCCCCAATATTGACTTATTATCCCTAGATCCTTCGTTTAAGTGAATACTAGCTGATGCCCGCGACTTCATCCGCATAGAATTAGGTTTTAAAAATCCCGTGGGAACTCTTTGATTTTCCACGATAAAAAATAGTCGTATGTCACTCTCCAGGTATAGATAACTACACCCATGCAAAAAATCACGTCAATCCGTTGCACCGTTGCATGAGACGATATTGAAGGACAAACCAACAAATCACCAAACAAAAACACTTTCGCATTTATAATAAGGGCACTAGTTACTACTGATTATCTCTCCATCATTGGGATTGAGGAGTTGGGAATTGGGCCCAAAATTCAATGACAAAGTCTACTCAGTATCCATACGATTTCATCATCATCATCATCATGATCAACCCATCGCTGGCTCACTACAGAGCATGGGTCTCCTCTTAGAGTGAGGAAAGTTTTGGCCATAGTCGACCACGCTGGCCAAGTGCGGTTTGGCAGACTTCAGACACCTTCGTGAACATTATGGGAAACTTTCAGGCATGCAGGTTTCCTCACGATGTTTTAAATCTTGTGCACGTCACTAGGCGGGCAGTATCCAGTAGGTTCTCCTGCAGCATCATGATTGAGGGGTTTGAACTCGCATTCATAATTTAATATTGCCATGGTAAAACAACTCGTGAGTGAAGTTGCATTAGAATCGGTTCAGTAATGTGATTAAATAATGTTCAGAATTACAGCTAAATGTGATTGTTTTAAATTGTTCAATATTTATTTAGGGCGATGCTACTGCAGTGAAACAAGATCTCTCATGTCAGCAAGAAATAGAAATATATACTCGGGTACGTTACTTATCGCTTTTTTGCTAGTTCCATAGTGACACTTGCACTGACATCCACTTCTAGGTAAGTACCTAGGTAGTTTAGTTTGGTATCTATTCATAAAAAATATATTTACAGGACGGCAAAAAAATCTGTGTAAAAAATGCTGAAGAGTTACTAGCGAGGCTCGATAATTATAATATTTGTAAAAAGGATCTTGTGAGTACCTACTATATTTTATGATTAAATAAAATTGGGCAAGCCTTTTTTACCCCTGCAGTGAAATTAAGAGCTATATAAAGCTTTGGAAACTCAACTATTATAAACACCTGTTGTTTTAGTAAAACCTTTTTAACCTTTTTAACCTGTCTGTCTGTCTGTCTGTAAAAAGGGCTTTACCTGTACATTCTAAACATATTTTTATTTATTTTTATGCATCATAGTTTTGATATATAGTACAAAATGTCGAAAAAATACTACTAAAGTATGGAACCCTCGGTGCGCGAGTCTGATTTGCACTTGGCTGGTTTTTTAAATTAAATTAGTGGAGTTAGGGAAAAGAAAATGTTTGCCAATTTAGGTACATATTCCACCACCTTAACATTTTTTTAAGGTAGCAATAGCTATTTTATTATTATAGTGAATATCACTATGTCACTTCTGTAATCATCATCACGTCATTATCATGATAATATACCCATCGCCAGCCCACTATAACTGAGAACGGATCTCCTCTCAGAAAATAATCATAGTAATTGTTAGTAAAATAATATTTTTTTCTCTTTGCATCTCCAAAGTCGGTTACCCATCTAGTTACTGACTTAGGTCAATGTTGTACGGTCGATTATGTCACATCAAAAGCTTTAAGGTTGGAGGTAATGGTGATTTATGAAAGTTGGCTGAATAATGTTTACTTTTTCTAGGAAAATCAACTAGGGCAGCTAGAACTCCAAATTTGTAACTTACGCGAAGAAATGGCTGATGCAAAAGCAGTGGCGGGCACCTGCCATGGTGGGGGCGGTCAAAACACATGCTTTGAGCAAATGGTAAGTAACCTTTTATATTTATAATCTAAATTTATAAAAGGAAAAGGTGACTGACTGACTGATCTATCAACGCACACCTCAAAATACTGGACGAATCGGGCTGAAATTTGGCATGCAAAGAGCTATTAGGTATGACGTAGGCGTCCGCTAAGAAAGGATTTGTATAGTACACGCAAACGAAGTGGCGAGCATAAGCTAGTATATTATAAATTATAATATTATATGAGAAACTGGATGATCCCCACGACTTCATCCGCATGGATTTATATTTTTTAATAATTCCATGAGAACTCTTGATTTCTGGGACAAAAAGAAGCCTATCCTGTCTCTGGAATGTACACCAATCTCGGTATCAATTTTCGTCAAAATCGGTTAAAGGTCCGGCCGTGATAAGGCAGAGAGACAGAGAAACATAATTTGCATTTATAGGTAAATAGTATGGAATAACCGCATAGGTCTTTGCAGGTATATCAGTGGAGTGTGCAACACTGTAAATACAGGGTGTAACCAGAACGCTAGCAAAAACTTAGCGTTATTGTAATACCATTTTTTGTTGACATTATTACTTCCATAATATATTTATGGATTGATTTTATTTAACGCTATTGGCTGATTTGTCGGCGACTATTATATTCAAAGACATTTTGTCTTTGATTTTATTATACTAGTGGATACCTAGCGTGTACCCAGCTAAAAATGCGCCTAATGCATTGTTTTAGTGGTATAAAACCATCTTCGCATTATTGCCTTTCAAAAGAAACTGGTTTGGGGCGCATCGATTAGATAGTTTCAAAATCTATAACGGACTCAGGTAGAAACATTTTTTGTGTTTTATACTAATTATAATAATTAAAGAATCACATGGACCAAGTTTAGTAAAGTTCAACGCTCCATAACTACTTTTAAAGATACAGCCAGCGTGACTAAGACGACTAACGATGACTTGTGCAGCAGTAAGCAAGTGATAAAATTATTTCTAGTGTAACTGAATACTTTTTTGTATATTTTGCAGCCTGGTGGTCCACCTGCTCCACCGATGACGAAAGCCGTAAGTTCTTTCACTAGTTTTGACTATCTGATACGCCCCTGTAATGTTCGATTGATTTTTAAAATGTGCATGATGTGGTACCTTCTCTGAGAGACGTTATGTTAGCACACGGCTGATTAGCATTTATAGCACTTTGTGAGATTGGAGCTTCCAAACAGATGCGGTACCTAGTTAAATCTTATGTAAGTTTCAATAACATTACTATCTAATAGATAACACGTTTCCTCCTATGTACTTTTTACTATCTCTAAATAATAGCTTTAAATAATAACTAGTTATGCTCGCGACTTCGTCCGCGTTGACTTTACAAATTTCAAACCCCTGTTTCATCTACTTAGGGGTTGAATTTTCAAAAATCCTTTCTTAGCGAATACCTACGTCATAATAGCTATCTGCATGCCAAATTACAGCCCGATCAGTCCATTAGTTTGAGCTGTGCGTTGATAGATCAGTCAGTCAGTCAGTCAACTTTTTGTTTTATATACATATTTATATTTGACAATCAGCGCTAATCTGTGGCTTCACTTCAATGCGACTTCAATGGGATTTCATCATAATTTAGAACAATGCACTATTTACGTACAATAGTCTATATAATTCAATGTATGGAGGTAACCCGAACCTTGCGAAGCCGGAGCAAGTCAGATATAGTAGGGTAGGTATTAAATGCCTCTATTGTAGTACTCGTATCACATCAGTGTCGTGAGTCTGAAATGGAAAATCAAAGTCATATTAGACGGGATTTTACGATGTGATCAGACAGAGAGAACAAAGAATGTTTCCCACACAATGAGAGCTTCATACGCATGCCTCCTTTGAGTTGACCACCCGCAGACTTTAATTACGTACCTACCAGAGCGAGCAAAATCCGTTTTCCATTCGATTATTTAAATCCTTCTGTGAATCGTTCATCATCATCATCAACCAATAGACGTCCACTGCTGGATATGGGTCTCTTGTAGGGACTTCCACACGCCACGGTCTTGCGCCGCCTGAATCCAGCAACTCCCTGCGACTCGTCTGATGTCGTCCGTCCACCTAGGGGGGGTCTTCCAACACTGCGTCTTCCGGTGCGAGGTCGCCATTTTAGAGTTTGTGATATTTAATTCATATCCGGGGCGGATTTAAAAGAAATATCAACTTAACCAGGAAAGTTGTGACCATCATTGTGTCTAACGTTAAAACCAGTGAAGGCATTATTAATTAGTAAGATAAATTACTTTTAACCATTTTCAGTGTGGTGTTTGTCCCCCTTGTCCCGCCCCATGTAATCCTAACGCTCCTCCGGTAAGTCTTTCATTATTGATAGGTACCGAACAGAAAATAATTTATTAATTGTAAATATTTTATCTAGCATAATAACAGTAAGTATATAACTCGTAAAATTTAACTCCTCCCGCGTCATAATAACTTCTTGTGACATATTTCATGTCAAAAGTACGGGTTTAGTCCTTATTTTAAAGGTGAACCGTAATTTTAGCATGACAGTTGATTCATAGAGTTAAAATGGTGCGTGAGGAGTTATTTTGTATGGACTGTACACTGCATGCCACTAAACATTAATACACATGTTCTAACAATGAAATGACAAGTTTACGTGTTTTCACCTTGTAAAAATATCCATATGTCTTATTTACTTCACATTTTTAATTGATGTCTAAGTATAATATTTTTTTTGCATAGACTCCAGCAGAAAAAGAAGTACAAAAACTTACTATACAACTTCGTGAAACAGAAGAAAATTTTAAGACTAAAGTCACTGAGGTAAATACATTATATTCATTTTACTTTTAGGATCAAAGCACATAAAACTCTCTCTCGCTTCTACAATTTGCATGACTCTTCTAAAGTATCCATAGGTAAATAATTTATTGAAATTAAAAAAAAACCTTCTTTAAATGTCAGTGTGCAGTATTACGAGCAGACTTGTTGAAAAAGAAAGAAGATCTAGAGAAAGAACGATGTCAGCATAGGGAGGTCCAGAACAAGCTCAGAGAGCTGGAAATGAAGTTTGAAGGATTGACTACTCAAACGAATATGGCGTTGGGTTCAAAGGAACAAGCATTTGAGCAAGAGATCAACGTTAGAGCTCTAAAACAATGCTACAGGGAAGCAAGGGAAGAAATCGATGAATTAAGAACGTTAATGAGGGAACAGCATAACCAATTGCAAGAATATCGGGTCAAGGTTTGTATTATTATGAGTTAACTAGCTTATGTTCGCGACTTCGTCCGCGTGGACTACACAAATTTCAAACCCCTATTTTACCCCCTTGAGGGTTGAATTTTCAAAAATCCTTTCTTAACGGATGCCTACGTCATAATAGCTATCTGCATGCCAAATTTCAGCCTGATCCGTCCAGTAGTTTGATAGATCAGTCAGTCAGTCACCTTTTCCTTTTATATGTTTAGATAAGCCATTATTTCCTCACAAAATTTTACAATTCACAAAGAAATCATTACTTAGGTACTTAGTAACTCAAGTATTTATTATTGTCATGTTCTTGTTGATTTTTAGTATCTTCAAGCTCTACAGATAATTGAAGAACAACGAAAACAGATCGAAATGATGGATATGGATAACTCTAGGATCAGTGAACAGATCAATCTTGAGATACAACGTGTCAAGGTAAACTAATTTTGACTTTTGTAAACTTGTAATCATTTGAATGTTTTGTGAAATAATATAACGTTTTCATGTACTAGCTTGGCAATCTGATCATGCAGATTGCAGGGGTACCATAACTGTGAGGTATAATGGTTTGTCGATTGTAAATTGATATTGTGGATGCTAGACTTTGTCCATGAACTACTGGTTTCATTTGAAGGCGGAGGTTTTGTAGATTATTTAATATTTTAGGAGTTACTCTCATAACAATAAAAATGTCCGTTATAGCTCAAGTTCCAAGAAAAACTACAGGAGTTGGCTCCCATCCCAGATCTTCTTAAAGCAACACAGTTACGACTGAAAGACGCGCAGCAGTCGCAGGCAATAGCTGAGCATAACGCTGAGCAATTAGCGAGAGAACTTAATTGTGCTAGAGAAAAGGTGAGATATAATACTCTGCTTATATACCATAAGCGTTTGATACTAAAGTGCCTAGCATTCTCTGAGTAACTCTTATTTAGGGTTGATAGGATACCGACGTGAAGACCCACATTACCCAGGCCATAAGCAAATAACAAGAAGCCACAAGCGATGACAGCGACATCAAAAAAATTAAACTGGAAGGGCCCCTACGGCAATCGGAAACGGGTGACTCATCCGAAGACGAAGGGGCTGATATATAAAAAATTTGGTAACATCTCAAAACATGCAACACTATAAAGACTTAGTTTGAAATTCGCACAAATTTCAGGTTCATGCGCTTCTACATAACAGCCTGAAGCCACCCGAAAAACCTCAAGAAAAAGGTGGTGAAGAAAAACAAATTGCACTTATGCAACAGAAAATTGCTCAACTTACAGAAATAAATATGTCGCTTAAGAGTGACATAGAACGTCTTAAGTAAGTCTCGTGGTTTACTAATTTATACGATCTAAATGAATAGGTACACTACTTTAAACTCATGATTAGATACTTATAATATTTTATGCGTATTGTCCTCGTGAATGGTAACATTTTTGAAAATATCTCATAGATTTTAAAACTTTGACACTTTATTGATTTTACTTATCTAGCTTCTCCTGTCTAGCTAGCTATTAATAGATTGTAAATTAATGCCTACTAACTACTAATTGACGCGCAAGACGTAGAAAGACTTCGTGAATTTATTTTAAACCTCCTCCCACTTTCCCTGAAAAACCTTTGTAATTTACCGTGATAAATCTAAAAGGTATGCTAAGCTCCAGGATTCTAGCCAAGTACCAACCTGTAGTCAAAATAAGTTCAGCAGTTTACCTACACTTTTATCATTATTTTATAAAATTAGTTTGGAATTATGGAAACATGTTTGATGTGGTGAAAACAGTGAAAAGAGAAATCTAATGCTGCTAAATTTTCAGAGCTAATATGATACGAATGGAGGAGGCCGTACTTGCCAATGAAAAACGGCTGCATGAGAAGATGCACGAATGTGCGCAGCTTGGTGGAGAATTGGACAGGGCTCGCGACGAAGCTGCTCGGGCATTGCAACGAGCCAGTGAACGTACGGAAACTATGCGGAAGTAAGTATTTTTGGACAACAACATAACCATTCTAATACTCCATGTCTCAGTCTCTGCGTCACATTCCTCATTGCTGGAGGTCGTGACCCATTCCAATTGCTTAAAGGAGTTTTATGGATGCAATACGGTGGGGTTAAAAACTTTTCTGCATACACTTCGACTAAGATCCAGTCATAATATGACAGGTACTGGAAAGTACTGTACTGTGGACAGGCGGTTAAAGTTACGTCATGGTTTACAGTAATTTTGGCCATCAATAAAAGCAAAATGGGTTGTAAAAATCAGGTTTGTTAACTTTCATGTAGGTGTGCTACTAATACTGGCCTGTGTTGGGTGTGTGTGTTTTTTTTTGGTACTTAGTCAAAGTTTAATAGAAACTGTGTCTGTATTTGTTATGCAACTAGATCTAAAAGTATAATTTTGACGATTGTTATATTTCATTCATCTCACTTCCAGATTATTAAAATAAAATTTATCATTTTAGCTGTATGCAGACGACTATAGCTGAGTTAGAAAGGCAACTGGCGGCTGCAAGGGCACAAGTCAAGACTGCAGAAAAGGAGAGAGAGGAAGTGAGTAATTAATTGTTTAAAAATAACTATTAAAAATCATAATACGTTAGTTATAAATAGGTACAATACCCGATTAAGCGCGTTGTTAGCTTTTTCTCAGACCACGGCGTGTTTATAAGCTTCTTATAATAGCTTCCATTTTTTTCCAGCTAAGTTGATAAAAATTGTTTAATCTTTCAACATCGTCATCTTAACCTATATTACCTATATTTTTTAACCGACTTCCAAAAATGAGGTGCTTCTCAATTCAGCCAGTTTCTTTTTTTTTTAAGATATCAATAAGCTAGTGTATAAAACAGAAGCCAGAAGGACATTCCTTAGGTTATAGTGTACTTACGTGGAAGTTCGATTATGTAGGGGTAGGTTAGAGTAAAATGGCAAGGGAAGAACTTGGTCCTTAACAGAGTTCCTTAGCCACTCCTCAAAATATATCCTGTAGAATTCCGACTAATAGATAGAGCCGTGATAGTCTAGGCATTAAGACGTCCGCCTTCTCGTCGGAAGTTCGTTTCCGAAAGTTCAACCTCTAACATTTTGGAGTTGTGTGCGTTTTAAGAAATTAAATATTACGTGCTTTAACGATGTAGGAAAACATCGTAAGGAAACCTGCACGTCTAAGAGTTCTCCATAATGTTCACAAAGGTGTGTGAAGTCTACCAATCTACACTTGGCCAGCGTGGCGGACTATGGACTAAGCCCTTCTCATTCAGAGAGGAGATCCATACTCAGTAGTGAGCTAGTGATGGGTTGATCATTATAATGATGAATATGATAAAATCGACCGACAGGAAACTTTGCGTCGATTTTCTAAACATTGGCTGAACTGACCTGCGCTTCGTCACCAAAGCTTTCCTCCGTTCAAGCATCATACGTTCCTACTATTTATGTAATCACCTTGTTCATACCAAATATTTAAAAAATGATTTCATTATTGACTTTGAAACACTGGTATTTGATTGATTGATTGGTAATGATGCTTACAGATTCAATGTCGTATGCAGTGCCAGATACAGAGACTAAGTGAAAACTTTGAACAAGCCCAACTGCGCATACTTGGCTTGAACACTCAAGTGAATGCTCTCAGACATGCAGTCTCCAGCACTGGCGAGGGGGAGGGTGATGCTGACGCGCAAGAATGTGCTTGCAAATCTTACTTTGAGAATCCTTAGTTCGTTAACTTTTATTTTATAGAAGAGGATGTTCATAAAATATATCGATTGAAATAATAGCATAAACTATTCAAGGGTAAAAATTTAAGACTACTATAATATTATAATATGTCAATTTTTGGAGGGTTGGAGTTGTACGCGTAAAAGTCGTAATTAAAAAAATTAAATGCATATTTTGGGAAACTTGAATATATGTGACCTTTTATTCTATCTATCGTTCAACACAATATTATTATAAATTATTTCAATTAAAGCTTCGTTTCTATGAATTATGAGCATTCTCCTTATTTTATTTTACCGATATTTAAAGTGATCGCACACGGCTTCTTTGACTCTGAAGGCTTAGAATGTCCGTTTTTTATATCGATATTTGCATTTTGACGCCATACGCATTTTATCGGCAGTTCATCAGCACTTCTAATTTACATTTTTAATACCTACTAGAATTGCATTGCGTGTGCAATAAATTGTAGGGACTAACCTGACGTTTTAATTACGTTTTTTACGAAAGGTATTATTATTAACTTTTTAAATTAAACTGCCAACTTTCTGTTATGACTTTAGGATTAGAAAAATAAGAAAAGGTACGCCGTTCCAATGTCATTTTTCCATGTGCGAAACACTTAATATTTTCTGTTTGGGCCTTAAGATTTTTGCAATTTAAGTAAAAAAAATCATTATTACTTATTTTGTGATAGCAAAGTAAAATGTAGGTAGATATAGCTGATGTAGTTTTGTTACGAAGTAGGCATCGCTCATTGTTAAAAGGGGTTGCGGTTATCTTTGATCTTTTTCGGTTCTGATAACGTAATTCTCTTGTTCAAAATCAGGTCAGAGTGCTGTTTAATGCTGGACAAATTTTGCTATACCTACATAAATCTTTTTTGAATATACTTACATATTTACTTAACGAAGCTTTTTTTTTAATTTCTAACCTTAAAAAACTAACTTTGTACGGTACGGACGGTCTCTGAATAATTGGTTCAGTCTACAGTTTCGAATTAAACAAGTGCAATTTGTGTATGTGATATGACTCACGTCTGATGTCACATGATTATTGTGTCTTCGGAACCAAATTATAAAGCCAAATGAAACCGCGCGCCTTTGGTTTTATAATAATTCCTCAATTCCAGGCAATTTACAGTACGCGGCCAAAAGCGATGAACATCGATCTTTAGAAGGAGATAGCAGATTTGTAGAGCACTGTCTTGGTCGTTGAGTCCGACAAAAGGTCATATGGGTATGAGTGACAGAGACAACGCTCTACAAACCTAAAATGTCATTCTAAAGGCCGATGTTTATATCAGTTTCGGTCTCGTACTATAGTCAATTATGACGGCACGACCACATTAAGCAGTTTACTGCAATACCTAGCAATATCTGAAAATTTCAGCAATGTTATGCAAAATAATTGCTCCAGGTTGTTCCACTTATTGCTCCAGATTGATCCATACGTGTTGCTGAGCAACAATTGCTTAAAAAATTGCCCATGTATGCGCACTATTAAGGTACGCTTACACCATATACGGGCAATTGTAATTCCTCAATTCCAGGCAATTTAGTCAATTATGACGTCACGACCACATGAAGCAATCTACTGCAATACCAGAAAATTTCAGCAATGCTTTGCAAAATGAATGCTGCAGTCTGCAGATTGTTTCACATATTGCTCTAGATTGATCCATACTAGAACACGTAAGTAAGTACAATCTGAGAAAGGATTCGCCATATTTGCCTGTGTTAACTCACAACTGTCATGTTATAAATACGGTTCAGTACGGCAAACAGTATTGTTTTATTATATATATTATAATATTGTGTCTAAAATTTTTAAAGAAAAATAGTTGTTATAATAACAATAATATTTATTTTCACTTAATACAAATTAAACGCAATGGAGAATATTTTGGTATGAACGTGTGACCTATTACCTGTCCATAAAATTAGGGATCAAATTCTAAAGAGGTACTTGTATAAGTTACGTAAGATTTAATAACTAAACGTAAGTTGAGGTAACAAAAACAACAGTAGGAAAGGTGTGTCTTTAGAAACATTGGTGATATTAAAATAATAATGAACATTTATTGCCATGGTCATTATAAGATTACCAAACACTTTTTACTACTAAACCCAACATTCATTGCCAAAGTTATGCTGACTCGTTTTGTTGAAACCGGAAGCCGTGAAGTAAATAGCAGGACATCATCAGCGTCACATTAAACTTGGGCCTGAGTGCAGTGTACCTACAGTATGTGATACAAGAAACTGTGTGAAGCTCGTTACACAGAATGGCGTGGGGCAAACGGCGTGCACCTACCTATAGGAGCGAACTATGCTGGGGAAGAAACGAAAAGCATCGTGATTTGACCTCTCCGTACTAAAATACTCCAGACTATGTGCGAGATTTACGCACATTAAACGTGTTCATACCAGCCAAGCCCGGTACACGGCTGGTATGAACCTCAGACCGCGTTTAACAGTTCCTTGTATTACTTATAACTTCAGATAGGCACGATATGTAGGGCATTGTCCCTATCGTTGAGACCGACAAAACATCATATATGTATGAGTGACAGAGACAACGCTCTACAAAGCCGAAATATCATTCTAAAGGCCGATGTACATTACTTTCGGCTGCGTACTGTACACATTCCCGTTGTAACATAACAGTTGTTTTTTGTAAGACTATTTTTCCTTAGTTTCGGATTTCACAATGTATACGTTTCCTTCTGTCGCATAGCAGGATCTAAGTGATTCTTGTGCTATGTGTGTTTCACGATGAGGTGGTCGAGCTATTTTATGAAAGCTGTCCACAGCATCTGATAGTGTTTGAATAGCTTCTTTTGGAAGTTCGATGTCCATTTGCTTTGCCCCTTCCTACCGGTAAATGAAATATATAATCATTATACTTATTATAGGTCCCACAAAATTCCTATTGCGCTGGAACCATGTCTCATTAACATCGAAATGACGTCATTTTGACGTCATTTGACGTATATTTAAGTAAAAATATACCATCAGCTCGAAACTTCAGTCTAGTGCTGATGCTGAAGCGGCCACGCGCATTAGCAATTTGCAGGGCTTACTTGTTAATTGATGTTGAAGAAGTCTGAAAAGGTTTTTGCTTTACCTGATACTGAGATAGACATTTGTTGACATCGTCCATATAAATTTTGAATAACTCTTTGTCAATTGTAGCAGAACATTTTGCACATCTATTGGGCATATTTTTGCCTGATCTAAATTTTCCCACGCAGTTATCATTTGGACACCTAAAATGTTTAAAAGTTTTATCATTGGTGCTATATCTAAATATATAAAAGGAACAGGTGACTGACTGACTGCTGACTGACTGACTGATATATCAACGCACAGCTCAAACTACTGGACGGATCGGGCTGAAATTTGGCATGCAGATAGCTATTATAATGTAGGCATCCGCTAAGAAAGGATTTTTGAAAATTCAACCCCTAAGGGGGTAAAATAGGGGTTTGAAATTTGTGTAGTCCACGCGAACGAAGTCGCGGGCATAAGCTAGTAGACTGTAAAAGTCTTTGATAATAGTACACGTTCAGGAGCAAACCTAGGGGTAACTCAAGTGGAAAAATGCGCACGGAATCTTGCTCGCATACATATGCGATTCCGTGCGCATTCCGCGTGCGTATGGAATGAGAATGGAATGAGAAAGTATTTCATCTCGTCATCCAAAATTTCCGTCTGCGATATACTAGAAGCTTTTACCTTAAATATAGGGTTGATGCAGCATCCATTTGCTTGAGGATAGGCCAATTTTCCTTGCATGCGATACATTCGCAGCGGAACCAATATCTACAGGCCAACATTCGCTGACGCTCTTTGAGTCCTCGCATTAGAAAATGAGGGCCATAATTTTCGGACACAATCTCTCCGGGTCGCAGAGGTCGTATCGCGCGCAGTATTATATTTTTCCGATCAAAGTACCTTTAACATAGTTCTCACTGAATTTTTCTTCGAAAAAGATTCACGCAATCATAGATATTATTAGGAAATATTATATCATAGAAATGATAGCTGATCGGAAAGAACTAATGTGCAAGATTTAAATTATGTAATTTTTAAATGTAAATATCAGTAATAAAGGCTTTATTTATTTATTTATATCATAGAAATGAATTCAAACTTATGACCTATCTACAAATAGGGTATCTAACAGATATACCAAAAGAGAAAAAAGTTACGTAAACTTTGATGGAAAAGTAGAAGTAACAAAAAATACAATCCAATAAAAATTAACTTCTTGAAAAAACGATGCTTGACAAATATTCAGAGGAATTTGTGATTGTGTCTTGTAACTTGTAATCATTCCCAAGACCATATAACATGATATTACTATCTACCGGTATAATAGGTAGCTGTAGGTACTAACCGTGCCACTGCGGGATAGCATTCATGATTGAACAGTGCTCCAGTGGGATATATACCCACTGCAACGTAGATTGGCTTCGAGCCGCTGAACTGATGATCGCCGCGGATTGTTTCATAGATCTCGTGGGCGTTAAATTGCAGCATTTGCAAATTACGAACGAGCAACTCGCAGATATTATTTTCAGCTGCAAGAAAAGCGATTTTTAGAAATCGATCGACCTTATTTCGTATCTCAGTGGCTATGTGATTCAGGGCTGGCTTTTTGACAACAATACTTAAATTTAGAAATATTGGTGTTTTCATGTCTGAAATACCAGTTTAGAAGCACAACACTAAAAACGCAAAAAGCCAAATGACGTATATCGGCAAATCTGCATAATAGCATAATATACAGTCTGCGACAGGTTGAGATGGCAATCGGAGTATGAGGGGGGGGGGGGGGGGGGGACATATCCGCACGTTAGCCGCGCTCGGGTGTGCGGGGCATTCCCTCCCCAATTGCTATCTCAACTTGCGTACTATACCTACCTAGGCGAAATTAAATCGCTATGATAGTAAAACGCAAAACTAAACTCTTTAAATGAAATGAATATGCAAGATAATAAAATAAGGATCCCTTAAAAGGGTAAATACCCTTAAAATTTAAGAAATCTTAAATGTCCCAATAGTGAAGAATATACCTAGTCCTTGCTTAAAACTACAAAATGAGGGAAAAGGTTATTTATTGGTATTGAATTGTGTTTAGGTAGTATAACAATAACGCTAAGTTTTTGCTAGCGTTCTGGTTACACGCTGTATTTTATTGAAGCATAGTAGTTAAAGTCACTGAGATATGAAATAAGATGCTGACAATTCGCTCGCTGCCGCCTTTGATATTATAATTTAAGTACGCGATAGTTGCAAATTTTGTGAGTTCCTAGCAGGTTAAACATTGACGTTGAGGAATGTTGTTGCAACATGATCTCGCAAAACTCTCCAAACAATAATTCTCCATTAATTCTGTACCTACCGTGTCTCGGGTCGCGGTTGCGAGTTTCAGAGTTTCACATAAGAAGCCACTTAGTATGAACTTCTTAATAATAATATTATGTAGTGTTTTAATGATGTTTGCTGAGAATAAGTAGATACAAAATGGAAAAACAAATTCATCAAAAAACAAATTACTGAAATACTCTAAGACTTTTGTTTTTTGTTGGTAATATTACAGACAAAATATTTTCATAAGCATTGGTTCTTTCTCTTCGTATCTATGTATATAAATATTTATAATTTTACCTTTTGGCATATCATCTTTGCTGCAATTTTTAAAATATCCACTTCTTTTTAAACATTCTGTAAGGAAAATTCCCATTATAATTCTCTTTAAATAATCTGCTCCTTTTCTCTGTTGTGAATGCGAGCAGAGCGAATAAATTTGTGCAGCTGTCAATTCTAACTTTTCGAGGTAACTCGTCTTGTCCTCATTTTTTGTTTCTTTTTCTTCGTCATTTGAATTTCCATCTTCAAAGCCCTTTAATCCTTTCTTTGTTCTGTTGAGTCTTTCTTTTCTGCTTTTCAATTTGTTTTTCTTAGTTAATCCCTCTATGTCATTTAATGTAGCACTCTCAACAGTTTTCAGCTCGTTGCCTAAATACTTAGCATGGATTTGTTGACTAGTATCCAGCCCGGCTTGTGTTACCATTCGAAGCGCAATATAACTAAGTATTGACATTCCTGATCCTGAAATGAAAAAGACATGTCTGTAAAACATGTATAACTAACTTCAGTTAGCCCTAGACTGCCACCTCGAATAAACAAATCCTATGAAAAAAGCTTACCTATAAAAAGATCACTAAACTGGCATTCATATGAATGGTAAGTAGACACAGCGATGTCTCTACATTTTGTCGTACAAAACGCAACCCCTGAACAATTTGGACACCATACTGGAGCCTCCTCGTCACAATATTCCAGCCTGTAATCAAATTAATTCAGATAATATTAAATAATCATTAGTTGTTGTAATAATAATTTAAAAAGAGGCGTTGATCGCAACCATTATCCTTCCTTTTTATTGAGAGCAGTATTGGATATGTTGTGGACAGGACTTGTTTGTGCGATTTTATACATTTCCTTGTAAGCATGATAGCTCATTGGACCTATTACTGTTGCACCACGCTACCATCGTGCGGGTCCAGGCTTGTCTAATTCGTCAATAAATAAAAACAATTCTCACCTCTTGAAACAATGGAGACAGTGAGTTCCATAATAGTCTGAGAGCAAACATGCTGCGTAAGGTTTGTCTACCAATAGGATGTCTCCAACTCTTATATCATCATCGGCTACAGCAAACCGCCCCTAGATAATGTAAGGTATTTTACATTTGATCCGCCAAAACATTCGTAGTTGGAAGGAGTTAACCAAGATGCCAAGCGCCGCCAATATGGAGCCAGAAAACGATCGCTATAGAATAGATATGGATGGAGGAAGCTTCTGGAACACATCCGGGTCAAAAAGCCATGTACCTCTGTAACGCTGACAGCGATGATGAGGTATTTTATATAGGTAGATCATCATAGGCCTACTGACTTATCCAGGTAAAATTAATATTAAGGAATATAATATAACATATAAGTAATTAAAGTTAAGGAATTTTAAATTAAACAATTATTTATAGAGATCGTTCGTAACATGTAGAACTACATTCTTCATCCGCGTGGATTTAAGTATTTTGAAAGTCATGTGGGAGCCTTTCCTTACCTTGTCTTTTTCTTCAATAATTTTTAACATCTTTGAAAGAGCGGGTAAATTTTGTTTTGCACCTCCAGTTACACGTACGTCTACAAAAGTAACAAAATTACTAACGTTAACGTTAACTGTGCGTGAATTTGTCATTTAGTATTGAAAGAAAATATTTTGTTTTCACCAGTTTCCCATCAATTCTAAAAAAGCATTTTACATCATTTTATTGAGCATTGTTTTGTAGTACCTGGCTTGTCCGGTGGATGTTTAGGCTTAGATGTATAATCGAGAGACTCGATATCTTTAGCAAGCTTGGCTTTGGCCTCTTCATTGTTACCAAGGAGTCTTCCAGCTAATTCATAGGAGACTTTAGCCCGAGTTGGTTCACCAGCTCCTAAAAGAGATCATTATCAAAGAATAGAATGTATACATGATATAGGACAATTTTTATTTCAAAATATAAACGAATTCCCAAAAAAATTAAAATCTTAGTCTACGCGGACCAACTCGTTTACATCAGCATATAGTTAAAATAAATAATGTACTTATGATACGTACTATTAACTATATCCTACATATTATGTTAGGTACACATATAGCTATGTAGACTGCAAAACGATCTCAGTTATTAGGTTGGATGACATAAATAATTCATGCCACCAGTAATAACGATTCAACAAATTAGCTTGTTGTTATGCAGTAAGCATAATTATCATATTATATGCTTACGTTAATTATTAGCAATTTGATATTCATTTAATTATCTATATAAAATAATTATATTAATATCCATCTCAATAGATCAATTGAGTCATGCAGCCCCTAATATTGATGGTCCAAGATCTCAGTGCCGTCAGATGTTACTTATTCTCTGAGGATCAGAAATGTTTGGGATAGAATTGTGTTAGTGTGCACTTTTAACATACCTACTTACTGTACGCGGCCGACAGTAATGTACATCGACCTTGGATAGGATAAGGAGATAGCAGATTTGCAGAACGCTATCCCTGTCGTTGAGACCGACAAAACGTCATATAGAAATATAAAGAGATAACGATCTACAAAGCCGAAATGTCATTGTAAAGGCCGAGGTACATTACTTTTAGCCGCGTACTGTACTCATATTTACTACTTTGTGCTGACGATCTATTTAAAGGTATCAGCTGTCAAAGGTATGTAAAAATATTACACATTTTTCAAGCGTTTCATAGCCTCAATAGCTCAACTGGTAAAGGAGTGGACTGAAAACCGAAAGGTCGACGGTTCAAACCCCGCCCGTTGCACTATTGTCGTACCTACTCCTAGCACAAGCCTGACGCTTAGTTGGAGAGGAAAGGGGAATATTAGTCATTCGTCAGCCAGTCAACATGGCTAATATTCTTTAAAAAAAAATCATAAAGTCTGAGTGTTGATTTTATGCATAGAAATCTACTTCCTGAGTATTATAATACGACTCAGACTATAAATTAGATTAAACATGCTATTTTTGTGCGAGCTTAAAAGCGTCTAGTGGTCATTATTGCCCACGGGGAGTGTCCTCTATCGAGAATTTTCACGCTGGAAAACTTGGGCGTTTTGTCGAACCAAGTCACGAAGAATCACAAAAAAACAGACGGCAGATGCTGGACCATAAGTATAGAGAGAAAAAAGAAAATTATCTCAATACTTTGCAGAGAGCCACTGAGCGGATTTCTTGAATAAAATTGCTGAATAGGGCCCAAACTTATTTAGCTTTCAAAATTAACTTTAAGTTAATAAAAATGTTGATAAAGTTAAACAACGCGCAGTGTCTTTGCAGATCCGGGTAATTGCCCGCTAGGCAAGCAATAGTCACAGTCCTTTGAAAGACGACAACCAAACCACAACTCAACAAAGTAGTATGATTTTTTTTGGTTCCAATGAAGTCCCTGTCCCAATGTGAAGTCACAAAAAAAAATTAAGAGTAGAACCCTACGGCTAATTAGCACCGTGTCCAGAAAATATTATTATAGAATTAACCTTACTCAACTGTATATTTTTAGCGGTTGTTGTGGTTATTGTAGAAGGTGTTTTTATGATTTTTTTAATTAAGTTTTTTAATTAACGATCTTTGAATGGATCATAATTATTATTTACTTTGTTAACTGATATGAGAGGGGTGCAATTTTATTGTTAGCAAAAAATCGTCTTTTTAAATGAAATCGTTTACGGTTAGTGTTTTAACGGCAACTAAGCAGGAAACGTATTTTTTATGGATTTTTATCTAATGCTGTGGTAACTCAGAGTTATATTGTTTTATATTATATCGAAACAGTAATATTGACATACCTTTATAACAGTGTCCCATCCTCCAATAATACTCGGATCTCATTCGGGCGGGCAATCTTTCTTTCAAAGCTAATTTTAAATCTTCTAAGGCGGCTGTTGGACGATTGGAGCGCAAAAGAATTTCCGAGCGAAGCCAGAGTGCGAGTGCTAGAGACACTCCCCCGTCAATGATTTCCTCAGCTCCTGGAATATTTAAAAAAATCTTATGACTTTATAACAAAGGCTATGCACGATAAACGCAATGTCAAATTTTATTTACCTACCTTTTAATGATATTAATATTAAAATTTCAAAATTGTGTGCAAATAATATTGCGGTGGGAACCTGAGATGTTGAAACGAATGAGCAAGCAAGTGAAGTGAAGTTCAAAAGTTCTAAGGGAAAAATAGCCCTATTAATAATAACTCTGTGGTCTGTATGTCTATTTGCTTGTGTTTGTCTGTCTGCCTGCCTATCTGTCTGTACGTCACGAGTCTCTTACTTGTTGACGTGTGGAGTAGTGTAGAGATGTGGCGTAAGGGACTCATTGGGTTGCATTGACTTCCAAGCAAACGAAGGAAGTTTCAAAAACAGGATCCTGAACGTAGCGAGGAATTCCAAGGCACGAGGATAAATAATTTAGCAGACGCGCCTCTGCATAAAAATTACGAATAAAATTTTTTTTTGGCTGCGTTCTGAATTTAGTGTCAATTTAATTTCATTATGTAGTATTTTTAATAGAAAGAAAAATGTTAGTAGGCTATTCATAGACCACAGTTCATAACGTTTAAAATTCGAACGACTTTTCCACACTAGTGGTTAAAATAGACCTTTCCACGTAGATTTCGAACGACAAAAATGTATTTCCAAACTAGTGAATGAAAAGAAAATTATTTACCTGTCATAGGAGCCTGTAGCACCGCTTGGCTGGCCAAAGCTAAGCTCTTTGTTAGATCTCCTTCTTTTAAACAAGACTGTGCAGCCAACCGTTTTTCGTATGATATCCTAACATCCTTTCCACGGAACAACAGCTGAATTCTCTGCAGAACTTCATTCAAGGCACTGATTACCTGTAGATATAGAACTTTGCATCGCAATAACTTCAGATAATTTAAGTTGTCATTTTGAGAGCAGTCAGTGAGGTGAAAATTGAAGATAAAGAGAAATTTAGACTGAGGAACATAGTCAATTAAAAAAAATACTGAACCCTAAAAACTGTATTCAAATTTACTTGTTTGTTTGTAATCGATAAACTCTGAAACTACTGAACCAATTTTAATTTTTCCTTCACATTATAAAGCTACTTTAACCAAAATTATACTTTATGTAGCTCGATTACCACTCACTCACTGACTCACTGACTCACTGATTCAGTGACTCATTGACATAATTGTTCTCCTAGAAAGAGACAGAAAATGATATAATAATGTATGGGAGATATGTTCAGGAGTGGGATTCGAGTAGGGAAAAATTATGATATTTCAGAAAAACAAGATGGAGGCCGACGTGACTTTTTTACCTTTTTTTTTAACCGATTTCGTTTAAACTCACAACTATTAAAGATATTAGAAAACGATTAATAGAAAAAGTAAAAAAAAAAATTAAAAACAAGACGGCGCCCGAGATTTTCAAAAAATTTCCTCCTGAAAAACATGGAGAGAGCTGATGATTGAGGATTTCGGAGACGGGTGAAGAGCACGCTCAAGGTATTGAAGATAGGTGGGAGGTGCTCGAGCAAATGTCATTCGAAACCTCATCCAATTGCGAAAAATTTGAAAAAAGATTCAAAATTGTGAAAAAAAGATGGCCGCCATACAAATTTCATCGGCGTCCATCTCGGAGGGTATGAAAGATGGAAGAGTGGTTTTTTGGCAAAAGATGATCAGGATCCGAAGGTCTACTCGATGGATAGAAAAAAATTCAAAATGGCGGAGTTTATTTTTTCATAGAAAATGTATGAAGTTTTTTTTTAAATTGGCAGAAAATTGTAAAAAATCAAAATGGCGATTATAAATCTCGAGAGCTGCTTTAGCAGCTCAAGCAGCGAGCAAAATACTAGCTATAATATATAGGTTTATTAAAATCCACCGTTGCTAAGCCGGGCGGATCAGCTAGTGTTAAATAAACATTGCAAAGAAGCCTCTTAAATTAAAAGAAGTCTGAAATTAATTTGGCAAATCTTTATTTCAAGCAGACGAAGTACATGAAATTGTATTAAAATTGTAGAACTTACGGCATGATTCTCCATAACCGCTGCAACCTTTTTATCATCTTCGATATTTTCAAAGCTTTCCAACCAACCGTCGACTTCTGCCAATAAAACTATTTCTTCAGCTAGATTCTTGAAGAATCCTTTGTTATTGGAGTACACTGTTACATCACTGCATATAGAAGCGAAGGCTGCATCGAATTCCTCGTATACTCGGGACATCTTGAATATTAAAGTTTGAAACGAAGCCTGCAAACAGAGGCTGGTATGTAGGTAGGTTTATATCACTAGGTTACAATCGATTTACTTTACAAAGACTAGACTCGACAAAAAATTTCTTTCCCTTCCAACGAAGTGTGCCTTGCGCTAGGAGTAAGTTTGATAAACTAATTGTGGAACAGATGGGGTTTGATTCGTCTATCTTTGGTTTTGAGTCCAACAGTAGTTTGAGTCCAACGTTAGCCGGTTACATCTTTGACTTTATTGTCACTTAATACGGTGATACCGTAGTCAAGGACTACCATCCACCATTAAACAAATAATTTAAATGACAGCTTTTTCAGCCTGCATATTAAAGCGCTTATATCCGCCATTTTTATTTTTTAAGAGTTTTGCGTACCCAGTGACACTCGCGCCATTAAGACGAATCTAATGACGTATCATTACGAATTGACATAGGAACGGACATACATAACTTTCCTTTGGGCTGCACCGCAGTCGGGTGAAAAACGTTGTGAATTTTAATTTACGATACTTTCAATATTTCTAATTAGCTTGATCTTAATGCTTTTTTCTTCTTCTGCATTATTTTAGCCAATACCGTAGCATCTACGCGGCATGCTCTTATTATTATAGGTGACATCGTAAACAAGTGCTTGTCTAGACAATAAAAAATACTATAATAATGTAATAATATTATAGTATTTTTTACTAGATAGATAAATATTGGAAATTTTTATTCGGCATTTTTCGGCAAATTATTCGGCAAAATATTATTATCATAATCGTACATTCACAAATGATATTCACAGTGAAATGTTTCATTATTAAGGCCGCAATGCTGTTGTGCATGTATTTATTTGTATTTCGGGCATCCATTGTGTGTTGGTCTCATGTTTATTTCATTTACCTGCTATTAAACGCAAATAACGATTGAGCGCTAAATCGAATGTACATTTTCCTATTGCCGGGTTAAAATTAGCACTGAACATTTCCAGCGTTCTAAATGTCAAGAGTGACGAGTAGGTACGTAACTGTCTATCTCATACCGTTCATTGTATATCTAAATATATAAAATGAAAAGGTGACTGACTGACTGATTGACTGATCTATCAACGCACAGCTCAAACTACTGGACAGATCGGGTTGAAATTTGGCATCCAGATAGCTATTATTACATCCGTTAAGATAAGAAGGGATTTTTTTTAATTCAATTCCTAAAGGGGTAAAATAGGGGTTTGAAATTTTTGTAGTCAACGCGGACGAAGTCGCGAACATAAGCTAGTCCTGAATAAGAATAGAAGTATCTATTTTGTTATAATTCAAAGGAGATGTTTCGAGAATGTATGGGCCTGGGCCCATGGTCCACATTTTGTATAGTGTACTGAAAAACAGGTAAGATATCTTAAATTAGCGTTTCATTATAACATTTTCTTTGAAGTGGGTTTGTTTGCCGGTACAAAATGAACAATTAATGCTGTGAATTCCAGCTCAGAACAAAATCCATATTGGCGATAAGGCCAAAGTATGATGTCATTTATTCCGTCAAATGACGTTTGTTTGTTTTATTTGACATAAACCATAGCCAAGTATAACCAATTTTCCTTCCAATGGGCTAGTTGACACTTTTTTTAAGTAGGTCTTAAATGGTTAATATTAGTCCTATTAGATCAAAAAAAATAACACTATATTTTTTTGCGCCCTAAAAACCGTAAAACTTTGATTCAAAAATATATTTTTCTTAGACAGGTGAAAACACTGTCGGCCATGTTTGGCCGATAGATTATCTGTGCTCTGACGTCATGCATTTGTAAACAACAGCATAACCTCCCAAAGTTTAATAAACATGACTTCCATACTAGTTTACATGAAAAATATAGTAATTATCGTTATTGAATCATCCGAGAATGTAAAAACGCATCGATAAAGACCACAGGAAAGTTGTGGATTAGAGTGCCCAGTGAAATAAATATACGTAACACGCGAAGACTTGCTTAAAGAGATCCTAAATCACTAACGACTGCAACCCAAATTTATTTTTGCAAAGATCACTTTGTTGTAAGTCTTACTTAATAACTTATTCAATTTATAAAGAGAAAACGATAATTTTTTACGTTTACTATGAGTTTTTAGAAATATATAAAAACTACTTATGCTCGTGACTTCGCCCGCGTGGACTTCATAAATTTCAAACCCCCATTTAACCCACTCAGGGGTGGAATTTCAAAAAATCCTTTCCTAGTGGATACCTTCTCTTTACCTACAAAGAACACACCCACCAAATTTCATGTACCATCTAGGACCAGTTGTTTAGATGTTTAGGCTGTGCGTTGATATATAAGTTAGTCAGGACTTGAAATTTTATATATATGGAATGTTTACATATTTAATGACGTCACATCATGGCTGACAGCGTTTTCTGCGTTTCAAATAAAAATAAAAACTGTATTTTTTAAAATTGGATTTATATATCCATCCTGCGTTTTTAATAATTGTTATTGATACATTTCGTTGTCTTAAGCAAAATACTATAATAAATAATCATTTATTGGACTAAATTAGATATGAGTCATTCAAATTATATGTCATTTAAATTATAAGCCTATTTTACATAAAGCGATTGACATTTCAGGTTTGATAATAACAGTCATTATTATGACGATCATAGAATTTTCTTTTTTTCTTTTTGAAATTATTAAATTAAAATTATTTTCGTAGCACTAAATTTAATTTTCCCGTGATAAGGGGATTTTCCTCAGTATTTCCAATTTTACATAAAGCGATTGACATTTCAGGTTTGATAATAACAGTCATTATTATGACGATCATAGAATTTTCTATTTTTCTTTTCGAAATTATTAAATTAAAATTATTTTCGTAGCACTAAATTTAATTTTCCCGTGATATAGGGATTTTCCTCAGTATTTTAAGGAGGCGTACATGTATGTGGCACAATTTGAAATGAACCTTTGTGTAATTCGGCCAAATTCTGCTTTGTTAGTTATTCTCTTAACGTAGCTCACATTAAACCACTACCAACGGTTATTACTCGTATCAATAGCGGCTGATACATAATATTGAGCAGTCATTAACCTTAGAGTTCAATAATTAGTTTCTACTTAGAGTTGCATTAATTATTTATCAAACTAGACCTAAGCTTCTTGATCACCCTTAAGCGGTTGCGGAGGTCAAATAGCAGTGATCCGCTTAAAAACATGTATTCCGTCAAATCGGTTTAGAAATAGTTAGTAGAAATAGTAAGGCTACTTAGTAATCAATTACTGGGAACATTCTTAGTTAAGGTTGAAGACACGGTCTGCCCGCGAAATTCAAATTTAATTTGGTTTTTCGCGATTTGTAAACTAATACGACAAAGTAGGCTTATGGCATTCAAATTGAGCCCCTAGCAGTATATGGTATCATCTTCACAGGCTTATATAAAAATGTTTACTTGAAAGCATTTACTTATGTAATGCTTGAAAGTATCCAGTTTAAGA
This sequence comes from Maniola hyperantus, assembly GCF_902806685.2. Lineage (NCBI taxonomy): Eukaryota > Metazoa > Arthropoda > Insecta > Lepidoptera > Nymphalidae > Maniola > Maniola hyperantus. The sequence continues at coordinate 7,883,294 of NC_048564.1, forward strand.
AATTAGTCAAAATAATGAGTTTGACGTGAGTTACTCACAAATTAGTCATTATTTTGACTAATTTCTTAAACTGGACACTTTCAAGTAAACATTTTTATATAAACCTGTGAAGATGATATTGCTAGGGGTGAAATTTGAATGCCATACGTCTAGTCGCATTAGTTTACAAATTGTGAAAAACTAAATTAAATTTGAATTTCGCGGGCAGACATTTGCCTATATTATTTTAATCATTTGATTAAAATAATATACCTACTTACTTACTTTCGCCTCTTCGTTCTGCAGGATATTTTGGTTAGTTTTCTTTCCTTAATGAAAAAGGAAGCAAAAAGTATTTTCACTTATTTGCAGTTTGTTTCTTTAATTATTAAGTAATAACATCTTTTCAACGAACGGAGCTCGGTTCTGTTGAGCTCAAAGCATTTCATAAAATGTATTTAAGCAAAACTTTCCTTTGCTGGCACAACTTGTAGATATTTAAAGTTATTTTGTAAGGTTACACAGTTTCGAGTAAAATATTAAAATCATTTTCAAAGCGTGTTTCATTCTGATTAAATTGTAGCATATAAAACTTTAACTGGACGTATTACAATATTGCTAAGTTAAACGTATTGCTTAGTTTAAAGGTAGTATAACAATATTGCTAAGTTTTTGCTAGCGTTCTGGTTACACCCTGTATACTACAGGTATTGACAGTTAACCATTAAATACATGGCAAGGGTTTTCTTGGGACTAAAGTTTTGCGTACTACTACTACTATTCAACTAAAATAGTTCGATTTTCAATCTTAGGTTATATGATTATGTATTATTAGTAGATAATGATAGTACCCGAGATCGATGGATGCCAAACTCTCTTCTAAATCTTCAAAATTAATCGTACTTCCATTTATCGACTTGAGTCAACATCACGATTACAAAAACACATGTAAAAACAAAAACCTCACCAGCCTCATATGTATGGATATTGGCATAGATATTGGATAAAATACCTATTATGTAATTTTCTTGAGGTAAAACTGTATCAGGCAGTATACTTGCCTAAAAATACACTTATAAAAGTGTATCTATGTCCTTCTGCACTGATAGGTAAATTAAGAAATATACCTAGTTACAATTATAGTTATCTATGTAATGTTATGTTTTTTATTTGACAATATGAATTATTTTTTATTCACAATAACTAAGTAAATGCAGGACAATATTATCTTTGCGCTTTACTACTTTTTGTCTACGTTACATTTACTTACTCCGTTTTATGTTTGTAGAAAAGTGGAAATGCAGAAAAGTCGTAAAGAAAAATGGACGTTCAAATTTTGCAAAGAATTGAGATTGCCCGGGACTTGAACTAGATAAGATCATCTTTCTTATTTAATACTTATTAATGTAAGAACTTTCAACATCTCGACACTGCACAAACTTGGTGGACTTTAGAGTAGCCAACAAGTAATGTCTGCTGTTTATTTCACATGGCAATGCCTGAAGTGAAGTGAGTAGTGACCAAAGTGAAAAAGTGAAAAATTCAATTGATTCGCTTATTTTCTTGCAAATAACAGAAGTAATTGGATATCGCAACAAGAATAAAAATATGAGTACTTATTTAATGTTACTAATTTTACTAATGGAATGTTGTTTATCTATTACAACTCAGTGAACACAGATTCAACACAGGCAATATTAAAGAGTAAAACATAAATTTATTTACCTCCAAGTTATTGATGAAAATAATATATTAGAGAGCTGGAGCGTACTGTCGGCTAGAGCCGCACATGCAAACTTTTCTAAAATTATTCACGGCTTACACACATATACTATTACGTCCATTTGAGAGTTCTATTTTTGAGTTATTAGCACCGAGCGCCATCTGTGTTCCGGAACGAAGTTGGGGGTAACTTACCCATAATAATTATGTTATTATCGGTTAGGTAAATAATTCATCTAATTTTGGACCGATGTTTTAAAGACACTTACTTTTTAATCGAATTAATTAAATTAAATACCTTCAATATATTATTCTATTAATTTTTTTATACTATGCTTTGCGCCTTGCTAGAATATATAAGCAATGTTTTTGCCTTACGACTGATAAGTGTAATGGATTTCTACTTATATACAGACTTCAATTATTTATTTATTGTGTAAAATAAACAGTAAACACCCTATCTATAAGCAAAGGTTGGGCTTAGATAGTTTTACTTCAGTATATCTAATGTTATAATATTATGTTATGCAAAATGAAAAGTCTTTATCAACAGCCACTTTTTGAATCGACTAATCGGAAAATGAATGAGTCGGGTGATGGAAAGAGCTATGATTGGAGTTTCTCTACATGATCAAGTCAGAAATGAGGAGCCCCGTAGGACAACCAGAGTACCCGAAAAGCTTAACTGGTTGTGAAGCTGAAGTGGCAATGGGCTGAACACATAGTTCGGAAAACGCATACAATTCGTATTTTTTATTCGATTTTCGTAAGATCCTTTTTTATCTAACACCTACCTCCTTGAAAGAACCTACTTACTTTATTGGGCAAACCAAGATGATTGTCGGTAAATAACGTTATAGTTTTTTCCATCATCTGACAAAACTCTTGGATTCCGGCGTGGCAGCGCAAAACCTTGCCATGTGGAAGTCCTTGCAAGAGATCTATCCAGCTGTGTACGTCTTTCGTTTGATAATAATAATGATGAAAAATAGGAAAATAATAATTATTTGGCACGTAGTTAATGTGTAGTGAAGAAGGTGGTGGGGAGCGGATTGATGAGGAAGGCGGAGGACCGTATTTAATGGCGCGCTCTTGGAAAGGCCTATATCCAGCAGTGAACGCAAAAAGGCTTATGGATTGGATTGGGTTGGATTGACGTGGTTAATAATATTATCATTAGCAGGTCTTACGCTTAGGTAAATTTAGACATGGCATTATTTGCTAATATCAAACAGTGTCCTACCAAAAAATGGGTATGTATCGCCAGTCCTACAAGAATATCGAAAAAAACATGGCATAGTGAATGCCATACATGAAATTCTGTTACAATTCAAAAATTCTGAACAACCTCGTAGGTAACTTTAGCAGTTACCCACAAGTTTGTTTTTAATTAGGAAAGTGTGTGGAGCGAATAGCGCCGGCGGTACATACAGCGTAAGCGAAAGATAAGTTACAATATTTCAAAGAATCTCGCTTAACAACTTTATGTTTATTTGAATAGTTTATGAATAGGTAGCTAGCTCTAAAAGCTTCAAGGGGACACGATGTCACAAGTTAATGGAGAGAACATGATTTTGTAGATTTTCTTTAAACGTGTTCATATTACTTACTTCTTACTTAAATTTTAAGTAAGAAGCTGATTCTTTTAGGGTTTGTACCTACTCGGTTATGTTTTCATACAACTTTTTAAATCGACGCGGCCATGATCCTATATACTTAGACCAATTATTCTCTATATATAAAAATGAATCGCTGAATGTGTTTCTGATCGCAAATCTCGAGAACAGTTGAACCGATTTCGCTAATTCCTTTTTCATAATATTCCTTGAAGTACGGGGATGGTTCTTACGGAGAGAAAAATTTAAAAAATTCCTGAAAAAGAATCGATTGTTAGGCGGTACGAAGTTCGCCGGGGCAGCTAGTATCAAATAGTTCCGCGTAACTGACCAATACCGAAAAAGTAACAGCAGCAATTTGTTTATTTTATAAAAGCTGAAAGATTTTCCCCAGCACAACAAGGAACGATTAGCGACTATGAAGTTTGGATCATGGTGGCTTCGGGAGATAACAGGTGTATAAAATCTTACGTCGTACGTTAAGTGTAAAGTCAATTTTTTATATTTTCTTCGCAATCGTATTAGTAGAAATCACGTCATGCATTGCCAACCCCCTGCCAGCCACCTTTAAACTTTTAAACTCTAACTGGTGTGGAACTGCTATATTAACTCAATACTGGCCTTTTTCTATTTCCAGTAAAGACTAAAGTTTATTTCACACTACGGATATAGTCCGGTCAATATTGGCATTCCCAACATCCGTAGCAATTTTTATAGTAAAGTGAATGTTGGGAACGCAATAATTGACCGGACTATATTAATTGAAATCCCGTAATTTGCGAGAAGCTTCATACATAAATTAGCTTATGCCCGTGACTTCGTTCGCGTGGACTACTCGAATTTCAAACCCCACAAGAAACAGGGCAGGCAGGACTACACAAATTTAAAAGTAGTTTGAGCTGTGCGTTTATAGATCAGTCAGTCAGTCAGTTAGTCAGTCAGTCACCTTTTTCTTTAATATATTTAGATAAAGAACTAAACCTATTAGCAGATGGACATTTCCACCTGATTCAATAATAATAATCACTTTACAACAATTACTACCTGGGAGTGAACCATACAATTTGTTTTGTTTTTGTTTAAAAAAAAAAATTATTACATAGGGGTTACGGTCCATTGCGTATAAACTACTAACATCATGTGCTATTGCAAATAGAAGCGCAGTGTTCAATAGCATCAAGGTTGTCCTTTGTTGGATGCTGCCTTTAGATCACAAATCAACAACCAACGTAACTTGAACCTGCCACTCAATCTGTCTAATGGATTATGTTATAGAGAAAGTCATATTCCGTACCTCAAAAGGAAAAATTAACCCATATAGGATCACTTCGTTGTGTCCACAGTTGTGTCGACAGATACAACAATTATAGATTTTCTTGACGGACTTCTATTTGACCTAGAATCATGAAATTTGGCAGGTAAAGGTAGGTCTTATAGCACAAATAAAGGTAAATAACGACGATAACTGACGATGTTTTCCTTCACCGTTAAAGCGAGTAATCTCCGAAAATTTAGAGGTGCGTGCCCGGGATCGAACCCCCAGCCTCTCGAATAAGACGTGGACGTCGCTCGTAACCACTGGCCTATCACGGCCTTTCCGGCATAAAAATATGGTATGGGTAAATAAACCAAATACAGACCTCCAAATACGATTCTCCACTTACTGACTTGGTTCATAGTTGCTTAACAATCGCATCCGACTGATATTATGCGCTGTTACAACTAGGCAACCCCCGACCCTGGGCCGTTAACGTAATCTTGTTTGATGTAAAGTTACACCAACCCTATTTGTGCAATAGGGACTTGGACTGTAGTACATAATAAAATGATGTGATTGTTTGTATATCGTTAGTTAATGGGCTAGAATTCATTATTAGAGAGAACAACTTAAAAAAAACATTACTTTTATTTCTTTTTAACCTAATTAATTATTATTATCATCACGCTGCGGAAAGCGGATAATGACGTCACAAGGAGTAGTAAGCAAAAAATATTTTTCACTTTTTTAAAATAAAAAATATTTTTCCGCAGAAATTACTCCGTTTTTATGATTAAAAAAATGCTTTTTTTTTTAAATTATTCTCTTTAATATTGAATTCTAGACCCCATAGACTACCGTTATACAAAATATCACATTATTTTATTACTACAGTCAAAGATGACCCTATCAATAAATATTTGACCTAAGGAGGACTAGATTTATTTTTATTTTTTATTAATCATATTATCTTTAACTGATGGATGGGTTTATTATATTGCACTTCCTTGAAACCTCTTGTTAAACTAAGATCCTACTGCATAATTGCTTAATACTAAAAAAGTGTTCAAGTCACATTTATTATTGTTTGTCTTTCTATCGATTTTATCCTTATAATCGTAGTCGTACCGACGCGGACGTATCCATGGAACTCAATCAGTCAGACGCTTAGAGGTCAGACGCACTTCATTATTATTATTTATTGATAGGCGCTATTGTATTGATTTCAGGTAGAGTGCCAGTAGCGGAAAGGTAAATGTAAGAAACAATTCTATGACAATTGAGCACATTTTAGCAACCAGCTTCATGAAGCTGATGACGTATCGCTTATCAGCGGTTATCACCCCGCGAGCCTCGTGTCTCTATCACACTTCAGTCGCGCGTTCTCGCTCTACGAGAGTGGACTTTACGTTAAATTTTTGCTCTACTATTCCCGAACGTGAACGGCTACTTGCCCTAACTTTACGATCGAATGATCGCACCCGTTCGAATCGAAGACTGACCCGTAAGTATGCTTCCTATTACACTTTTGTATTTATCGCTTAAAATAAGTCACGGAACACTTCAGCACTTGCAAAACCATGTTGAAAGTAAAAATCCTTCATCGGAGCGCGTGATCTCTACATTAGAGCGTTTTGAAAAAATCCGATTTTAAAGTTATGACTTTGAGTCATTGTGCGTCGAATGAAGGTCGTAGCTCATCTTAAAGTAAATATGTCTGAGCGGCTTTACTGATCAGGTGGGATATAACCAGACGCAGTCACCGCATTATGTGTGGCCAGCTCAAGTGTGTCGCCCGTATATTGTTGCTGATTAGCTTCTGCTAAGCCTATTTATCTCTAAGACACGGTATACCTATATATATTTGTATAATAATATAAGTCTATTTTTATGCCGTATTACGTAAATATTGGCTTAATGAATTTGTGATGCATTTCCTTCGCAGTGAGTTGACAGTAAATATACACCATGAAGATGTAACAAATAGGAAATTGATAGCGCTGCTATTCAAACTGAATACCTTGTTGAGTTTGAGAATAGCATTATTTCAATAATCTTTCCATTTTCAATTTGAAATACCTCGCTATCTTAAAGATAGCGTCTCTAAAGCCAAGTGTTGACAGTAGATTGGCTCTATCGGAGATCGGACATAGCTTTTAACCCTATTAAATTATAATTGGTACTACAAGATATCTAGAGTCTATGAAGAGAAACTCTATTGACTAAGTAAAATTGGCAGTCAGTGAGGTCTGCCGACAGAAGTAACAACTTAAAACTATGAAACATAAGTGGTTTTGTTTGATTTTCAAATTAATTGTAGCATCAAAAATTAAAATGTTATAATTTTTAATTTAAAACCATTGCAGTAGTTTAGTTTTTACATCTATCGGCACTAAGGTCACTAGCTTGTCACTGACTTTGAAGTTTTTACTCTTCCTAAAATCTCCCGATGCGCCTAATAGTAGGGGAGCCCAATAGGCTAAATAATTTACTCGAGCGTCGTGGGGACCTATTAGATTGTGAAGATTAGGTGCTAAAAAGAAAAAAAGTTAAATGATGTAACTCCTTTTACTGGTGGGGATAGCACGTCCAGGTTTTCAAAAAAAATAAATAAATAAAATAAATAGTCACTCAAAGAAATACTCGAGCGCTTTAGATATTAATAGTGTATAATACGCCCCACGTGTTTTTGTTATCGCAATAATATTTATCTGCCAGTTTGCATGGTACGAAGAGGTAGAAGGGGGCGCTCCATCTTAGGCTGCATTATCACTTCCCACCAGGTCTAATTGCAGCGAAGCGCGAGCCTATTTAGTACAGTCAGTAAGTCAGTCAGTCAGTCAGTCAGTGAGTGAGTGCTATTTCGCTTTTATATATATATAGATAAATGGTCGACCTTTATATCAGGCAGTAATTTAAAAATTGTTAAGTAAGTAGGTATGTACACACTTCCATTTATGTGTTGAGAATGTTTTATTATCATAATGACATTAAAATTCATTACAAGTTTCATGTGAACAAATATGAGAACATAATCGCATGTCACAGAAGCAGAACTTAACGACTATTTTATCCCTATTCTTTATAACGGTATGAGTTCACACATTCCTTACACGCAACGTTCGTCATCATTCTCATCATGGTCAGAGGCAGATTGTCCCTAAGGCGAATTAGGCACGTGCCTAGGGGCGTGTCAAGTGTCAAACTATTACTGTAGGAAATAAAATTTTGCATCTTTTGTTTCATCTAAACTATTCTCTACAATAATAATTTATATAATTTTTACCCTAAAGTGGATAGATTTCGAGATATCGGCGAAAAACTTTCCTTAAAGATTGCGATCGAAGCTCCACCATTTCATGCAGCATTTTGTGATTTTATGGTCAGTAAGTGACCCTTAACCTAAAAAAAAAGTTGGATCGGAAATTTAGTGCAAGATTGACCAAAAAAAACGGCTTTATTTACTGTACAAATTTTTCAAACTCGCAATGTATAGCGTGCTAAACTTGGATCAATGCCTCGCCTACGACGACGTGGCATTGACTCCGAGTGGCCTAGTTATGCAACGTTCGTTGACCTCTAGCGTCAGTCAGATGTTTTATTTGCAACTAGCTGACACGCCCCGGCTTCGCTCGGGTGGAGTTTAGAAAATTGAGGGGGAGGTTGAATTAAATTTTTCTCTCCGTAAGAACCATCCTCGTACTTCAAGGAATATTATAAAAAAGAATATGCGAAATCGGTTCAGCTGTCCTCGAGATTTGCGGTGAACAACATATTTAGTGATTCATTTTTATATTATAGATATATCGTGAATTTGTACAAAACGTAGGACTTTATTTTATATATTTTTTCGCGTTCTTTTTTGTGGTATCATATCAGTAATCATCAATACTATCACCTGTTTTCGATTTTGCTAGCGTTCTGGTCATATATATTTTATATTTAAGTACCTCAGTTATGTCACTTCTGGATAAAGTAGTTTTCTAATGGTTTTATTAGAATCAGTTCAGTAGTTTCAGACTTTATCGATTACAAAAAAACAAACAAACAAATCTTTCCTCTTCATAATATTAGTACAGATGTTACTCGGTACATGTGTATTGTATTCTGTAACTTCAAATACTTTTTTTAAATCACGCACCTCTATTCATCCAGTAAGTCTCAAACAATACCTGACCTATTCTGACATAAAAGGAAGCCATGTTAATAACGTTAACGGTATCAGCTAAGTAGGTGTTGATGTAGTAGGTAACATATCCTATCAATTATTATCCAGTATAGTTAAATGAGTCTATAGTACGCGACAGCTCGAGATGGCCATCGGGGAGGGAACCAACCCAGCTTCCACGCTAACCTGATGCGGGCGAGCGCGGGTGACGCGCGGATGTGCGGTATGAACCAAATGCATAATAATCTGTATATATTATAAAAGGAAAAAGTGACTGACTGACTGATCTATCAACGCACAGTTCAAACTACTGGATGGATTGGGCTGAAATTTTGGCATACAGATAGCTATTATCATGTAGACATCCGCTAAGAAAGGATTTTTTAAAACTCAACCCTAAGGGGGTAAAATAGGCGTTCGAAATTTGTGTAGTCTACGCGGACAATCGCGCGAGCATATTATGCTAGTATGTTTATATAGTTACTTATTATATCTGTTGAAATCAGTTTTCATCACTACCCATATTATTAAATGCGAAAGTGTGTTTGTTTGTTGATTAATTGGTTTGCCCTTCAATCACGTCGCAACGGAGCAATATGCCAATCGACGTGATTTTTGAATAGGTATAGTTAAAGACCTGGAGAGTGACATATTATCAGTGATGTGGTTATTATCATAACTCTATGCATATTATGCTACATTTTATCCCGGAAAAGCTTTGCTACAACGCTTTGCTTTACAGTTCCCACGGGATTTTTAAACCTACATCCACGTGGATGAAGTCGCGGGCATTAGCTAGTATTTTAGCGTGTAAACTATCGTGAGTGATTTCCATTATATATAATATCTGTCCCGGCTTTACTCACGTGTTTAGTCGACGTTAGCCTGACTAGTTTCGAACCCATCCGGGGTCCTTTTTCAAGAGAGTCTGTTGGCGCACGCGTAGCGGTTGTGAGAGTCACACCTTTAACTTTCAAAAATAAATTAATAAATGCGTGAATATAATGTAAACATGTTTTTTACATTATTTTACCCCAACCTAAAGACATCACTTATAGACCGGCCAAGTGCGAGTCAGACTCGCTCACCGAGGGTTCCGTACTACAGTCGTATTTTATGGTATATCAATCTTACTTTGAAAGTTGAAAATATTATTTGTTCATGAACACATTTTAATATTTTTTGTGATAGAACCACAAATTTCACGCTTTTCTGATTTATTCCTTTACTTATGCTACAAGACCTTACCTACATGCCAAATTTCATGATTCTAGTACAACGGGAAGTACCCTATAGGTTTCTTGACAGACAGACAGACAGACAGATAACAAATTGATCCTAGAAGGGTTACTTTTTCCTCTTGAGGTATGGAATCCTAAAAATTGCATTTTATACAATGAATAGAAATAATCATCAAAAGAAACAAATCATTATTGTTTTAACATCACCTAATAGATACCGGACTAGTATTTCGTGCGACAGAGATATTGCTTTACGAAGCTGAAATTAGCCGACTGTCTCTTTCTAATGATCGATGTTCATCACTTTTGGCTGCGTACTGTAATATTATGAGGTACAAAGTTATGCTGAAGAACTTACTGCAGCAGTAGACAGAGATAGTGGACGTTATCTAAATTTGCTTTAGTGTAAGATTAAGATATCGAAGTACGATAACGAAATTCATTATTAGGCACATTTCCGTAAAGAGTTTTTAACAAATTGATTTATTGTAACAGGTATTAATACTAAAATGATTAACTATATCACCTTATATTATTATAGTTCAGTTAGGTTTAAAGAATTTATTATCAAAAAGAACAATAGTTAAACAATAGTTAACATTTAAAGTCTATCAGCCGCACTCAGAGTAGCTTAATCGTTACTTAAGTTTAGTTAAAACTAGACAGAGCTATATCTCTCACATAAATCTGTCTCGTTTTAACTCAATCTTAAGTAACGATTAGCGACTCTGAGTGCGGCTGTATGCCAAAATTAACAGATTTTGTTCTCTAGTGAATTTATTTTTCATTTCTTCTTAGAGCAAAAATTGACTTTTGACTAGAAATGTTTGTTAAGGTCGCACTTTCCCAAATTGTATAATTTTCAGCAACTCCTGGCTCTAGAAACAAGAGATATTGCATGTAAGTTCTCTCTTTTTTATTTATTTTATTTTTTATTTTTGGAACCACCAATAGAATTATACAAAAAAAGTATAATAGATACATTATTCAAGTCCTAGGTGCCAGGATATTATACAATTCCAATTATAAGCGGCTGCAGCATGCAAATTTAGACGGATAAGTCGTACGAAAGAACTTAGAATTAAACATAAACATAATATGTAAAAAAAAAGATTAAGGATATTGATAACCAGCGTCTACTACTACTCAAAAAAGAAAAAAACTAAATACAATTCTCTAAAACCATCTCCGCATTATTGCCTTTCTAATGAAACTGGTCTGTCTGGGTAACTTCGGTTGGATTGTTGCAAAGTCTACAACGGACACAGGTAGAAACTTTTGTGTATTTTATATATAAGAATATTATACTTATAGGAAAAAAAATGTTCTTTTCGTCCTCTAGAGATATGGATTCCTAAAAAACTCACGTGGAAGACGCGTAAAATAGCTAGAGAATTTGGCTATTAATCATTACAGCAAAATGTAAATGCCCTATGATATTAATTTTGGAACACACATTCCATTTGTTCATTTCCATTTTCTATATAAACCTCAATAATTATTGCTTCCAACAGAATTTCATATGATGCCTATTAATTGAATCGGAATATACTAGGTTTCATGGAAAGCCATATCGATTGCTTGTATAATGAATAGAGAGCGAGCTGAATTTCAGTTCGCTTTGGTAGACCATAAGCCGTAATAACTACAGTGAAACCTGAAATCAAAATCTGTTACTAGCTTTAAGTTAGTTAATTTTAAGACTACATATTTAGTTAAATTAAGCTGTTGGTTTTCCAAATAGATAAAAAAATCTGGTAAAGTGCACTGGGGTTGAATTTTCGGTTCCATTCACGTTGGTAACCAGTTTCGTAACCAGCTACAAAATGAGTTTTATACTTCGTCTTTTCGTAACTGGTTATCAATCAAGAAAATTTTATCCGGGTTCGTAACGGAATAAGATTAAAATTACGTTGTAACAAACTTGGATTAACGAACCTGGATAAAATATTCCTGGCTAGTAGGTAGGTACCTAACAAGTTACGAAACGAAGTAATTTTAATCTTATTCCGTTACGAACCCGGATAAAATATTCTTGATTAATAACCAGTTACGAGAAAACGAAGTTTAAATCTTAGTACTTTACACTTTTGTGTTTTTTTTAAGCGTCTGAATACATACATTGCACTATTTTGCATTATTTTGAACTAGATGATGCCCGCGACTTCGTCTGCGTGGATTTAGTTTTTTGAAAATCCTGTAGGAACTCTTTGATATTCTGGGATAAAAAGTATCCTATGTCCTGCCCCGGGATGCAAGCTATCGCTGTACCAAATTTTGTTAAAATCAGTTGAACGGATGGGCCGTGAAAGGGCTAGCATACAGACAGACACACTTTCGCATTTATAATATTAAGTATGACTGGATATTAGAAAAGAACAACCGCCGAATTCATTGGCAGTTCTTCTCGGTAGGAAAGACATTAGGAACCAGTGTATCGTAGTTTCACTTGACGATTCAAAAGCACCTTGTAAAAATTTATTTAAATAAAAAATGTTTCAACTTTTTATTTCTATTGGTCAGTCGTAGTTATTTGATTACGGAAACTTAGTCGGGCGTGCTTCTGATCTTCTAGCTTCTGAACTTTTAGAAATTTAGTAGCTATAGTAGCATCGCAAGAAAAAACTATAAATAAACTTATGTCTAGTTGAACGTTAGATCTGCCCCTGAAAGTTTTGATGGAAGCCTATCTACGCATTTCCTGCTACTTTCTTAAGGTCATCAGTCCAACGGATTGGAGGTCATCCTACTTTGGTCTTGCTAGTACGCGGTCTTCTTCCAGAACACGTCTACGATAAACAGGGCCTGCCCACTGCCACATCAGCTTTCTTCATTGAGCTATATGTACGTTACTTTGGTTCCGAGAGACACCCAACATAGTCCACCTGCTGATAGATTTTGTTTTTTTTCATGTAATAGACTTCCAAAACTAGCTGGTAATAATAATAGCTGTTGATTGAAATGATCCCTGCGGCGAAATTAGTCTGTGGCCATCCAGCCTAGGTATCAATTCCTAGCCTAAATTGCATACGTGTTTGCATTTAGTCAATGTTTGTTATTGGTAAACGAGCTTCTATATCTACATGGGGTTTGCATAGTTCAAAATAAAACTGTACCAAACTATATATTAAATATACAATGTACAGTGGTCAGTGCGTTTGGTTTGTTAGCTTTATTCAGACTTTGGCAGCCAGTTTAATAAAATTGTTCAGTTCGAAAGTCAAGTTCACTTTGGTGTGATATTATTTTTTATTTTTTAATAAAACTGTTAGAGTAAAAAAGCTGTGATAGCCTAGCGGGTAGGACGTCCACCTTCTAATCGGAGGTCGGGGGTTTGATCCCGGGCACACACCTCTAACTTTTCGGAATTATGTGCGTTTTAAGTAATTAAATATTACTAGCTTTAACGGTGAAGGAAAACATCCTGAGGAAACCTGCATGCCTGATAGTTCTCCATAATGTTCTCAAAGGTGTGTGAAGTCTACCAATTCGCATGGCCAGAGTGGTAGACTATGGCCAAAACTTTTCTCACTCTGAGAGGAGACCCGTGCTTTGTAGTGAGCCGGCGATGGGTTGATCATGATGATGATGATGATGTTAGAGTACAGTACGCAGAAGACAGTAACGCACATCGGCATTTGGAAAGAGATGTGACAGAGACAACGTTCTACAAAGCCGAAATGTCATCCTAATGGCCGATATACATTACTTCCTGTCGCGTACTGTGAAACTTATAGTGGATACATTAACCTTATCTGATTAAGTAAGTATATTGTTCAAATTATGCCTGCATGGATACAACAACACCTAAAAAAAGTCTAAAAAGAGTAATTTGAAATAACTTATTGACTAATATTTTTCCGGCCACATTTGAAGCACTTATTTCGTTTCTTGAGCAATTGCATTTATATGGTTCAAATAGTGGGAATTTCCAAACAAAATTAAGTAAGAGTTAAGTTGTAACAATATGTATATTCTGATAATTTTGCTTTAATAACATGTGCACGTAGCATTGGCTGTACAGTGTACAATTCGAGTCAAAGGCAGCTTGAGGTCCTGGCTTTTAGCTAATTAATGATTTCTCTAAAGAAAGATACTTGTCTCTTAAATTCAAACACTCAACATTCCGAGTAGGGAGATGCTACGGCCACTTTATAGTAGATACTTAGGGGCTATATGTCCATTCTAATTAAATCACTACCCATATTATAAATGCGAAAGTATGTATGTATGTTGGTTTAATGGTTTGTCCTTCAATCACGTTGCAACGGAGCAACGGATCGCCGTGATTTTTTGCATGGGTATAGTTTAAGATCTGGAGAGTGACATAGGCTAGGTACTTTTTATCCCGGAAAATCAAAGAGTTCCCACAGGGTTTTTAAAAGATCTAATTCCACGCGGATTAAGTCGCGGGCATCGGCTAGTAATAAATGAAATAATTAGGTACATGGCAGAAAGATGTGCCTGATAACAAACCAGAGCCACTCAGAGGATGATGGAGAGAGGCATTTTCGGAGTTTTTACGTGATCAAATCAAAATCTCATTTTTGATTCAAATAAATCGACAAACACAATGAATGGCTAAAGTAGCAATCGGTGGGACATAATTATTGTACCTCGAGGAACAGCTGATAAATGTTGGCGTCTCAACGTGTTTGATTGGCGACCTTAACCAGAAAACAGCGTTGGAAGACTTTCCATTGGGTGGACCCGACGAACCCAAACAAGCTACTTTGAGTCGTCGCCGTTTTTTTAAAAAGTCCTATAAGAAACCTATGCCCAGCAAATATCGTGAGTGGTGGTATCGTTGGAAACGACTGACAAATAATTTTAGAAATCATACCTAGCTACTCGTATACCTAGAAGTCAATATTATAATAAAATATAATACTTGAAAGATAAATTGTTACATATAATGATCCTTTATTTTTTAGGATCCAAGAGGTCAGCGGTTGCAAATAATAAACAGTCAACTACAATTTTGATGGAATTAACTTTATTGCAAAACTGAACTTGAAACTCGTTCAATCCCCGGTCTTTTTTTTTTGAGAAAAATATTATTTAATATTATTTATATATAAAGAAAACTACACAAAGTTTTCATGGCAGTGTATTGCACTAGTCCCAGTGTAGGTACCTACATATCGGAGTTCACGATTCCAAACGACATGTTTTGCCACTTATTCGTTTCTAAGTGCATTGGATCGTATCTTGTTATAGTAGCATAACAAGATACGATTTATAATATGAGTATGGATGTAGATCCATACTAATATTATAAATGCGAATTTGTGTCTAAGTATCTGATCTGTCTGTCTGTCTGCTAGCTTTTCAGGGTCCATCCTTTAACCGATTTGGACGAAATTTGGTACAGAGATAACTTGAATATTTGTTTTTTAGGGTTCCGTACCTCAAAAGGAAAAACGGAACCCTTATAGGATCACTTTGTTGTCTGTCTGTCAAGAAACCTACTAGTCAAAATATTTCTTGATTAGTAAATTGTACTACATAATACTATTTTCTAACAAATGATATGAAATGTGCATATTCCATACCCTGTTGATTGGTTCGAAAGTTAAACTTAAAGCAGACAAGTAAAAGTTCTAAATACATAGGAAAAGATCCAGATACATAATAAATGCCTAGGGTACTTAGCACATATTTTCACTATCTTCGTGAAACGTCGAGGCTGCAGCCCTGCAAACACTCGAAGAAAAGAAAAGCACTCTTTCACTAGGCCTTTTTTAAAACTAAGTGAAAAAGAATGAATATAATGAACCGTTATGACTTCCTGCCGGCATACCATAGACAAGGATATGTTTTTATTCACAGGCAAATGAAATACCATTATTCCTACTTCAATTCTAAGTACTTCGCAAACAGGTAACTTCGCGACACTGCCTGCCTTTTTATATCCCTTTATCTCCAACGACTTTATTGCCCATGTTGAGTTATAGCAAGTATGAAAGAACCCTTACCACCAATGGGCTAAGAGTCCGGGAGGGCCAGATCTTCGTTTTTTTATAAAAGTTGAAAGTTTCTCTGAGTATTGTCCCCAACACAGAGAGGGACGTTCAGCGATTATAAGTTTGGATCATGGTGGTTTTGGGAGCAGGAGGTAGCCACGATCCTAAGTGTCTGGCAAAGCATGATATGATTTTTAATACTGTTCCGAAAAAAAATCCAGATTATACTTAAAGGTAAGATTTTTATACACCTTTGATAACTGTTATCTCCCAAAGCCACCATTATCCAAACAAACGTTCCTCCCAGTGTTATGATACTTGATGATAACCAATAAAACATTAGCATTTATAAAAACCATTGTCATCGCTTGCGTGTCGCCGGATTCTGGCCTGCAAGGCTATTATGTAATGATCGCAGAGATGCGCTCCAGTGCACTTTGCTCTTGGCTATAATTGACGTTATTATGTAAACAATAATATGAACTGCATCGGTATTTAAAACAATGAAAACATTAAATATACTTCGTAAAAATGACTCCTCACGGACCATTTTAACTCTATGGGTCAACTGTCATGTCTTCCCGCACACTCGCAAATCACCTGCGTTTGCCCTACTGTGTTAGCGCAGGGGCTATGCGAGTGTGCGGGGCGTTCCCTCCCCGATTACCATCTCGACCTGTATCGTACTTATAGGTGTGGGATTTATTTAACCCAGAAAATCAAACAGTTCCGACGACATTTATTTTAATAATTTATATTGATGTACTAATATTAAGTTACTATAATAATTTATTAGTCATTTAGAGGTATGTACTTATTTATATTATAATAAGTAAAATGAGTTATTTGTGAGTTTTTATGTGGACCTACCATAATATTCGGAAATAATGAACCGCTTCTAAAAAATATTTCACTGACATTATCTCCGAGTGCTAATACTTACGCGTATATTGTAAACTACCTATATCACCCGGATGAAATTGTAGGAAATAGCTAAAAATTGTAGCAATTTTTTAATAGTCGCTACATAGTATGCGACAGGTCGAGATGGCAATCAGGGTTTTTTTCTATAGAAAAAGCGAGCAAACGAGCAGGCGGATCACCTAATGTTAAGTTATTATCGCCGCCGCCCGCCCATGAATATTTGCTGCATCAGAGTTACTGCCGATGGGTTGCGATGAGATGGTATGGGCTGGGAGAACACCTCTCACACCCACACGTCACCCGCGCTATCCCGCACGTGGTTAGCGAGGGGCCGTGAGGGTATGCGGGGCGTCCCCATACCGATTGCCATCTCGACTAGTTGCCAACTAGTTTTCAAATATCATTTTTAAAATTGTCCATTCTCATTCAGCGTGGCAATGGTGCCAGCTTGATGGGCACCTTTGGTCCAGGGGCAACCAGGGGCGGACTTTTAAACGACGTGGTTAGATAGTAAGGTTAATTAATATTGGACTCTTGTAAATATTGATGCATTAGTTATATCTGCCGTATTTAAACATTAAAAAAATATAACATTTGTTGTAAACTAGGAAGTACGAGTATTTACATAAACTACGAACGACGTAATGCTCTATTTTATCAGCTGCAAAGGTGAAATTTCTCAAAAGAAGGCACTGAATACTGCTCGAAAAATACGTAGAACTAAACATGAACCATGAAATGTACCAAGCCATAAATAAAACTTCGCATCAAACACGCGGAAATAAATAAACTGACCGCCCATTCATTGTTGAGCGAGATTAATTCACAAACACTTTTAAAATATCTTAGTACTTAGTATTCGAGATTCTAGTAATAAAATAACATTAAGTTTAAGTTGTATAGCAGCAATCAGCTCTGAATTCAGCTTACAACAAAGTTTAATGATTTTTTACACTACGTAAATCTCTTAAATACAGGTGTATGCAACAGCATTCATGCCTTTCCGGAATCCGAAAAAGCAAGAATGCTGTACAAATTCTTATTAATACTGCTACACGTAAGGCATAGAGAGTAGCATTTTTACACTGTTAAGGTTCTACGGGGGTGTTGTGTTAATTATGTTAGAGTAAACTATGAAAAACTATAAAAAACAAATTATACACTGCTGCGTTTCTTGCCGGATCTGCTTAGTAGAATTTACTTTCAGAACCGGTGGTAGAGTTTTGAAGTAACATAAAACAGTAAAAGCTTTACATAGTTAAGTAATTGGTCGATATGAAATAAATTAAATTTCAAGAACTTTTGTCGAGAAGTGAGCGCATTTTTTCGAAAATTTTAAAATTATAATCAGAGTAAACACAATATATTACAAAAAAATACACAGAACTTAAATAACTATATTAATACTACTAGGTACAACTACTAGGTACAGTGTACACTTTATAAATATTTAACTTATTACCTGCTAGTATAGCGAGATGTTCTTTATTGGAAGAGATTGTTATATTTTTATTTTCATCAATTAAAAATTAAAATTACCCCGAGAAGGAAAATTACGTCTACGGTTGATAGGTAAATCTGTCATCGGACTTTACCTAACGCCTTTGGTGAACATCAAAGGGAATCTAATTAAACCATGTGTGGAGTTAGCTGTGACTTTCAGCGATGAATATTTAACGTCAAAGTATACCGCTGGAGGCTTTCAGCTGTCTGGTGCAGGCTTTCCCCCGTTATCATATTTTAGCACTGACCTCTATTTATACACGCTGGACCTTTGAAGCAACTTGGTTTTCACCATTTTGGCACTGCTAGTGTCATGTTTTATTTGGAACTAAGTAAATATTAGTGTTAAGACATAATATGTCAACATACCTAGGCTGAGATCTATAGAGCGCACTTTGACTTTGCTCAGACTTAAGATTGAGTTAAAACGAGATAGATTTATGTGAGACATATAGCTCTGTCTCGTTTTAACTACGTCTTAAGTCTAAGTAAAGTCAGAGTGCGCTCTATAGATCTCACCCTTAGTGTCAACACGAACACCATTATTAATTGACTCAAAAAGGCACTCGATGGAGCGCTTCGAATAGAAAAAAATTACTACTATTTTGTATGGCATAGATTTTCCAGCGTACTTATAAATGTGCATTTCAGTGTATTTTATGCAGTCAGCAAAATTATTATTTCAACTGGAAATTATGAGTATTAATGAAAATCAAAAATTAAATAATTATGTATCTCACAGGCAGGATGTTAGATGTAACTTTGTAAGTTGTGTACGTTACATGTAATGTCTACGTAGACATTCACGGAACAAATTAGTAATAAGCTGATCCTCGTTTCCGTGTAATCATTACACTGCGATCAACAATCTAGGATCAGCAATACATTGTTCTTGATCGTATACATCACGTCATGTAACGGCTACGTCGATGACGTCAAATTATAGTACGCGACAGGTCGAGATGGCAGTCGCCGATGAGACGGGGTACGCCCCGCATACCCGCACGTCACCCGCGCTGTCCCGCAGCGGGTTAACGCGGGGGCTGTGCGGGTGTGCGGGGCGTATCCACTCCGGTTGTCATCTCGACCTGTCACGTAGTACGTCACCGTCGCTTGTATTGAAACAATGATCTCTTTGTATTTTCCTACGCGATAAGCTAAACGCGCTAACATAGGCAAAAGCATTTCCATGAATAATTGGGCAAGGTGTAATCTGACACAGGCCGCCGGCGCTGCTCACTGACATACTTAATATATGAAATTCGGTACATAGGTAGCATGCGTCCCGGAAGTTGACATAGGCGGCTTTTTATCCCCGGAAAATGATCATTTGGTTTACGAATATTTATGAGAGAGCAAGAAAGTATAATAAGTCTGAGTAATGACATGACATTTAATAACTTCAGCTTGCAATAAATGGCTGGTGCATTAGCGGCCTGATTAAAATGTCTGCTTTCACTACGTAATATTCTTTGGGGACAAATTGGCAGACCAGTAAACGAGAAAATGGCGCTTAAAGAGATAGCTTACTACTAATTCATTTTCAGGATGGCAGTTAGTCAGTTCTGATCTTTAGAAGCCCGGTGGGTTTTGATAAAAGTGCTTTTATAAAGTTTTCATAATATAAGTAGGTAGGTATAATCTTAATCTAAATATATAAAAGAGAAATACCACTCACTCACTCACTGACTGACTGACTGACTAATCACGAAATCTCAGGAACTATAAAGCCTACAAACTTGAAATTTGGAAGGTAGGTTCTTTTTAGGACGTAGGTGTCAGTTAAGAAACGGGTTTGAAAAATTCCCCCCCCCCCCCCTAAGGGTGTGAAAGTGGGGATCGAAGGTTGTATGAAAGTCCTGTTTTTGGAGTTAGAGACGTGAAAATCAACATTTAGGTTATTAACTTTAAATAATAAAAATCTGTATAAGTCAATTTGGGAAATTCCCCCCTTAAGGGTAGTAAAATAGGGGGGAGAGTTTTTATAGAAAAGTTTTAACTATTGTTATTTTTACTTGAAATTTGGAAGGTAGGTTCTTTCTAGGGGGTAGGTATCAGATAAGAAAGGATAAATCACTCACTAAATTCCCCCCTAATATGTAAAATTGGGGGTGGAAGGGTTATATGAAAATCCTATGTTGTTGAAGTTAGAGATATGAAAATTGGCATTTCGGTATTCTGGGTTCCGTGTCTTAAGGTGAGACTGAGTGAGTAGGTAAATGAGGCCTTTTGCAGCGGGAAAATTTCAAATTTCGTGAGAAACCAGAAATTTTACGCGGTCGAAGTCGCGGGCATCTGCTAGTATCTAATATAAGAGCGAAACATCTAACTTCTGTTCGAATTTAAGTCTTTATTTTTATTTTATTTCAAGTTGACTGAGACAGCCCTTGACTGAGTCAATGCATAGATCATCCCTCATGATCAATTACCTACCACCGTGCTTTCATCACTGACTAGGTTTTTGTCATATTGTGTGGCCATCACTGCGAAACAATAGTGTGATGATATCGCAGCTTCACGTTTCGACGTCGGCTTTGCGTGGATATAGGTATATCCACACACAGCCGACGTACCTAGATAGTGGATATCTGTACCAGAATTATTGCGGATGCCAATATTTTGACATCCGCTGATGCGGATGCGGATTAATAGAAGTTCTTATCCGCGGATGTGGAATGCGGGTGCCGATGAGGATGCGGATGAGGATGTCTGAATTAATGCAAATTAAAAAAAATATATGACCGCCATGAAAATTAAAAATGACACAGAACCCTTTGTGTGTGAGTCCGACTCGCACTTAACCGATTTTAAAAATCTTCTATTTAATATTCAGGAATAAAATAACAGCCTTTGTCACTTTCCTACCATACATGCAAAAAATCACGTCAATCCATACAACAAACATACTTTCACATAATTATCTGTTTATCTTTTATCTAAATAAATAAAACGATTGACTGACTGACTTATCTATCAACGCACAGCTCAAACTACTGGACTGATCGGTCTGAAATTTGGCATGCAAATAGCTATTATGACTATTAGTTTGTGTAGTCCACGCGGAGGAAGTCGCGGGCATAAACTAGTAATAATATAGGTAGTGGTGATGGATGTCAAAATACTTACGTTTATAAGTTCAGTATAATTCGCACCCTCATGCACTTTGCCCATACCCCGTACCTTCACGGCTCATGCGCGAAGCAACAGATTGGCGGGGACGCCTCTCCCGACTTCGGTCTGACGCCATTGCAGGATGTTTAATCTGCCAGTATTCGCGCGCCGGCAGTTCTCTTGTGAAGACGTGTCATATTGAGTAAACTTCAAAGTTGACAATCTTCAAGTTCGCGCGTTTCCTTCTACTCAGGTAAGAATATTCTTCGTTGTTTGATTTCCATGCAAAATGTTTTCTTTCAGTTACGGCTACTCATATATTTTCTAAAGTCCAAGATACTATTTATTCAGTATTTTATTTTGCTCTTTAATTTTTTTCCAATATTTTTAGTTTTTAAGGCTTACGTCTTTTCTTCTTATGTCTTATTTTAATCAAATTTAAATCTGTTATATTTTTTGTAAATACCTTTATTTGATTATATTAATCAACAATAAGGACAAAATCTCTATGAAAAAACACAAAAATACACTAGGCCATTTATTTTCGCCTTTTTCGGTTCGAATATAATTTACTAAATGAAGTCCGCGACATTGTTCGCTTAGATTGAGGTTTTTTTTTAGAAATTCCGTGGTATAAACTCTTTGATTTTTCGGGAAAAAAAGGAGCCTATATCCATGTTCGGGATGCAAGCTATCTCTGTATTAAACAGATGATGCCCGTGACTTCATCCACATGTTTTTACAAAATTTAACAATTAGTTAGTCCTTCAGATTAAACACACACATTTTATTTATAACTCAAAAGGTAACAAAATATCGAGCTCATAATCTAAAAATATTTGCAACACTAATGACTCTCCGTCTCCCATGTTTTACCTCATATACGTAAAACATGCCCGACAAAGGACGTTGCGGTTAAAGCTGCAGAAATTCCCAGAGGGTTCTGTTACGCTATACTATTATGTATACATGTAAAGTTTTACTTGAATTACTTAATTAATTTCATGATAATAAATATTCCTTGTCCTACATCATTACGTAAAGAAATCATGAGTACGATTATCAAGAAAGAATATTGTAAATATTTTAAAACCACAGCATTCATTTGTACCAACGGGACCCTATTCATAAAGTTAAAATCTTTACCTTTTTCCCGTTTTAGGTTTACTTTTTAAAAGACGCTATTGTCCAGCTTCTTCTTTATTAAAACATTTATTCTAGTTGATTCTAGAGAAATATAATGCCAGTTCAGTGAACAAGACCGTCTCGAAGCTTTTAACTAAGTATTTTCTATTTGTTTTCTTAAGCGACATTGTAACCAAACAAATGCCAATGTTGTAGGTAAATTATGAGACAAACCCGTAAAACATATAACTTGCATATTATAGTGCATGAGAAAAGACTTGCCATATTCGCTCTATGTGTCAATTGTCATGTCAAAAGTTGTTATTGTAAATCTTGTTGTAAATGTTGTTTATTGAAAAAAAGTTACAGCTGCCTGCTGAGTTTAGTGTCGGTAATTTTTCAGCAGGTTCTGCTTTCGGAAATGAACGTAAATCCTAGTATGTGACTGTAATTTAACCAGCCATAATCAGTTATTATAAATGCGAAAGTGTGTTTGTTTGTTTGTTGGTTTGTTTGTTTGTTGGTTTGTTTGTTTGTCCTTCAATCACGTCGCAACAGTGCAATGGATTGACGTGATTTTTTGCATGGGTAGGTACTAGGTATAGATAAAGACCTGGAGAGTGACATAGGCTACTTTTTATTCCGGAAAATCAATGAGTTTCCACGGGATTTTTAAAAAACCTAATTCCACGCGGACGAAGTCACGGGCATCAGCTAGTTTAACATAAAATGAATACGTAGGTCCTCATAATTTTCTATCTGCTTAGTTATGTGAGAAATTCATTTCTATAGGTAGTAATTATTCACATTTTAGTTATTGAATCGATAAATATGAGCTTTACTCGTAATGAGCATTCGAGTGAATGTTATATCATCATTATGATGTGGCGCTACACACTCTTGTGGTCTTCTGCACAGATTTGGTCCACTTTTTGTTGTCCTTAGTCTGCTTTCCCCAGTTTGAAGTAATTTCCCTTTCTTCTACGCTTTCTTGGCTTGGATATCTTAGATTTTGTTACCATAAATGGTCTTAGCATTTAACTCGTGGTTCATATTATGGAGATGGTAAAGGCTTAGCTGTGATAGCCTAGTGGTTAGGACGTCCGCCTTCTAATCGGAGGTCGGGGGTTCGATCCCGGGCACGCACCTCTAACTTTTCAGAGTTATATGCGTTTTAATTAATTAAATATCACTTGCTTTAACGGTGAAGGAAAACATCGTGAGGAAACCTGCATGCCTGAAAGTTCTCCATAATGTTCTCAAAGCTGTGTGAAGTCTACCAATCCGCACATGGCCAGCGTGGTAGACTATGGCCAAAACCCTTCTCAGTCAGAGAGGAGACCCGTGCTCTGTAGTGAGCCGGTGATGGGTTGATCATGATGATGATGACACCTAGCATTCATTCCAGGCACCCCGTATATCGACGTTGTGACAGCTGTATCTGATAATAGTCTGTACGGCGTTTTAGGTGCACCCAGCTTGAAACTCGTATACAGTGACTGTAAGCGGATGTTACATCACAAGTAAATACTTTCACGACATTTTGCAATTCTAGCGAGCATTCTTGCGAATTAACAATTTCCTTCGAGCTTTTCGCTGAACTGGACAATTCTCATTGTTCTAAGGCCCACATTCATTTTTTCAGTCAAGCAATGATTTGAGGCTCCACTAGAATTATGTCGATAATCGATCGAAGCCTCAAATCATTGTTCGTATCAATATTTATATTTCAATGTTTGTATCAATGTTAATATTTCTGTTATTAGTTGTTTAGTTCGACAAAATTAATAAACGCCTATTGGATTTTTTTACAATGCTCAGGTTTATCAGCATGACAGCCTAATGATATTTTTCAAATTGGCTTCTTACCAGGTCTGAGCCAAGCTTGTCTATAATTAATTTAAAAAATACCTTAAATTATGATGAGACTGAACAGCTCTTTAGATATCTACTTATTTCAATTCTTACACACCCACACTTTACAACACATAGTATTTATAGCATGTTGTTTTGTTTCTACTTTGATTTATTTTTATTATTTTATTATAAATTGTTATGTTTGTTAAAAACGTGTAAAGTTTCTTTGTTCTTGGGCAATAGAACTATGACTCCATGTTACACTAATGCGGTTTTATCGATTGTTTTAGTTTCTATTGCATAATATATCTCTAGATAGATTATTACATAATAATTATATCTCTGATATTTTAATTAATATTGTTTCTTAATTTATTTGTGTAAAAAGTGATTATATCCTTGACTTTATGATAGTGGGTATCTTGTAAATTATATCTGGCATCGACAATTATTTATTTGCTGCTGAATTAGATTACGTGGGGGAGATCGGGGGAGACGGGGTAGATGAGGAGGGAGGGGGAGTTGGGTGGTAGGGGGGGAGGTTGGGGATATGAGGTAGATGAGGGGTGACGTGGGGAGAGGTGGACAAAATGGGATTTATGAGGAGAGGTGGGGAATATGAGGGGGTAGATGTGGGGTGAGACGAATAAAAGGTAGGTGGAGATGAGTTAGATGTGGTGTAGTGGGGTAGATTTGGGGAGAGGTCGAAAGAAGTGGGAGGAAGTGGAGAGGAGGCAGAGTAGATGAGAGATGAGGGGAGAGGGAGCTGAGGTATGTAGGTGGCGGGGGCTTGGGAGAGACGAGGTAGATGAGGAAGGAGGTGGGGGAATGTGGGCAGTTGTAGGGGGATTGGGGGAGATGAGTGAGATGTGGTGATTTATAAGAAGACGCGGAGAGGTGGGGAAGGTGCGTGGAGAGGAGGTAGAAGATAGATATGGGGGAATAATGTGAAAAATACCTCAAAATCGCTATGTTTTCATTAAATAAGGTATATTACCCAATGGAACCTGAGTACTCATGAATATTTTATGTTCTAATTTACCCTAACCTAACTTTAGATTTTGGCAAATACAGTATTGTTTTATGAAATTTACCAAAAGTAAGGCGCATTTACTAACAATAACCAGTAAAACATCCCCCGCCCCACACACCTTTCCTAGATTCCCCCATCCCCCACCACCCCCACCTCCTCCCTTTACCTCCACCACCTCTCCTTTACACCTACCACCTCTACCCTATCCCCACATCACCAGGCACCGTAGTATATTATTAGTAGCCAAGTCAAAATTTATGAGACAAAATAATGACCAGTAAACAAATATCAAATATATTTACAAGAACTTTTAGAAGTAGTTTCAAAGTAACAATTCGAATAATTATTTAATTTGTACTATACTTACCACTACCAAATCTTTCTGCACAAATCGTAATATCGAAAAAAACCATAATCCATTGATGATACCTATTGCTTGAACCAGGTAGCCACCTGAATATTTGATAACTTTTGTAGGCTTTCCGTAATGAAGACGATAACGTTGGATGGCTTCCCAAAAACCTGATGTAGTGTAGCCGTACATATCGAGATTATAGTACCATTTTCATGAGTTTCAAACAAAATCAAACAACTGAAGGAATAAATTATATTTTTCATAAATTACTTCAGTTGTTTTATTTTGTCAGTTGTGAGTTTGACTATCGTGACCATTGTAATAGACTTCCTGGATAGGTACTTTAAAATGTGTGACAGTAATGGGCAAGCAACAATTATTTGCAGTAAAAAGTTTATTTCAAGCGCTACATAGCAATATTTTTCCAACCATGATAGGTGAAAAAAATCAATTAAACGATGCAATACTAGAACAATCAACAGGTTCTTGTGAATATCTTTTTAAAAAAGTGACTATCACCACTAGTAAAATTTAATAGCATTATAGTTAAAGCAAAATAAAACGTAATCGGTTTTGTTTTAGATAGATAATATGATTACATACAAATGGACTTTTAAAAGTGCTTTTGAACTATGCAAAATAAAATACCTACCATTAGTTCGGAATGAACTTTTTTCCAGTATCTACAGTTTATTTAAAACGAAATTCTTATTTGGCTCCCGATAAAAGTTAAAGCTTAAACTGTCCTCTGAAACCTCTGGAGCAGTAAGCAGTAAATCACGATCAAGATTCCCCTCCAGATCCCAGGGCCGATTAGTTTTTCTCCCGTCATGACCTTCATCCTTATTTCGGTCATTTTTCAAGACCTGCCACTTTTCAAAAAACCGACTAAATGCGAGTCAGATTTGTGCAACGAGAGTTCCGTACCTTGAAAGAAATTCTAAAAATAGTTAATTATTCGTTTATCGAAGTATGATTGCTTACCTCACTTATTGAATCCTAACCTAGTAACTCCCCATTTCTACTTCTATTTCAGCTCCTTTTGTAATGTAAATAAAAATATTTTTTTCGTTTTCCGGTGAGTGACTAGCTTAAGTTAGAACACGAGTGCAATAGGTCACCAAATCCCCCGTTTTGCAATGGGCTCCAGAATGGGAGGTTCTACCTATCATCAACTTTCATGTCCAAATCTCAAATCGATAGTATTTACGAAATAAGCAGCTCTGTCAATTGAAAGACGGAAACCGTTTTTACCATTTTGGTACTGAACCCTAAAAAATAAACTTTTACTTTGAAAAGTCCTTTAAGTTAAGTACCAGTGGCGGTTCAAGGATGCTTCGTCGATCGGCATCGCAGCCATCTTATCTTCAACCTATTCCGATTATAAATTTGGGTATGTGAATTGGAGTAGCTACTTGTAGAGAGAGAGCCAGCGCCTGCTAGACCTACGTTCTTTTATAAAAGCTGAAAGATTTCAGCACCTTGGACACCAACGTCTATCGCTTTTACGAACTATGTGCCCAGCTACCAATTGTCACTTCAGCTTCGCAACCCACAGAGTCAGAGTCACTCAGCGTGCGATGGAGAGAGCTATGCTTAGAGTTTCTCTACGTTATAAGATCAGAAATTAGGAGATCCGTAGGAAAACTAGAGTAACCGACATAGCTCACGACCCTCAGCAAGGAGGAATACGATGCGCAGAGAGTTAAAAATTTATCCATTATTTAAGAATCTCTTACCTAGTATTGCCC
The DNA here is from genome assembly GCF_902806685.2 of Maniola hyperantus. NCBI lineage: Eukaryota > Metazoa > Arthropoda > Insecta > Lepidoptera > Nymphalidae > Maniola > Maniola hyperantus. Next base: position 7,910,903 of record NC_048564.1, read on the forward strand.
CAGTTTTGATATCGCAGGAAGAAATTATGATGATTTGGTTGGAGATTGTTTTTGCGTTCTTGTCTTCATAGAGTTCAGGAAAGTGGCATTTCCTTTCCACGTCAGCCCATCCGTTCATTATCGCTGGTATACGTCCCGCAAATTGCTATTGCGCTGGAACCATGTCTCATTAACTTCGAAATGACGTCATTTTGGCGTCATTTGACGTATATATTTAAGTAAAATATACCATCAGCTCGAAACTTCAGTCTAGTGCTGACGTCACTAAAATGGCGGCCACGCGCATTACCAATTTGCGGGACTTGTACATGGCAACCGTTAAATATTATTTCGAACATTCCGTTGGGAATTTGCAACCGGTATATCTTTTAATGATACGAACTTGGGAACGATCGTAAATACCTATATAATAAAGTTCATGCCTGTTTCCTCACTCAGAATATTTTACTTGAATGGATCTTTTTTACAAAGCCTCTTCATTCGAGGCGATAATATGAAAATTCAACCTTTGAATTGAAATTGAAATTAAATTAATGAATTTTCACACACACACACACACACACACACACACACACAAAGGCACACGCACCGACACACACATATGTATACTAATTTAACATAATATCATTGACGTATTTTAGTAGGTAGGTATATCATATCACTGCATAATATTAATTGATTTTTATTAACATTGTTTTTTTCTTTTGTAATTTCTCAATCAGGAGGTGGGCGTTAACAACAGTAACACTAAAGCAGTTGTTACCGTTTTTACTTTTAAGGCAATGTAAAGAGAAAAATAAAGATTTTTTGATTTTTATTTTTTTCAAATAAGTACCTACTGTAATTTTTACATTAACTTCTAATTACTTTAATTATTTCAAATGCGGTACTTTTTAAATTTTTCATCAAAAGAGATAAACTTAAGTTGCATAAAAATAAACAAAATGAAAATAAAGCTCTTTTATAATCTACTCCATTTGATCTAGCAATTCCACTTAAAAGATTTGTCCTCAAGCTCCACAGCTCAAACTTCAGGACGGATTGGGCTGAAATTTGGCATACAGATAGCTATTACGACGTAGGCATCCGCTAAGAAAGGATTTTTGAAATAGGGGTTCGAAATTGGTGTAGTTTACGTGGACGAAGTCGCGAGCATAAGCTAGTCTAAATATATTATAAAAGGAAAAGGTGACTGACTGACTAACTGATCTATCAACGCACAGCTTAAAGTACCTACTGGACAGATCGAGCTGTATCAAGCAGATAGCTGTTATGACGTAAGCATCCGCTAAGAAAAGAATTTTTGAAAATTCAACCCCTAAGGGAGTGAAATAAAGGTTTAAAACTTGTATCACTTATAATTATTTGCTTTTCACTAACTTTTAGAATATTTTATGACCCAAGTTTATGTGTTATACCTACGTAAACTTTCTTCGGAAAATATTAGCAAGGTAAAAGTCTGTAGAATGGAGAAGCCTATCAGTGCAAAACCGGTGCAAACAACTTCGATATAATATTATGAATTTCCCATAAGGTTGCTTACGCGGTTCTCCATACAAAAGTTTATATATCTTTGCAAGATAATAATAAGTATTGAATTTATATTTATTTTAAAAGATATGATCCTTGAAAAATATTATAGGGTAAATTCATAAGAAACTAGCTGATGCCCGCGACTTCGTGGAATTAGGTTTATAAAAGTCCCTTGGGAACTCTTTGATTTTCCGGGATAAAAAGTAGCCTATGTCACTCTCCAGGTCTTTATCTATACCCATACAAAAAATCATGTCAATCCGTTGCACCGTTGCGACGTGATTGAAGGACAAACCAACAAACAAACACACTTTCGCATTTATAATAAGGGATTAGAAAATTGAAAAAATTAACATCATGGTTTTACACTTTACTTCTTAATACTTCTGTAGTTTACGTGAAAATTGATTATTTTGTCAAAAATAACGTCTTATTAGTCCCGCAAATTGCTAATGCGCGTAGCCGCCATTTTAGTGACGCCAGCACTAGACTGAAGTTTCGAGCTGATGGTACTTATGTTTTTATTTCGGCTGACGTCAAAATGACGTCATTTCGATGTTAAGTAGACATGGTTCCAGCGCAATAGCAATTTGTGGGACTTATACTATCGTCTTGAGTGTGTCCCGCCAGTAAAATAGGTTGAATGAAACGGCATGCACTCGCGCTTGCCATAGAGCTACTATGGAGAGCACTCTTACTGTGGAATGTCGTAGACCCACTACCTTGATCTATTCGGCGTCGAGTCCAAACACTGATAACAACTTTAAAAGCTTGACTCTGCATTAATGGAGGGTAAAATTAAAAACAAAGTACCATACATAAACAATGTTGGAAAATGGGCCATTAAATCGAGATGTGAATTCCATTAGTTCTCTTGGTTTAGTACGATAATACGCATTTTTTTTTTTAAAGAATATTAGCCATATTAAATGACTAATATTCCCCTTTCCTCTCCAATTAAGCGTCAAGCTTGTGCTAGGAGTAGGTACGACAATAGTGCAACGGGCGGGATTTGAACCGTCGACCTTTCGGTTTTCAGTCCACTCCTATACCGGTTGAGCTATTGAGGCTCTATTGCATTTACTAGAGGGAGGAAACGAAGAGCTGACGCTTATCCAATTTATTGTGATGAAGATGTACACTGACTCTTTGCGTGCGAAAGCTATGAAGCAGTGTGTATTTTATTATTATTATAAAGTTATTTTATTGGTTAACTAGCTGATCCCCGCGGCTTCGCCCGCGTAGATTTAGGTTTTTAAAGATCCCGTATAGCCTATGTCACTCAGGAATAATGTAGCTTTCTACTGGTGAAAGAATTTTTAAAATCGGTTCAGTAGTTCTAAAGATTACCCCCTACAAACAAACTTAACGACATTACCTCTTTATACCTCTTTATATAATACAACGGGCCGTGCAGCAGAAATCGTAATATTTTAATTTCGCCATAACTTCAAAACCAAACGTCCAATTTTAATCATTCAAAGACCAAATATTATCTCCATAAACTGTTCTTAGTGATGAAATCATTTATTTTGATAAGGATTAATAGCATGAGTAAAATAAACGCGTTTAAATGTAGTCCAAAAAAAATTCAAGATTTTTAAATAAAAAAATGGTTGCTGTGCCTCACTCGACATAGATGGGTATAGTGTGTCGCGGACTTTTTTGTAGATATTTATAAGATCTACAATTAATTAGAACATTTTATGGTTCTATCTTTTATAGTTTAGGCAGCGTACGCAAAATAAGTAACTTTTCTGGTTGATTTTTTACACCTTGTGTCCGAAAAACCCAAATATCTTACGGAACCCTATTTTTTTCCAAAATAAAATATAGCCTATGTTACTCGTGGATAATGTAGCTTTCGAATGGTGAAAGAATTCTTAAAATCGGTCCAGTAGTTTTTGAGCCTATTCAGTACAAACAAACAAACAAACAAACAAACAAACAAACAAACAAACAAAGTTTTCCTCTTTATAATATTAGTATATAATACAACGGGCCGTGCAGCAGAAATCGTAATATTTTAATTTCGCCATAACTTCAAAACCAAACGTCCAATTTTAATCATTCAAAGACCAAATATTATCTCCATAAACTGTTCTTAGTGATGAAATCATTTATTTTGATAAGGATTAATAGCATGAGTAAAATAAACGCGTTTAAATGTAGTCCAAAAAAAATTCAAGATTTTTAAATAAAAAAATGGTTGCTGTGCCTCACTCGACATAGATGGGTATAGTGTGTCGCGGACTTTTTTGTAGATATTTATAAGATCTACAATTAATTAGAACATTTTATGGTTCTATCTTTTATAGTTTAGGCAGCGTACGCAAAATAAGTAACTTTTCTGGTTGATTTTTTACACCTTGTGTCCGAAAAACCCAAATATCTTACGGAACCCTATTTTTTTTCCAAAATAAAATATAGCCTATGTTACTCGTGGATAATGTAGCTTTCGAATGGTGAAAGAATTTTTAAAATCGGTCCAGTAGTTTTTGAGCCTATTCAGTACAAACAAACAAACAAACAAACAAACAAACAAACAAACAAACAAACAAACAAACAAACAAACAAACAAACAAACAAAGTTTTCCTCTTTATAATATTAGTGTAGATAAACTGCATACGCTGTGGGTCTAGCAACGTGATAGCATAATGAATTTCTTTTAAAAGCCACGCATGAATTATTATTATAGCGCAGCATGAATTAAAAATAATGTAGTGTCTGTATAATGTAATGTACACAATATATTTATAATAAGCCCTAAAATCCTTGTGGCAAAACAGTACGTATGAATATTGGAAACTTATAATAAACTAGAATAAACATGTTAAAAACAAATTGATGATATTTGTATTTTATTATGATAAGGTTTTTAAAATGTTTATTTTGGTTTGTAGCAATATTTTCTGTCTGTCAAGCCGCACTGGGCCAGAGCGTGGCAGACTATGACCTAACCTCTTCTAGAAGTAGATCATGATGGTGATTATTCATCTTAAATATAGATTAAAGAGTAATGGACTGATTGTTGTTCCTTGGTGAACGCCTTCTCATACTGGAAATAGATAGCTTACACCTGCTGCGGTTTTTAATCTGTGTGCTGACGTCATCATACGGGTACTTGTACATAACTTAGATGGTGACGTACGCTTCCTGTGGGCGTAAAGCTTGTCATGCTAGCTTTCTGGGAACTCGGTCGAATGTTTTGCTAAGTCTATAAACACGAGATAGAGGTGGTCTTTATTTATCCTGTTTTTACATTTAAGTGCACGAAGTTTGTATTGCCTCTATCGTTGATCAATCGTCTGTGAAGACGAACTAGTTGCCTGTTGTTTTGGATAATTCATTCAGCTTCGCGCCCATAATTCTCTACCACTATTTGAGTGGTGTGTGAGGTCACGATTCCCCTATAGTTGTTACACTAAGCTAAATTATTTAACTAGTGTTAAAGTTAAATAGAGGGCAAAAATAACTTGATCACAATGACGCTGATATTTTCCCGGAAAAAGCAACTTTACTGAAAAACTAAGTAAAGCAAGTAAAAGCCAAATCCACCAATCTTCCTTCCGAACTTCAGTACCGTTATGGTAGACTGTCGGGGCCAACGAAAACGGGGGGTTGTGGTAGGTATTTCATTTTATTTAGTGCTGTTTTTATTTCTTCTGGATTTATGCAATCTAATGGCTCTTTAAACTGATGTTAGTTCAGACAACTCTTCGTTGGTTAACTCTTTGTTTAATAGTTCATAAGAGTTTATCTTAATATTCCTTCGACCTAGCTTCCACTTGTCATTAAAAGCGTCTTTAAATATCAGTAATTTTTCCTGTTCATTCTTCATATTAGTATCAAGAATTTCTACTTCGTTTAACTACTTATCTTAAATATTACATTTTCATTATTTTGTGTATCTATGTATGTTGAAACCTGAAGAGAGCGCTGTTGTTCTCTAATTCAATTTTATCATTAATGAGGTCTAACTTCATCGGAAGTGTACTATGAGCCTACATTATACCTAACTAATGCACAACACAATAATACGTTACTTGACTAACGAAAGAATCTACCTACCTTACTACCTACTTACTTAAGAGTAGCTTATGCTTGCGACTTCGTCCGCGTAGACTACTCAAATTTCAAATCCCTATTTCACCCCCTTAGAGGTTGAATTTTCAAAAATCCTTTCTTGGCGGATGCCTACGTCATAATAGCTATCTGCATGCCAAATTTCAGCTCGATCCGTCCTGTAGTTTAAGCTGTGCGTTGATAGATCACTCAGTTAGTCAGTCAGTCAGTCACCTTTTCCTTTTATGTATTTAGATAATTAGTTTAATTTCTGCGTACAAGTGCAAACGAGATGTAAAAAATAACGTAGAGAAAAGTTCGTCATTTACTTAAAGGGAATTATACTGAGCCTGAATTGGTAAGAACCTTTCAACATTCTGAAAACGAGCACTCCAAACGTTATTTTTAGGTCAAGGTCAAAGTATTGGATCGCCAGAATTAAAAATACCTTACATAACAAACAACAAATTAGGGTTTTAAAATTTATTGATATTTGTCATATCTCCAGAACGAATACCCAAAATTATTCATGACGTTTGTGTATGTATGCATACACTAAGCATATATAGGTACGTACACTTAAAAATTATTATTGATGTTTCAAACAATGCCTGGTGTCTATGAGACATTTTTCTTTTATAGGCTAAGCGGCCACATTTTATAGAGCAGCTGAAATTATTGGCAGATTTTATAGCACCAGCTGTAAATTTTCTCTTGTATAGATAGATATTTCTTCTCTCATGAGTCATAGTGATCAGCATCTACAAAGGATGGAAAAGTCAAAAGGCTTACAAGTACAGACGGCCGTGTTATGAACTCTCCTACCTTTAATATTTAGTTTACGTAATTAATTAATTATCACCTATACATCATTGTCTTAGAAATTCAACCATAAATGATCGGGTAGGTACAATGGTACCTAAATGGTTGGTACCTATTTTGAGTACTTTTTGAGTTTGAGTTTTAAGTTTTTTAATAAGTATGTATGTTAGTGTAAGTTGTTTTAATATATGTATATAATATATTATAATATATAATATACATTACATAATATCAAATTGAAATGTAAATAAATATCTGAGTGCAGTCAGTATTGCCAATAAATAATAAATAATAAATAAATAAAATACTACTTAATAGATTTAAAAAAAAAATTCATAATATCTATTATTCTCTTTTCATGAATACTTTTTACCTTCTTTTGTACCTATTCTACTCCCTCTACAACAACCTCTCGCACTGCCAAGGGTCACTGGTAGAGATCTCTCATAGAGATAAGTGCTTCCCTGTCCACTTTTACTTTCTTTTTTCTTTATTGTAAATGTTTCTGGTACAAGTAAATTAAATCAATAAATTTATTTGAAAATATGGTTCATAATTAAGATTGCTCCTCTCAAAACGTACCAGACTTTTTATATGATTTCCCTGATTAAATGTACATAGGCACATTGGGAATTCACTTGGGACGTGGTGAAATTGAAAATAAATGTTTCAGATTTGGCAGATCTTTGATAAAACTTTTCCGCTGTAGTACTTGTGAAATGGTTCACATTACAATTTACGTACATTACCTACAATAATTAAAGTTTTAATTTAGTTTTTAACCGACTTCAAAAAAAGGAGGAGGTTCTCAATTCGTCGGAATTTTTTTTTTTTTTTTTTTTTTTATTTTTTATGTATGTTCCCCGATTACTCAAAAACGCCTGGACCGATTTTGAAAATTCTTTTTTTGTTTGAAAGGGTATACTTCAAAGTTGGTCCCATTTCAATTTGGTGAAGATCTGATGAACATCTTCGAAGATAGATACTGGAACTCCTCAACGGATAAGAGTAAATTGCTCGCGATCAGTGTAATAGCTTAGTAACCAGTAGATTTTTAACCAGTCATAGCATAATTCCATGGGGCCACTAAAAATTGTGAAATAAAAAAATTTTACAAAAAAAATAAAAACCGACTTCGTTACATAAACACTAAAAATTGAAAAATAATTTAATTTATTACCGAATATATTATGTATACAAGAGTTAATATAGTTCCATAATAATATTTTTTGGGGTCGGTGCCAATGAGGTGCCATTGTGGAGTCCCATAAAAATATGAAGTCTAGACGATTCGCGCAGCTAAAGCTAATTGGCACCGGCACCAAGAAGTATTATTATGGAACTATATTAACTCTTGTATACATAATATATTCGGTAATAAATTAAATTATTTTTCAATTTTTAGTGTTTATGTAACGAAGTCGGTTTTTATTTTTTTTGTAAAAATTTTTTATAATTTAATGTTTTTGAATTTACTTTTGACTTACATTTAAGTTTATTTAATAGAATTGTCTGTTAATATTATATCATCCAAACAAATAATAAATTAATCACCAACGTACTAACTAATTATTGTCCAAATGTAATGATAATAAAATTTATTAGAACTTGAATGATATATGCAGCCTATTAGATGCTAAGATGCTATACGTAGGTAAGACTCAGTGCTATAATAGTTCTTGAAAATCATTGGACAACTTAATAAATGTCTTTCTTCGACAAAAGTTATCCTCGCTAAGGAAAATCTTCACACATTTGTACTATTCTAGTTTTGTAATTAAATCAACTCCCGTACTTAACATCTTGTTACTTAACAAAATTAATTGTAATGAAAGTAGCTGGACGACTTAACTATGTATATCTAAAATTTAAATAGATATCAGATAGCTTGTAAAATCCATTTAGGACACTTAAGAGATGAGGGTGGAAATATTCGAGAACACTGACGGGAAAAGTGATTTTCATTTCTGAATTCACATATCGAAACATCGATATTCAAAAATGCCCTAGAGCAAAGCCGGTGCGGGTCATGTAGTATAATATAGAATATTAGATATATACTCCTAGAGAAAACATACTCCTAGGAATCTTCTAGGCAATTACGCTCCGTCTTACGCTGCATCATCATTTATCAATTGGCAGCAGGTCTGTTTGCAGCCAAGCGCTAGTCTATTAATTAAAAAAATACTAACAAAGCAATATATAAGATTATTTAAATAGAAATATTCCTATACTTTGTAACTAGGTGTAGATTTACCACAACAGTCTTCATCTATCGCATAATTTTTATGGGATCCCTAGAATATTTTCCAATCAATTAATTATATTATCTGTGAGCGGTGTTAGGCAGTATAAAGCGCTATAAAAGAGCATCGGCTGTTATGAATCTATATTTCACTCTTATAAAGAATATTTATAACATTTAAAGATGAGTACCTGGGAGCACCCGAACTTCACTCAGCGTCTTTCGATTTGATTGGAATTGTCTTTTAATTTTCGCGGAAACGCAAAGATGACACTTGAATCCAGATAAGTTTGGAGAATAAATCATTATCTACATACGAAATTAAAAATTAAAATTTATTTTGTAGTGACAAGGTCGCCTTTTGTTTTTAAGTGCATCCTTATTTTATTCCCCTATCTATATATTTAGTCAAAATTGATCAAACGAATGGCCGCGAAAAGCTACCAGGCAGACAGTTAAACACATTTTCGCTTTTATAACATTAGTAATGAATCAAACCTAAAGTATTTAGGCTAGTAAATCCTGACACGCAAAGGATAAATCGGTGTGGCCTAGGATTTACTAAGTAGTTTAGCCTGAAGTCGGGATTGGCCGGTACATATACAAGAATTATTGCTTGTTAATGTATAATGAACTAAGAACCCGTGAAAAGCTTAAAGTTTCTATGCGCATAGTCCCCAACACAGCGAGGCACGATCGGCGACTATGAAGTTATACAATCTATAAAATCTTTATATAAATAACGACTCTAAAATCTTTCGTCAAAGTATAAAGTCTAATATTTTTATATTTTCTTCGGAATAGTATTAGAAATCACGTCATACATTGCAGACATTTAGTATCGTGGCAACCCCTTGCCAGACACCCTTTAACTTTAATATATCTTGAGCTATCGGGCGCTATCTTGATACACGACTGAAGTGATTACAGTGATGATTACTTTCATCTAATGTATAGCCCGATAGCCCCTAATAGTGAGATGTATAATATTTTTATATGTATAAATCGTCTGAAATCTTGTATACCTACTTATTAAATTTTTATAACAGTCCAATAGACGAGTCTGGTGGACGTTGGGGTGCCAAGGTTCTGGAAGTCGGAGTGTTGGAAGACCCTCCACTAGGAAGACGGACGACATAAGACGAGTCACAGGGAGCTGCTGGATTCAGGAAGCTCAAGGCCGTGGCACGTGGAAGTCCCTACAAGAGACCTATGTCCACCAATGGATGTCTATCGGTTGATGATGATGATGATGAATAGACCAATTACGTAACCTATGATAACGAAAAAATAAAACTGTTGTAACGTATTGTATTTCTTACTCATTCCGTACAATTCATAGACGAGGCACACCTATATATCATAGCTTACGTTCATTCTTGAAAAGGCAATCTATCTACAAATCTCAGTGGCATATTATACTCGGCTCCGGGTTTATAACCTTTCTTATAACTTTTACATATAGAAGTAATACGACTTCTATGTATAAAAGTTATAAGAAACGTTACGCATTTTTGATTCGTACTATGAGGTTGCTGTAACTTGTGTGGTTTGAATTTGATATTGATTGATAAAATTAAAATAAAATAGTTGTCTATATATAAAAAGAAAAGCTGACTGACTGACTGAATGATCTATCAACGCACAGCTCATACCACTGCACGGATCGAGCTGAAATGTGGCATACAAAGAGCTATTATGATGTAGATATCCACTAAGAAAGGCTTTTAAAAAATTCAATTCCGAAGGGAGTAAATAAAGGTCCCACCGGTTTTAAAAACGTAAATCCACGCGGGCGAAGCTGCGGGAATAAGCTAGTTTTACATAAGTCCCATAGGTAAGTATATTTTATCAAATATTATTCTATTATTATTTCAGTCTATGGTCTATATAACTATTAAAATGAATTGAATACCTTTTAAGCTGAGCTAGCTTATGACCATAATATAGCTAAGGCTTATTCGGAAGACAAACTCAATAAAACTCGGTATAAGCAATAAAAGCACGATGGTTGCCGGAGGTTTTATTTCACAGTGAAATAAAAAGGTTATAAAATTATCAGTTCCTTTTTGCAGCAACATTATCACCTTTCATTTTATATTAGGTATTTTATGAAACCCCAAGTGATAATGTTTTACCATTCATGGTCTCTCCGTCACTCGCCCCATACAAACCTAGTTTCACACTTATTTGAATGATTTGATGATGAAGTTCCATGTCTAACTAGTTTTGTCGGCAATTTTTTTCATAAGCACCTTTTTTTCATAACCTAATAAGAATTAAATGGCATTATTTCCAGGCAAAGATAACAGCCGACGAGTAAGTAGCCCTTAGGCTTGTCGTGTTTTTCCAGAGAAAATAATTAGATACAATAGTTCGTACACTGCAGAGCGTCTATTTGCTTGAGTAAATAATTCCTATTTATTAATAGCTCATTATTTTATTGACATTGCAATATCAGGTTTGAATATTGAATATTTATTATGATAGAAGTAAGAATCAGAAGGTAGTGCGAAGAATTTCCGATCCAAGACTACGCGGAATTTTCTTAACGTCGGTTTTGCGGTAAAGAAGACAGATAATATTATTGCATTTATAATATCAGTAGAGATTTATAAATTCTAAGATTAAAACTCGCATATTGGACACAATTTTAGTAGAGTTAGTAGAGACTTTAGAGGGGATCCTACTTTATTTCAAAATTTAAGTAGGATATAGAGGGGCTATATGAAATTCGACATAAATTGTTCTAAAATTGTAATTTTCTTCGTTTTTGACTGTTTGAGTTTATTTAATATATTGACTGTTATATAATTTTGAAGATTTTTTAATTTTTCGTACATACTTAATATTAATTTACAACTTGGAGAACTGAACCGAACCAGTGGTAGTCACTTGACGATTTTGCAATACCTAATTGTTAAAGTTTATTTGAATAATATACTTAAAACTATTCTATTTAAATTCTATACATTTTCTTTCAAAATACAGAAGTCTAGGTGTGCGAGTCTGACCTGCACTTGTCCGGTTTTATAATTTTACTAGCTGACGCCCGCGACTTCATCCGCGTGAATATAGGTTTTTAACAATCCTGTGGGAACTCTTTGGTTTTCCGGGATAAAAAGTAGCCTATGTCACTCTCCAGGTCTTTGATTATATCCATGCAAAAAAACTCGTCAATCCGTTGCTCCATTGCGACGTGATTGAAGGACAAACCAACAAACCTACAAATCAACAAACCAACAAACAAACACACTTTCGCATTTATCAGAACAGGGTACCTACTGATATGCTGACGTGCTCCGGTTTTATTCGGTAGATAAGAGCTAGTCAGCAGTCAGCACTTCAAACAGAAACCACGCAAGGTTTTTAGTACGGTAGATAATAAAAGAATATTTTCCGAAATACCGGAATTTTAAAATTTGCGTGGATATTGTGATTTTCAGTGAATGGAATAAAAAAACAGTATGGACTTACCCTTAAATATGTGTTTAAACAGAACATGGTGTGGGTGGATCGTTTGTAATTTGTATATGGGAAACTCTTCAATAAATATTGTTTTACTCATGGACGATTACTTCCAGCGAAAATAAAAATCATTGAACCATTTAAATATGAATAAAATAGGTACAGTACGCAGCCGAAAGTGATGAACATCGGCCTTTAGAACGACATTTCAGGTTTGTAGAGCGTTGTCTCTGTCACTCCTACCCATATAACGTTTCGTCGGGCTCAACGACCGAGACAGTACTCTACCAATCTGCCATCTCCTTCTAAAGAATGATGTTCATCTCTTTTGGCCGCGTACTGTAGGAATATTTTGCATACATCATGACGTGTATGGAAGAAAACTTATCTAATGCAAAGTTTACTTGTGAAGATGATTGACTTTTTTATTTTATTGATATGCTATGTTTTACATACCAATATGGTGGAAGGCAATGATATTAAACCATAAATATTATGTTACGTTCATATTACATTACATGGCATATAAAATGCGTTCTCGCTGATGAGTAAGACAGAAGATACAAAAAGGCACGAAGGTAGCTTAGCAAATGAAAAAATTCGAAAACTGTGAATTTGAAGTTACATCACAAAAAGGACTGAAAATTACAAGATATTGCATCCTACATAGACCGCCAAAACGGGTAGCTTATAGCTTGCATCCCGTAAACGGACATCCGTCTACAGAATCACAAATGTGCTTGCTGTAGCTTGCGACCCGGAGATTGGCATCTGCTTACAAAATCAATTCAGATGTACAAATGTATTAATATAAACGTAATAAACAATCTTCGTACAATGCCAGGACCATTTCCTGAACAAATTTTAAAATTCTTTTTCCTTTTTTGGGTTCCGTGCCTCAAAAGGAAAAACGGAACTCTTATACGGAACACTTTTTTGTCTGTCTGTCTGTCAAGAAACCTACAGGGTACTTCCCGTTGACCTAGAATCATGAAATTTGGCAGGTAGGTAGCTGACATTTGGGGAAAAATCTGAAAACCGTGAATTTGTGGTTACATCACACAAAAAAAAATTGTGGTCATAAACTAATAATTAGTATTTTCAATTTTCGAAGTAAGATAACTAAATGTAGTGGGGTATCATATGAAAGGGCTTGACGTGTGCATTCTAAAACAGATTTTTATTTATTTTTATACATAATAGTTTTTGATTTACCTTGCAAAATATCGAAAAAATATGACTGTAGTACGTAACCCTCAGTGCCCGAGTCTGACTCGCACTTGGCTGATTTTTTAATAAGTTGACTCGTTCACGTGCTCATGTAAAGGAAGAAATCAAAAACAGACCAATGGAATGATTAATGTGACCCGGCTATAAATTACCTATGCGTATAGCCACCGTTCGCTGGCCGGAGGTAGCCAAACCAAAAACCGATAATTCGATGACGGAGTTCGGCACATCGAGCAGAAATGAACTCATCGAGAGTAGTCGACTAAATAACAAGCTTAGCTCATAATCGCCTAGTTGTGAAAGCTGATGAACCTAACGAGAAATCGTTATCCATACTAATATTATAAATGCGGAAGTGTGTCTTCTGTCTGTCTGTCTGCTAGCCTTTCACGGCCCATCCGCTCACCCAATTTTGTCAAAATTTGGTATCTGTCTGTCTGCTAGCCTTATACGGCCGATCCACTCACCCGATTTTGACCAACTTGGTACCAAATCTGTAGTATCCGTATCCCGGGGAAGGACATGGCTACTTTTTATTCTGGAAAATCAAAGAGTTCCCACGGGATTTTTAAAAACCTAAATCCACGCGGACGTAGTCGCGGGCATCATCTAGTATTAACATACACTATTCACGAAATTCAGTAAAAAACTTATTGTGCGAATTTGACTGGCACATGAAGGATTCCGTGCCATCGTAAAAGATATGACGTACTTCTCTACTAACACTATGAACTTTTTTCGCATGGCAGCCATTTTGAAATCCGCTATCCGGTTTTTTATTATTTGTTATTATAGCGGCAATTGGCGATAGAAAAACACACTTTGTAAAAGTTTCACACCTCTACTTATTTCGGTTCATGAGATACTTCCCGCTGACAGACATACATATAGACGGATGGGAAGCAGAGGCTTCGTAATACCCTTCATGAGCGGAACTCTAAAGAGAGTTAAAGAAAATATTATTATGGAATGAAAAGAGTTTACATGGATCAATGAAATAAATAATTAATGGCTGCCCAAAACGAATAAATTTCAACGGAAACAATTTCAGCATTTTATTTGAGTTAGTAGAGTAGTAGAGAGTACGTATAGTACGGGGCTGGCCGAGATAGCAATTGGGGTAGGAACAACCCGCACACCCTCATACCCACCCCCACCTCATACTCCGATTGTCATCTCAAATTGTCACGTACTATAGGTAGGTACTTTATTCCTTTAAGTACCTATATGGTAGTGCAACCTGCCAGCAGGCACAATTGTATTTTAGTTTTGACATAAAAAAATAGGCCAAGTGAGAGTCAGACTTGAGCACCGAGGGTTTCATATTACAGTCGTATTTTTTCGACATTTTGCACGATAAATCAAAAACTATTATGCATAAAAATAAAAATAAATCTGTTATAAGAATGTACAAGTAAAGCCCTTTCATATGATACCCACTTATTATAGTTTTCTAACTTTGAAAATTGAAAATACTAATATTCATTAACTTCATGATTGATTTGATGATTGTTAATTGTTCATGAACACAATATTTTAATTTTGTGACAAGTGCTGCTTGGCAGAGTTTACACACCTTTGAGAACATTATAGAAGAGAACTCTCAGCATTGCGAATTTCCTCACGATGTTTTTCTTCGCCACTAAACCAAGATATATTTAATTACCTAAAAATACACATAACTCTGAAAAGTCAGATGTGCGTACCCCCGACCTCAAATTAGCAGGCGGACATCCTAACCACTAGGCTATCACAGCTTCTATTCCCGTTATGTCTACAATTCGTGTAACGATCGCGTCGATCTATGCTCTGAGCAGCTTCATGTTCATGGAGCTTCATTTCAATTCACGTTAAAATCCAATTTATAGTACAATACATATTCGGACAATATGCGTTATTATTTTGCGAAAACGCGAAAATATCTTAATTGAATTTTTTTTTAAAGTTTTTTAGCAATATATATTAAATGCATAGCTAAAAGCAGAAGTTTATTAGAATGCGGCGTAATGGAATTAATAAGGCAGACGGGCGGGCGTTGCCAGACATGTTTTTACAAATACGTATCCTTGCTTCAGCTTATATTATGTAGATAATATGTATAGGTATGTTGCGACGTTTGTCTCGTAGCGGGGGTGTACATGACATGCGTGTTTAGAGTTACAAAGTTACATTTCAATGAATGATTTGGTACTAAATATACTAAACGTCTTCTTTTTTATTCTATACGTATAATTAATAAAACGCAACTTATATACCGTAATCTATATAAGCAAGTGATATTCAATTAATTAAAACGCACATAGCTCCGAAAACTTAGAGGCCCTGGACCGAACCCCCGACCTCCGATTAGAAGGCGGATGTCCTAACCACTAGGCTTTCACAGCTTAAGTGAATATGTATGTATATGATATCGTGACTGCCTCATCAGTAAAGTGGTTAGCACGTTCGACTGCGGATGACGAGGTCCTAGATTCGATTCTTGGGTGGAGCTTAAAATAGTTAGGTACTGGCTTTTTCTGTTAAGAATTTCTTAGTATTAGTCCGAAGTTAGGAAGTTGGTAGTATGTCACCCCTATGGTTTGGAGAGCATGCAGAGCCGTCGGTTCTGCGCATGATCTCTCTACGGTCGTGTCAGATTTCCGTCCCATCGAGCTATAAGAGTGCATACACTTGTGCACAATATCTCCAACGCATTTTGCTCATCACTATGGAAACTGGCCGCTGTGACCAAAATGCAGTGGGAAAGACATCATCACTATATTGCAAGTGGTGATGGTAATGGCTTAGGCCATTCGTACGTTTTGCCAATGTTAGCCAAACGTGATTCCCTACGAACTTAGTGAACGACCGCAATGCGTCACGCATCGATTTGAATTTGTTGCCAGAAACCACTACAAGGGCGGCATTGTCTTCGGTCATGACCTATATATATTCTCTCATTTGAATGTCTACGGGTCGA
This sequence comes from Maniola hyperantus, assembly GCF_902806685.2. NCBI lineage: Eukaryota > Metazoa > Arthropoda > Insecta > Lepidoptera > Nymphalidae > Maniola > Maniola hyperantus. Next base: position 7,927,226 of record NC_048564.1, read on the forward strand.
TTTACTAATATGACAAAATGTTTTGGTGCTGGAATGGTGACCGCGCACTGGAAGAAGCGTTGGAAGACCCCCCATTAGGTGGACGGACGACATCAGACAAGTCACAGCGAGCCGCTGGATTCCGGCAGCGCATGTCCACCAGTGGACGTCTATCGGTTGATGATGATGATGATGATGATGTACAATATGACAAAGAGGAAAGATTTCGATAAACTCTGCAATAAACTAAACCAATTTTAATAACACTTTCACTATTCATCAAATTTTATCAGAGCCATACGTTGACCACAAGAGATGAGGTATGAGGGTGAGCTCACCCATAGATCATGGTTGCGTATCACTGCTTCATTTCCTCGCAATCAAAGTATCGCAATCGCAGCTCAGGTCTAAAACCCAATCATATTCGATTTAATAACCTGCTAGCTGTCACTCGGGAAGCTAAATATCTCGTACGAAATACCTCGTTTTAGTCCCTTGTTGAACAATTTACTATTTTAGTGTCATATTTTGTAGTCATAGTAATTGTTACTTACTATCCTGTTTTAAGACTTTTTGAAAGCTAAAACTACCGGGTATATTGCCAACTTGCTCTCAACAGAATATAAGCAACCTGACGCGGTGGTAGTATCACTATTATATTATATCTTCTGTGGTATCACACTAATATACAAAGACATAAACTTGACTTTGCAAAAGAGCCTGTAAAGCATGCCTTTCAAATAAAACGAGTTAGACTAATCTACAGAGGGTTGCAAAACTGGGAAAAAAACAATATAAAATAATAAAATTTTCACTTCTCATGCTCGTAAAGTTCTAAAGGCTGTCACCCCACTGTAAGAAAATGTAAGCCTACATTGTTCTAACTTATTTGAACAAATGAGTTTTGTATTTGTACTTTAAAGTTTCCTTTATACATAGAACTATATTTTAACTTTTAAGACCACCCGTGCGAATCCGGCTATTCCCTACAAAATCAAACAATGTTCTCACTCAACCGATCACAAACCAACTTAACTGTCACCAATTCAATACTCGCATAACAAGATTATTGATAAAAATAATGATAAAGTGATTTCACCCTTTAGGCGTCTCATTGAATTTTCGTCCCTCAGCTAATAATGTACGAGTATTGATCCTTTACACGCTGCCTATCCTTCCCCTGGGGGAGACGTCTGCCTCCAACTGTCAACTATTATTCGCCTTTACTTGATCTGAAACCTTTTACTAGGTACGTACTAGCATTTTATTAATTAAAATATGCAGATTTTTATTTCACTCATATCCTGCATAATTGGACGTTAAATAAAAATGGAGCATTTAAATTACATACAAAAAAACTTGTCACTAAAAATTTTATATTTACAAAAAATATACGCCGTCCAAATGGTCATTTATGGATATTGTGCCCATAACCTCGCTGAATGGCAAGGCTTAATCGTTCAGCGAAATAAGCACCAGCTCTTGGGCCACCAGACGAGTGGATCAGCTTTTGGGACACGACGTTCATAAAAGCTTCCGTGTCCGATGACCATGGGCATGAAATGTGCAGATGCAGCTTTATGATTTTCCGCCCCATAACGAAAACAACATTTGTGACTATTTTGATTAAAAACTAGGTTATGCCTGCGACAAATTTAAATGAGACCAATCTCACAACAGACCCTTTAAAAAAATTTGAATTTGACGAAGCTATTGAGTAACATCACCAATAAAAATGTGAGTTGAGTTGAGAACTCCTCCTTTTTTATGTCAGCTAATCTAAATATATAAAAGAAAAAGGTGGCTGACTGACTGACTGACTGACTGATCTATCAAACTACTGGACGGATCGGGCTGAAATTTGGGATACAGATAGACTATTATGACGTAGGCATAGCTAATAATGGATATTTGAAAATTCAACCCCTAAGGGGGTAAATAGGGGTTTGAAATTTGTGTAGTCCACGCAGACAAAGACGCAATCATAAGTTAGTTAAGTATATGCGAAAACGTTTTTGTCTGTCTGTTAACTTCTCACAGCTTATTCATTTAACCAATTTTGACACGAGGTACAAAGACAGCTTACATCCCGGAGACGGAGATAGGCTACTTTTAATCCTGGAAAATCAGAGTTCCTACGGCATTCTTAAAAAATCGAAATCCACGCGGACGAAGTCGTGGGCATCATCTTGTAACAATATAATTATTCACAGCCTTTGCCGAATTTTATACATACCCTATTTACTCACCTTTCATTCAGAGGCACCCATTTCCTTGCAAAGGTAAGTAAGGTCGGGTACCGAGGATTCCATTTGAATTTTCTCCTTTAACAAGGACAGCTAAATAGATCCCGTTCCGATCTTATTTATTCTGTTCTCTGTTCCTTAAATGCGGAACATTTCAAGATTTATGTGAAACGCGTCGGTCTGTAACAGACCGTCTGTTCAAAAGCGCTTATCGTTAAAGTTGTTGAACGGATTCTATTCATATTGTGTTCATCAAATACATATTATACTAGCTGATGCTTGCGACTTCATCCGCGTGAACTACACAAATTTCGAACCCCTGTTTCACCCCTTTAGGGGTTGAATTTTCAAAAATCCTTTCTTAGCGGATGTCTACGTCATAATAGCCTATTCTCTCGTCTATTTGCATGCCAAATTTCAGACCGATCAGTCCAGTAGTCTGAGCTGTGCGTTGATAGATCAGTCAGCCAGTCAGTCAGTCAACTTTTCCTTTTATATATTTTGATTATAGTGTCTGTTGGAGAAAGTGTGGAAAAACTAAAACAGCCGTACAATACTTTGCTATGAAATTGACTCTTCACCGCTAATAAAACTAAAAAGTGAGCTTTTACCACCCTTGGGCAATATAAATGTTACCTCACAGTTAAGTAGTAGCCTGCAAAGCCATGTGGGAGTAATAATATAGTGGGCGTCACAAGAAACAGTTCTTCCAGACTTCAGAGCTGCCATCTTTATCGAAGTGTTTTTTTACACTTGTCACAATTATTAGATAATTATTGTTCCAAAAATTCCATAATATGACATGACATATTATTATTTTCAAGGAATTCCTCGCGCGTTTTTTATTTGTTAGTTATTTTAAATCTAATTATGATGAAACATAGATGTTTAAAAAGTTATCCAGTTTTTGTTTACTTTTTTAACCACAAAATGTAATACCCACAAGTATAAGACATTGTATGATACACGACGTGCGCATTAGAAATTACCCTCTCGACGCCATTTACTATCCTAAACTTTGGCTGGGGTATTGGCGCAGGCCTCGACTTGCCTGTAATATTCATTATGCTGCACTTGGAGGATGATGACTATTTTGATCTGAGTAAAAATAGTTTTTAAAGGATAAACGAATTAAACTTACAACCTAGAGTATTGTCATCTAAGTTATTACTATAACCACTAAAAATTAATCGCAAGATCTAAAAATTAACTGGAAAATTATTTGATTGATAGGGCGCCAGCGATGGTGAAAGCTCTCTCTCGCCATATTTTTCTATTAATACCTATCTCTAGCCAGCTAAATGTAGCGTGCAAAGTCAGCACAAGTCAGCTAGTTTCTAAAACATCCTAAGCCTTTTTTAACCTAATAGTATATTATCTCTCCCCAGAGAAAAAGCGAACTAAAAAATTATCTGTTCCAATCGCATTGAACATTATTGAATCTGAAATTAATTCATGTACCGCTAAGCGCTTTTCCTTTTCTCTTTCAGCGCTAATGGAAGACTTTGAGATATGATATTATGAAAGTTAGCGATGAAAACTTAGATTTTGATATAAAAACCATTTTGATTTATTCACTTTATATACCGTGAAAAAGACAAAAGAAAATAAATGGTACAAGCAAATCCTAATCTTCTATAATATAAAAATGAATCACTAAATGTGTTGCTCATCGCAAATCTCGAGAACAGCTGAACCGATTTCGCTAACTCTTTTTTTATAATATTCCTTGAAGTACGAGGATGGTTCTTATGGAGAAAAAAAATTAAAAAATTTGAATCGACTGTTAGGTCGACTGAAGTTCACCAGGGCAGCTAGTAATATTATAAATGTGAAAGTGTGGATGTTTGAATGTTTGTTACTCAATCACGCAAAAACGGCTGAACGGATTTGTATGAAATTTGTAATGAAGATAGATTATACCCTGAATTAACAGCTATTTTTTATCCCAGAAAATCAAAGAGTTCCCGCACCGAAGTCGCGGGCATCAGCGAGTAAATAATAACTTAATGACATTTTTGGCAATTGTAATGGTAATTATTATCCACAACACTGATTTGATCTCCAATCATGCCGCAATATGGCAATGGATCAATGTGATTTTTTGCATGTGAATAGTTAACGTTACTTTTCATGCCGGAAAATCGAAGAGTTCCCACGCGATTTTAAAAACTAAATCCACATGGACGAAGTCGTAAGCTAATCAGCTAGTAATAAATAAAAATTGCTGAAAATTCAAAACCTTTCTAATTAAAACTAAAAATCTAGATAAGGTGCAGAATTCGGTTTTTTTCTTAGAATTTGTATCCAATCGTGTTTATATTTCACAAAAAACACTTTTCAAATAAGAAGCTTCAGTAAATCGCAATTTTTTCATACGAGCACATACGTTTTTACGCACTCCTTGGGGAGTGTACTGTTGTTTTATAAATGGGGATTACCAAGTTCAATTTTCAGCTGGATCAGCTAGGCATTTTAAATTTTTAATAATGGGCTTTTGTTGTACACTTGTATTTTTGTCAGAATAATCGTATTTTATTTATTAACGACCAGTAGCCCCTCAGGTGTAATGTTTTATTATTGACTAGCAGTTGCCCGCGAGTGCATCTGCGGTTTCTTGTTTCTCATGAGATTAGTAATTTGCCGCTGCAAAAGGCCTCACTTACCTACTTACTCAGTCTCACCATAGCACCGATCCCAGAATACCTAAAAGCTGATTTTCATATCTCTAACTTCAAAAACTTTTTCATATAACCTTTCAACCCCCATTTCACCTCCTTAGGAGCGGATTTTTAAAATCAAAATCAAAGTAAAATTTTTTTTAGCTGATACTTATTTACCCCTTAAACCTACCTACCCTCCAACCTTAAGCCTACCTTCCAAATTTTAAGTTAGCAATAATTAAAACTTTTCCTTACAACTTTTATCTCCTATTTTACCACCATTATAAATGGGGGATATATATCTATCCAAGATAACTTTTACAGATTTTTATTGTTTAAAGCGAATAACTTAGATGTCGATTTTCAGGACAATTTTAACGACAAGAGACCCATCGACATTGGGGATGAATCAAATAGGTTCAGTCTATTTTTAAAATTTGATGTTGCATTTTTTATTTTCAACGCAAACGTAAATTTTGTTTTCGATATAGAGTTTTATACGAACACGGAAGTTTAGTACAATTGTTATTTTTATTTGATGATAAAACAATTTATTTTAATTCAAACGTTACAAGTTTTCAAAAATATATTATTTTATTGTATAGATTTTCCGCCACCGTCCTTACAACTACGTCTGTGTGGAATTTAAAGTGAAACTTAGAGAAGTAGGTGTAATAGAAGTGAATTAAGTGACGTCATAAAGCTATTCATTCTTGCGAAGTACTTAGCTGTACTTTGAAGGAAAATTCCATAACACTAAGTCAGTGAAATCTTTTCCGTGAAAATTAATTTGCATAGCTCAAGGTTGTGGGCAGTGGCCCTCAGTTCTAATCCTAAATGGCGCACATAAATAAAAAAATATAGGAAACAGTTTCGAGGTTTCTCATATTGCTGATAACAGAGAAAGAGCCTGTGAGGGCCATACCTTCGTTAATTTAGTATCATCATCATCATCATCATCATCATCATCAACCAATAGACGTCCACTGCTGGACATAGGTCTCTTGAAGGGACTTCCACACGCCACGGTCTTGCGCCGCCTGGATCCAGCGGCTTCCTGTGACTCGTCTGATGTCGTCCGTCCACCTAGTGGGGGGTCTTCGAACACTGCATCTTCCGGTGCGAGGTCGCCATTCTAGCACCTTGGGACCCCAACGTCTAACAGTCCTTAAATAATTTAGTATGGGGAACCCCAATATTTTTGTGTAAAAATCTTAATGTGGTTCACAGAATACATCTACTTACCAAGTTTAGCTCTTATAAATCTATATCAACATTATAGCTCTTATAGTTTCGGAAAAAAGTGGCTGTGACATACGGATGGACAGACGGACCAACGGACAGACGGACAAACGGACAGACAGACATGACGAATCTATAAGGGTTCCGTTTTTTGCCATTCGGCTACGCAACCCCAAAAAAGATGGGACCATAGTTAAAAAGTCGATTAGGGTGTTATTCGGTTCCTCAGTATCTATTCCAAAAATAATATTCATTTTAAAATAAAAGATGCCGGATAAAACTTTTTCAAGTTCACCCAAAGTATTAGCTACAATCCTCCTTGGTTACATTCAAATCCATTCAGTAGTTTTACGGTAAAGCGTGCACGGACAGAAAGATACATGTATAGTATATTTTATATTATTTTGCAATACCCCGGGAGCCAGTCCTGTACTAGAAAGGATCCATGGAAACATTATTTAGTTAGGAGCGCTTTACAAGTCCTTGTTAAATACGGATACGGTTTCAAGTTTTATGGTCGGAAGATTATATATCAGGCGTGTTATATTAGGTTACGTCGTAATTACTACTGGGTTGTTAATTTGTTAGGATCTTGCCTAGGTTTTTATAATAGACTAGCAGTTGGCCGCGACTTCGTCCGCGTAAAATTTCTGGTTTCTCATGAGATCTGAAATTTTCCCGCTGCAAAAGACCTCACTTACCTACTCACTCAGTCTCACCTTAAGGCACGGAACCCAGAATACCTAAATGTCAATTATCATATCTCTAACTTCAAAAACATAGGATTTTCATATAACTCTTCAACCCTCATTTCACCCCCGGAGAATTCAGTTAGATCCTTTGTTATCTGATACCTACCCCCTAGAAAGAACCTACGATTCCAATTTCAAGAGAAAATAACAATAGTAAAAACTTTTCTATAAAACTTTTCCCCCCTGTTTTACCATTCTTAAGGGGAGAATTTCCCAAATTGAACTATACAGATTTTTATTATTTAAAGCTAATAACCTAAATGTAGATTTTCACGTCTCTAACTTCAAAAACATAGGACTTACATAGGACAAACATAGGACATACAACCTTCGAACCCCCTTTTCACTCCCTTAGGGGGGGAATTTTTCAGAACCGTTTCTTAGCTGTCACCTACGTCCTAGAAATAACCTACCTTCCAAATTTCAAGTGTGTAGGCTTTATAGTTTCTGAGATTTCATAATTAGTCAGTCAGTCAGTCAATCAGTGAGTGAGTGGTATTTCTCTTTTATATATTATTTAGATAAGATCTTATACTTCCTGTGTATAGATCATCATCACAACTCATCACTGGTGTACTACTGAGCAGGGTCTGCCCTTAGAATCAGAAAGGCGAAGACCGTGGACCAACACGTTGGCCAAGTGCAGATCAGCAGACTTCACACATCTTTGAAAACATGGAAAACTTTAGGCAGGCAGGTTTACTCACGAAATTTTGCTTCAGATTGAAAGCATATTTAATTGCTGAAAACGCACTTAACTCCAAAAAGTTTGACGTGCGCGCTCGGGATCGAACCTTGGACTCCCCGAATAAGTAGATTGACGTGTTAATCACTAGGCTAACCAATACCACATTTTTTAAATGGGTTTTTGAATTTATTTTCCTCTGTACTCACTCTAATACAATACGGTCTAAAAAAACAATATCCTCAGTCTTTACCTATACATTATAACATGTTTTACTCAATTCAAAGACATATTGATAAAGGAGATCGAAACGCTTCTATATATGCCTGGGCCCTGGTGATAATTAAATGAAAGTAGCACCATTTAAAAGCTAACATTAAACTAATCCATTATTGAAAAGGCAAGATTTGTCAATCTAGGAGCTGAGCAATTGAAGAAGTAAAAATGAGTATATTGCAGTTATTAGCACAACGATCCATTTTGTCAATATTCAATCGATAGGCGTGGTGTCGTATCCCAAAATAACAAAGCCAATTCAGTCGTGTAAGCAAGATTCTCGGAGTCTGTTAACGAAGCAGGGGGTCAATGAAAAAAAGCAGAATTAGAAAGCACGCTAAACATGACAGAGTAGGCCAAGAGAGATTCAGGAGTGTATGCCTAAATAACATAAATTATTTAAGGGTCCTGTGCGGACTGAAACATTGAAATGAAAGGTGAGGTTGGGAGTCCGTAATGAATTCCTTATGTAGGGGTAATATTATGAAGAGGCTTCATTATCATATAAGGCTCACGCATTACGTGGATTTACGAGCAACGCTGCGCAAAATATAGCTCCAAAACCTTTAAGAATATGAACCAGTTTTCATTTATTAAAGTAATTTTACAAATAATGCATAAATATAAGCGGATTTGAATTTTGATAGTTGACTAGATTCAAGATAACCATAACACTGGTCAAGTAAAAGTTGGACTCGCACACGAAGGGTTCCGTACCATCGTATAAGATATAACACTATAAGTACGTTTCAAATTTTAATTTGCATTTTGAAGTTTGCCATATGTTTTGTCTTCTTTGTTATTATTATGTCCTATTTAAATAGTAATTTCATAACCTACCTATTATCTATACCCTGGCTTGGAACCCTGTGCACGCCATATTATTCTATATTATACATAGTCGAATTTTTAATTAAACAACATTTTTTGCTTTTAGATTTAAACAGGGATAGACAATTATATCTTTTTTTAATTATTTGTTATTATAACGGCAGTAGAAATACACAACGCTCTACCTATTACGGTTATTAGATACAGCCCACTGACAGACAGACGGACGGGTAGCAAAGGCTTAGTGATAGCTAGGGTCCTACTGGCACCCCTCGGGTACGGAACCCTAAAAAGATGAATGTAGGATGTAGCATGCAATAAAATTAATTGAATATTTTTCCTATTTAAAATTGTCACGATTTCTTATATTTATAGGTTTAAGCAAGCATTCTCTGAATATAATAGAAATGTACAAATATAACGTCATTTTGTCTGCTTTATATTATTATACATTAGAGAATCCATTTAATATTTGCAATAGAAAAGTACATAGTGAATTCAAACTTAATGCTTGCACTTTAATATAGCTACTACTCTCTGGACCGAGTGTGTGGCTAACAGGTAAAGCGCAACAAAGGGATTCGAGGCGAGAAAAGACGCGCGCGGTGTTCCAGGTTGATTGCTGAAATCCTTTTTAATCCTATTAAGCTCTTTGTACAACGTTCTCGCCTAAGCCCGATACATAAATAGAACTACATCCGTAGCAGTACTCAGTGCCAGTGTCTACGCCATGTCTACGCAGATTTTAAAGTTACATATTAATTCATATCTTAAATGAAGATTGTTTTTTTTTAATTTTCTATTTTTTTATTCGTCATAAAAAACAAATAAACACATTTTAGTTTATCTCTCCAAACTGCACAGTAGTTTATAGTATAGTTCTCGTTTTGTACGTTGCTGTAATTGCAAAATAACCTGCCAATCCGAAGGTATACTTAATATGAGTATTGTTACACTCACAAGAGTACACTAGTGCCTGTAAATATAATAATTCAAAAATATTCGCTTCATTATGTTGTTATGTGGGGTAAAAAGCAATTTAAATGGGATTATTTTTACATGAGCTTTCGGGATTATATTGTCCTGAATCAATAACGCGTCACAGTATTCAAAGGAAAAAAAATATTTGTAATAGACGTGCTTTTGCCTGAGACTTCGTCCGTGTGATATAATTTATAGCATACAGCACTTGGAAATAACGTAGATAGATGCCTATATTGTGATAATCATAATATTCGTATGCATTAACACTGTTGCACCAAATAAAATATAGTTTTAGTAATGTATGAATATATATAGTATAGTATAAATATAATATAGTATATAATATGATATAATATAGTATGAATGAGGTCGATGAACTTTGTCAGCCCTAGCACAGACTACGGTCTATTTGGGCTGCAAACTGCCAACACCAGTCTCGGCTTTTTATTTAGTGCTTTGGTCTAAAAGTGTGGTGTAAATCGTTTACTTTTCGTTTTGTCTAAATAAATAAGAAAAAATTATTCGAAACAAAGATTTCTACTATGTATACTATGCGACAGGTTGAGATAGCAATCGGGGTGGGGACGTCCCGCACACCCGCACAGCCCCCGCGCTAATCCGGTGCGGGATAGCGCGGGTGACGTGCGGGTGTGCGGGGCATCCCTCTACCTCATGGCCCCGATTGCTATCTCAACCTGTCACGCAATATAGGTACTACGCTTATTTATTTAGGAGGTACATTTATTTCAGTGATCCGAAATATTTAATTTCACCTAAGTTGAACATTGAATGTTCTGTTATTTCAAAAGGGTTCTCGGTGTTGTTTTTCTGAACGAATAGCTCGAATACAGTTTCAATTAACGCAAAAATTTCAATTATACACGCTTAGTTTATGTTCATCAGAGTATATACCTACAATGTTATTTTGTTTGGAAGATCATTAAAGTAATGCTCCTGAAAACAATTTGCTCAACACGTATCTATTACACAACTAAGGCTGCCTATAAAGGCGAGTCCACAATTTTTAGGATTCCGTACTTCAAAAGGAACACCGGAACCCTTATAGGATAACTTTGTTGTCTGTCAGTCCGTCCGTCTGTCAAGAAACCTACAGGGTACTTCCCGTTGACCTAGAATCATGAAATTCGGCAGGTAGGTACGTCTTATAGTAGATATTAGGGGAAAATCTGAAAACCGTGAATTTGTGGTTACATCACACAAAAAAAAAATTGTGGTCATGAATAATAATAATTAGGTACTTTTAATTATCAAATTAGATAACTATATCAAATGGGGTATCATATGAAAGTGCTTCACCTGAGGATTATAAAACAGATTTTTATTTATTTTCATGAATCATAGTTTTTGATTTATCATGCGAAATGTCGAATAAATACGACTGTAGTACGGAACCCTCGGTGCGCGATCCTGACTCGCAATTGGCCGGTTTTTTACGGTAGGTAGCCATGGTTACATATCCAGCGACGTTGGCAATGAAGCCAGCTAACAAAAGATAGAAATATAAATCAATCATATTATATTCAATCATATTTATAGATTAGATATTTTGATAATATTACGCGTAAGCTACAACGTTGTTGATGACATAGTTACCAAGTTATTCAGTATCTATTAATTGTAGACGACAGTACCCGTAGTACAAGACTTTACGTCTCACCAAACCAAACCAAATTCGAGAGTCGAAATACTTCCCCGTTACAGTAAACTGGATCTTAAATACCTTGTTTTAAAGCTCAAGTTTGTCTACACTTCTACAGCCAGCGCTCTAAGCGGAAACATTGCGAAATTAAAATCAGTGGCATTGAATATTTGACTTCAATTCAAAGCTGTTTAGGTCCATTTTACTGTAACGCGGAAGTATTTCGACTCTCGAATTTGGTTTCGTTTGGTGAGACGTAAAATCTTGTACTACGGGTACAGATCGTAAATATTAAACATGTCGTAACCGTATCTTATAGCCTTTATACAGCCTGCTCGTTTGATGTTATGCTCAATATAAACCGCATAAACTCTATTAAGTATGACAAGTTAGTCGATTTAAGCACAGAATCAATCATCATCATCAATCAATATACTTATAATAAAACTGTAACAGGTCAAATTCTGTACATTGAAGATATTTTGAATTTTTTTTTTCGAGAGCACTCTATAATCGATACTGAAACCAAAACTGTAATTTTTTTCATTTTTGTCTGTCTGTCTGTCTGTCCGTCTATCTGTCTGTCTGTCTGTCTGTCTGTCTGTCTGTATCACGGCCGCGAATTACGCTGAAACTACTGAATGGATGCCAATGAAACTTGGTACGATTTGAGGTCACACTATGAGGAAGAATATAGGATACTTTTTATCCCGAAATTCAGCATGGTTCCCTTAGCAGAGGGGATGAAAGTTAAAATGTATACTGAGTTGTAATTCATTAACACGTAGTCCGACTTCATTCATTCTTTTTTGTTAGAAAGGGGATATTTTAAAGAATGTTCCGTAAATATTTCAAGGTCATCGGTTTTTAACCGACTGGCAAAAAGGAGGTGGTTCTTTTTTCTACATCGATTTTTTCGAGGTTTCTGGACCGATTTGCAAATTTTTTTTCAAAATCAACATCAACAACAAACATGTGTTGGTCACATAAAAAATTCTGGATTCAACTCCTTAATCCTGATGCTGCAGGGTTACTGCCCGCCTGAGTTATCAAGATTCAGGAAGTGTTCATAGTGAATTCATATTGTAGGTACCAAGCAACGACTTTATTCTCAGACTTCAAGTCCCAACTCTTCAACCCTGATGATGTAGGGTACAGCACTCCTAAACTATAATGTTTCAGTAACTGCGGATGATGCAAAATTAATTTAGGTATCAAGCATAGGCTACATCATTGAACTTCGGATCCTAACTCCTCAATCCTGATGCTGCAAAGTACTAAAGTCCTAAATCGTGGAAATTTTAGAATTTCTGATAGTGAATTGATATTTTAGGTATCAAGCAACGGCTTCACGATGACACTCCCAGTCCGAAATACTCCACCCGAGCGAAGCCGGGGCGGGTCAGCTAGTTCTTAAATAAGTATCATCATCATCATCATCATGATCAACCCATTACCGGCTCACTACAGAGCACGGTTCTCCTTCTCAGAGTGAGAGGGGTTTTGGCCATAGTCCCCCAGCCATGTGCAGATTGGTAGACTTCCATACACCTTTAAGATGTTCTTACGTGAATATAGATATTCTTGCCTACCCGAAACACAACTCGGTGCTATATTCAGATTCCTTCACTGTTACAGCAATCAGGCTATGGAACGCCCTTCCGCAGCAGGTACGACAAGCTCAGTCTCTTAACGTTTTTAAGACTCGTGTATATAAACACTATCTAAAATGTCAGAACCCTTCTATGTAATTACACATTATTAAATATATTATCCTACAATTAAAACATCAATATTACTCATAATATTATTGTTGTATATTTATTATTCACCTATCATTATATTATATATAAATTTGTATTTGTATTTGTATTTATTTATTTATTAAAGAAGAATATTTGCAGGTTACAACAAGTTTGGTGCATTCATAAACTTTAAATAAGTTTTTCCGTACACCAGTGCCGTCGACAGTCGATAGGTACCTACACGTAACATTAATTTATTGTTATACTCAATACTTAACAGCTAACTAACAATTACTTAATATAATATATATACATAATAAATATATGTATATATATTATGTATTATATATGTACCTGTGTATATCTTTATCTATATATATTATAAGTATCTATATATTATTATTAAGGCATTTCTGTGCCTATTAATCTACATATTACTTATATTATAATTATTATCTTTATGTTCCCTAACAACTTACGTACACCTTAAACCCAGTCTCACTAGCCTTTAAATCCTCTTCAACCTAGTTGCCTGGTAGAGATCGCTTCACAGCGATAATGCCGCTAATTGTATGTTCTTCTTTTACATGTTTCTTTTGTGTCTTTTCTTTTTGGTGTACAATAAAGAATATTAAACTAAAACATTATGTAGAACTCTCAGGCATGCAGGTTTCCTCACGATGTTTTACTTCACCGTTAAAGCAAGTGATATTTAATTAATTAAAACGCACATAAGTATAGTCAAAGAAGTATAGTCTGTACAAAAGACATCTCGTGAACTATTCGTGATATTTAAAGGTCATAATCCTTACCTGGGATCAAACTTTTTTATACTAACGAAACTACTTATTCAAATATTTTACTTTTATTCGTGTCTCTACCTGTTTTGTAATATTTTGCTGATTTTTCTGCTCTTGTTAGTAATGTATAAATGTAATATGCTCGCAGGAGTTGGATGAAAAGATTAGGTGCGATAATATCCTTATTTAATTGAAATCATTTTTTTGTATTACATTAATTACTTAAGTATTTAAAGTCTAAAGCTAGTGCTTAATTCTAACGTTGAGAATATTCTGTTGGATATATTCCCATTCCCACATTGCACGGTGCCGTCGTATTTCGCCGCATCAGCTCTGTGCATCGCATTTCGACTGAAACGTGGGAATGGGTATTGCGCTGGCTCATTTAGCGTCAACCGCTGGCTTTGCCTGCGTAACAGCTTGATAAATGTTTATGTAACTACAATATTAACTTCACCATAAGAAAATGTTATAAAAAATGGATGATTTTACTAAAGAGATCTACTACAATATCTGCATTATTCTAAATAAGCTTTGAATATCATTCATTAGCCTTAGGATATCTGCTGATGATTTTCAGCCTCCCTCATCCTACGTGGGTGTAGGTAGAGTTGCTACTCTAAAATCGGCCTAAAATGCAAACACGGTTCACTAAGTTCCATTTCCAGATTATAGAAACGTGAAATGTTTTTACGCCATTTGCCGTGGTAAATTTATTTCGGATTGAAGCCATTTAGCAAGCAATTTTGTCTAAATTGAGAGAGCTTTTGCACAAAATGTGTCGAATGTTTACATGTAAAGGTGTAAGCTCACTTTGTACGCCGTCTCTAATTCTAATTTAGTTCGCAACTTTTGCTCGATTTTAATATTTTTCCTTTTCTCGGGTCGCGTTATAAAAATGCGTGAAGAAGTTGGGATTTTATTTTATTGAACTTAAAATATAAGGCGTACATACTTTCTCTTACATAATCGTGGGTGCATCTGTTAGTGATCGTGTAACTTCTGCACTACTTAACCGATTGAGGTCATATAATTACCTCTTTTAAAGCATTTTACGAGAAATGGTTATGTATACCAATATCATTCACACTAAATCTATTGAATAGCGAAAACTACAACAAAGCCGAGGCGATTCAGTTAGTATAATTATTTATTTTAATATATTTAAAATAAATATTTATATAATGAGATATTTTCCAATTTTCCTATTTATTGTAATATGCATGATTCGATATTTCAAAGATGCGTCGTTACCGTTGATACATAATAATATCACCTATACCTACCTAGTTAATGTTACAAACGGTGTCGTAATATTATTAAGGAACGTACAGTATTATTTTTAGAGTCCGGGTCAATTTACGTTTATCCGATCTTCTAATTAATGAATTTAATTATATTAGGATTAGACAGCTTTTGTTCCAATGCCTATCTCAGTTTAGTTATTTTGTACAGGCATCATATTGTAGGGTTGTCAACAATACTAAGGGGCCTGGTTTGCAGTTGTCTGTTGCGGAATTCTACCTTTGATATTTGATCTTAGACATCTGTAAAAATAATGGAACAAAACAACTGCTGAAATCTGAAAAAATAAGCACTACAAATAAGAAAGCCACAAAACAAAATAAGAAGAAGCGCGTTAAAAGAGAAAGGAAAATAATAAGAAAATAGTAACAGCCAAAATAAACTATGCGAGTTATTCACGATTCAAAGTCTAGCCTTGCATGAGACAAAACTAAGCTTGTGTGGTAACATTTATTTTTAGGTTTTGTTAAAAAGATCAAAACTACGAGATAAATAGAACTTATAATAACCTACCTATTTAAAATTCATTATAGAAAGTGCAATCGTGAGGAAACCTGCATGACTGATTATGCTGGTGGCGGATGGTGCTGATGATGATTTTCAGTTGTAAACTTTATGAAAATGATTAGTGTTTTTTAGGATTTCGTAGCTCATTGTTATCTGTCTGTCTGTCACGAAACCCTAAACGGTATTTCCCGTTAACCAAGAAGCATGAAATTTGTCAGGTACGCGTACTTGTAGCACACGCAAGGAGAAAAATCCGGACAAAACATGACTTTGACATCACAAACAAATTAAAATGTGTTCATGGCCAAATAATTAGTATTTTCAACTTTCAAAGTAAGATTAATATACCAAAAGGGACATGTAAGGGCTATACTTGTACATTCTAAAACAGATTTTTATTTATTTTTATTCATTATAGTTTTTGATTTTTCGTGCAAAATGTCGAAAAAATACGTCTATTACGGAACCCTTTGTGCGTGAGTCTGACTCGCACTTGGTCGTTTTTATTTTTAAAATTTGGAAAGAAACATAAAAACGGGATATAATATTATTACTATCTAAAATTACTGTATTATAAGTGTATGAACGATTGACGTCTTATCATGGGTAACATTACTTATAATAATCAATATTATAAACGTTGACAATTTCATGATGTGTGCATACAATATTAATAATGTAGGACTCAATTGTTTTAAAATTTTCTACGTCAGAGTGCAAGGATTTCACAAGTACAAAATGTAGGTAAATGTGTACAACCCATTTTAAATATTATTAAAATATTATTATAAAAGGGCCCTTCATCTTACTATCATAATATTATTAGGACCACGTAACTTAAAAAAATAACGAATAGTTTAAGCTTATAAACTTTTGAAATTACGATCATCATCTTTTTGTATTTTAGTGATCTCATGAAAATAATTACCTTTTTCAAATAAAGGGATCTTACGTATTAAGGGCACGTCGTGTCTGCCTGATTAAAATTACATACACTGTACACTCAGATATCCATGTCTCACGGCCATGGATGTACAATAATTATTATTGCTCACGCCTTTACATCGTTAGCACAACGACGCATTTCGCATGCGGTAACAGAACGTCAACTCTTTTACGACAAAGGTATAAAGGTCTTCGTAATAAGCTAAGTTGATTCTTGAACTTCATGTTCGCACGTCACACAGACCACTAACCCAACCCTATCCTAAATCCAACTTTGATGGCCAAAGTGAATCACGCGTAGGCCACTTGTTGTACACTTCTCGAAATTAGACATTCAAATTTATTCTACCGTAAAGAACACGATATTAAAAAGCTCATATGTCCATACTGTTAAGTCGGAGTGGAGTCAACGTTGAGTCTGTGTAACATGCAAAGACCTTTGAGAATGAGGTATTAATAGTTTTGCTACCGAAAGCTAATGCGAACAACCGGAATAGGGACATTAAAATAAATCTATGAATAAGTAAATTTAGATACCTAATGCCCTTAAGATTTACCGTACCGAGTTGAAGGGGACTCGAGATATTCCATTAAAACCTAAAAGCAAAGAAGTTCAATTTATTCCTTGAATTGTTCAATTCTAATAACAACTGCTGAGCACATCTACAATAACTAATATTGCATAGGGAATGTAACAAAATGAAATGCCTAATGTGAAAACTGAAAAACATCTTAGATCAAAATATGGCTATAATGAGTGTCTGGCTCAAAACAAACAATGTAAAAAAAAATGGTTTCAACGGACTAGGTACTGCCTCAGTGTTTAACACTGCCGAGCTCATTTGACATTTATTTTTAATCCTATGAAGTGTTGAACACTGAGATTGAGACTGAGTTGGCGAATCACCCCGCGTGATACCTACTTTTATCTTTAAGTAAAAAGAAAGTACTTAACTGCAGATGTCTTGATTCTAAAGTACTTAGTTAAAATACAAAATATATTGCTAGCCTTTAAAAACACGAGAAAAGTTCATTAAACTCCTTAATTTTGTACAAATCAGCGCCGTTTACATCACTAATTAAAGAAACTGGATTATAAAGTAGCTACAGTGAATTTAAGGATAAAACAGCGCTGCTGCGATGAGGCTTACATTTTAAATTTGTCTAAGCTCATAATCCCAGAATGCGCAGTATATACCTACAACAACTTTGCAGATGCTTTACGCTTATTTTTTCATCAAATCGGAAAAAAATGTGAAATTCGCTTTGGCAAGAAGTTATATACTGCTTAGATGTTTGTTATATATTAGCGACCCGTCCTAGTTTCGCATGAGTGAGAAATTATATCACCATAAATATTGTTTTCGTGTAACTTTAACTAATTTACGCAGCGCACGCTACTGAAGCTCTCAGAAGTTAGATGGGATTATTATTTCCGATTTAAGGCAGTGGCCTGTCGCCGTGGTAAACGAAAGAGATGCATATATCAAAAGTTGCTCTCCTGACTGTTCACACTACCGGCGACGATTCGCTTTACTAGTTTTGTCGCTGGGCGACGAGCTTTCAAAACTCGCTCAGCGATATTTGTTCAGCGATGCTCGCTCGCTTGGACATTTAATATAAAAATTTAAATTCTTCATCGTCATCATGATCAACCCATCGCCGGCTCACTACAAAGCACAGGTCTCCTCTCAGAGTAAGAATGGTTTTGGGCCATAATATACCACGCTGGCCATGTGCAGATTGGTAGACTTCACACACCTTTGAGAACATTACGGAGAAATCTCAGGTATGCAGGTTTCCTCACGATGTTTTCCTTCACCGTTAAAGCAAGTGCAATATTTAATTACTTAAAACGCACCTAACTCCGAAAAGTTAGAGGTACGTGCCCAGGATTGAACCCCCGACCTCCAACAAGAAGGCGGATGTCCTAACCACTAGGCTATCCCAGCTTCTATATGTAAATAACTTGCCACAAAAAATATTTATAAAAAATACACCGTCCATGTATTGGTACCCAAGACACTGGTGCTATGGCAACCTCATCCAGCTTAGCTGTTGGACTACATAGGCGCTAGCTCTTGGGTCACTTGACATGAGGATCAATGTCTGGGATAGAATATTAGTAAAGGTTTCAGAGTGGGCCTAGAGTTAGTCTCCATATGATTTTTCTGTTACTAACTCTGTAGTGGCTCTGTAGGCAACGCAGACAAAGCTCCGAAAACTTGGTCTTGCTTCAACTTGATAAAATATTAATCTCAGTTCTCTTTTGTTTCAGATTTTCACATATCCCGTTTCCCTCATTAACCTTTGGATTTGATACCTACAATGTTTTGCTCCCAGTTAGTTTAAATTTCAATATGAACGAGTTACGCTCACGTATATTTTATTTAATGACTTGAAAATGTGATTTGTTTTTCAATTTTTTTATTAAATAATTTCGTTTAGTTATATCGGACAATAATGTGAAGATTATTGGGGATTCGTTGTTTGCTTAGATATTAAGAATGTGACGTATACAGAAAGATGGTGTAGAGACAGTGACTTTTAGTGACAGTTTTCGTGGTGATATTCTGCGACAGAGACGCAATGTTATTTGAAGAATAGTGTTTGTGGAAACGCAACGATGTCGTTGCCCATAAAGCGTTCATTGAGCTCCGAGGGAGGCGCTTCCAGGCGTGACTGGAAGATGAGACTCAGTCTACGCAGCCGTAGTGGTCGCAGCGTGGTAAGCATCTTCTGCTTCTTAAATTTCTCTTCTTCTTCCTTCTCTATCTCATATTGTGTTAAATATACGTAAAAATCAACATTTATATTTTTCTATAATTACGAAGGACTACTTAGGAAGCCAACTTAGCTTGTCGGGTCTCAAATATTTAGAATCGCAAAAAATTTAAAAACTATGTTGTAGATGTTGTGTTTTCGCTGCTACATGGTTATTATAATTTTAGATTATAAAAGTATGTTTACCTTATAATGTATCTTACTTTTAGTGTTATCAAAAAAGTCCTATCTTTGAAGTTTACGCTTAATTATGTAGGGTACAGTTACATCACATTTACGTAAACAGGGGACGAATAAAGTTTCCTTAAAATAGCTTGACTCTACATGATATGATAGGTAGGTATCGTTTCTAACAATATTCCGTATACGGACTAGACGTAAAATGCAGACACGTCTTGAACAGAACTGGTTAAATGCTTGTTTTGAAAAAAATCACTACTTTACTTACATACATAATAGGTACATCAAGAAATATTATTATTAAATAGGAAGTTTAGGTTCATGGTGGTACATATTTATTTATATAAAAGGAAACCCTGTCTGACTAAACAGCTCAAACTACTAGATGAGTCGGGCTAAAATATAGCATGCAGATAGCTTTATATAGAACAATATAATAATCTCTATATATAAAAAAGAATCGCTAAATGTGTTGCTGATCGCAAATCTCGAGAACAGCTGAACCGATTTCGCTAAGGGTATCATTTAAGCTATCGCCAATTTAATTAGTTTGTGTGTTCTTATATAATATGGTTTGCCCGCAAAATAGTCGATTTGTCACCAAAATGTAGTCACCAAACAATATAAAATCAATTCCACAATAAATCACCTAAAATCATGGAGATATAGGCTCTAGTACCAAATACCTAAATGTTTTTGTATGAATTATAATAGGTTGGTCCTAATAAGTATTTAAGCAAACTATCATAATATTATGTCACTAGAAAATTTTATGTTTTTGTATATTTTTTATCATAATCATAATCATTTATTCATTTGCATAGATTGAGGTAGGTACAATAGATGTTATGTTTTGATATCATGAACCTCATTTATGGAGTGGGGAGGAGGAAAGAAACCCCCCACCATAGTGGACGGTCTCTTCTCGTCGACCTAGGGACTTATTTTGTTTTTGATTACACATATTTCATTGATATTTAATTAATATTGTTTTTGTCAAAATCTCTGTATAATTACTTAAGTGTTTAATAAATAATAAGTAAATTTCATTTTAATATTTTGTACCGTTTTATAATGAATGCATGTTATACACATGAGTGTCTCAGATGTTAAGTTGCCTTGTTTAAACTACTTATATGTTGTTTCTTAAGTTCACCCAAGATCAGTACCCAATCATGCGTAAAAATTGATATTTAGGTATGTATGTATATAGTTAAAATTACGATGGAATATTAAAACAAGACAGTACCTACTGGAATAAGGGTTGAATCCTTGAAAGTTTTGCTGTGAATTGTAAACTTTGTTGCTCTGGTTTACTTAGTCCTAAAATAGATCCATGAGACAGACTCCGTATACGAGGAGATTTGCTGTTAACTACCAAACTATACTATTTAGCTTGTTATAGTGAGCGGTTACATGTACGTCTCCCAAACAATAATATATTTTCTACTTTACATAAGTTGTTCTATACTTCTAACGTTTCCGTCGCCCCAACATTAACTATCACAAATCAGACAAAATATTTTTCACAAATAAAAAAATATGGTTTTTTATTCTAATTACGGCCATCATATCCATACTAATCCATACTTATAAATAATGTTTAACCAATTTTGACGAAATTTGGTTCAGAAAAATATTGCGTCGTTTATAAAAACCCAAACTATGTTTTATCTAGGTAAATGTAAACTCTTACTTTTTATGTGTCACAATAAAATTAAGCGTTGGTCGTTTTTTGTTGTCGTTGAGGACAAACATGTACCTACCTATAATACGCAACAGGTGCAGGATAGCGCGGGTGACGTAAGTGTGTGCGGTACATCCCCCCGCCTCATACCCCGATTGCCAGAGTGAAAATAATTATTATGCTAATAAAAATGCATTATTCAAACTTCCAGCTGACAATTTGCTACGTTTGAGCAAAAACTACCGCAGATAAACTTGATTGTAAGTATAAAGTAAGCTCGTGAACTTAATAAACTTAGCAGCGTCTAGACTACTAAGAAAATGAGCAGACGCCTAATTTATACTTCGTAAAATCCAACTACCGTATCTTTACATTTTTCTTGCTTCATCTGGGTCCATAATAAAGACATTAGAAAAGAATTAGGAAAATATAAATAATTAGCTTTTTCCCGTGTCTTTATCGATGTGGATTTAGGATTAATAAAGATCCTATTCGAATCCTTTGAAATCCATTCCTAGTTGCGGTCTAAGGGCACCTTCAAATGTAACGCACAGTGCCGCACCGCTGCAGCGCTGCTTTGTAAATCCATAAATATACAAAAAGGCGCGACTGTAGCGCCCACCCAAATAAGTGCGCGGAGGCAAATTTGAAGTGTGTTAAAATCGAACTAAAAAAACTGACAATATTATGTTATTTGGAGTTTACATAATGTTTTAAAATGGCTGTAGGTACTTGGATTGGCGATAGGGGAGCATAGTATTATGGCATATTTCGGCAACACTGCCCACGCGCCCTTATCACCTTCCCTTCTTTTTCTACTCAGTGATCACGACCCTTGGAAGCAGCATTGCAATGAAGTGTTGAGTTTTACATACCAGCCGTAGATAAACTTGAACGTCTTTTATAATACAAGCTGGTACAGAAGAGATAGCCGCCAATGGGCGTGCAGTTTAACAGTTATCTATACATACCGCAATTACGAGAGGAATCCAGGAAAGCAATTCAAGATGCAATTAGTGATGTAAGAAATATAGGATGCACAAACCAATCCCATTTCCTAACTCGCTGGCAAAACGTGCAGCGAGTAAGCAAATCCAACAGAGATAACTAATATAACACGTCGTATGTTTGATTTGATTCGGACTAACATTGAAACAGAAGAAGTCATAAATCAACGCTGATGCGTACGGATCACTGGAATGGACATATAGATAGACATATTCACAAAATTACACTGTCACGTCTGTGGACATAATTATTTAAGAAACAACTTAGCAGAGCATCGCTCCAACTTTCATATAGGTACGTTAAAGGTCGTATCTACAGTTAAACAAAAAAGAAGTTTTTTTTTCAAAGGAACTTTTATTTAAGGCTTTTATTTTTTTATGAAGTTTTGGTTGCAGGCGATTCCATAACCAAGTCAAAGTTTAATGATTTCTTTTTTTTACGTTACTTTTTAACACTAGCATATCGGTTGGACGTTCAACTAAACTTCAGCGACTTTTTCCGAAAGATCAAATGAGTTAAAAGATTTCCGTTTACAATACTGTAGTCAATTGATTTACAGCAGTCGACTACTAAAACCTGACATGACCAATAAAATTATGCTGGTGTTCTTTTTCCAGCTTTCCATAATCTAGAATCCTAAAGTTAATCTGTGACAGTAGGATAATGAATCTATTATTATTTTTGATGCATAGCTTTTAAGAATACGACGCGATTGATTCATATAGGTACCTACGCATTCATGCTGCGCTTTTCTCACCGGAAAATGCTTTTTTCGGAGCTAAAAAAACCATTAATATACCTTATATAAATGAGACTCGACAATAATGGGTATCATTATAGATGCCAAAGGGGGATTTTGTGATTCGGAATAAAATTGTATATCATTTTTAGTCATTATTACACGATGACGAATATAAGTACGAGTATAATAAGAATATACGAGTATAATAAGTAACTAATGAAAACTGACCCGTGACTGTTCTCAAATTACACTGTGTATCTAATTTCTTAATTAAGTTGGTATAATATCCGGTAAATGAATTAATTAAATGCTTTATTTTCCTTTCAAGTATGTATTCTACGTCTTGGCAGAGTAAAATAGTCTTGGTTCATCATCACCAACCGATAGACGTTCACTGCTGGACATAGGTCTCTTGTAGGGACTTCCGCACCCCACAATCTTGCACCGCCTGAATCCAGCGGCTCCCTGCGACTCGTCTGATGTCGTCCGTCCACCTAATGGGGAGTCTTCTAACGCTGCGCCTTCCGGTGCGAGGTCGCCACTCCAGCACCTTGGGACCCCAACGTCTCTCGGTTGAACGAACTATGTGCCCTGCCCATTGCCACTTCAGCGTCGCAATCAGTTAAGCTATGTCAGTTACTCTAGTTCTTCTACGGATCTCCTCATTTCTGATTTGATCGCGTAGAGAAACTCCAAGCATAGCTCTCTCCATCGCCCGCTGAGTGACTCTGAGCTTTCTTACTTGGTTGTCTTACTTTTGGTCTTGGTTACTGGGCTCGAAATCAATAATTTTGACTCTGATAGATGGGATGCACCATGCAACGCCACATAAACAACCACGGTGTGTTTGACTGAGGTAAGAGCGGTAATGCGTTTCGTGCGAGTGATTAATTGAGCCACCAGCGACGTGACGACTCACCAGGTGTTATACGGAATACTAAAATCACAACAGATACCACTTCTATCAAGTTATCTAGAATTCCGTGGCAGTAAACCAGACTATATCGAGTTGGCCTCACACGTGCAAGCGCGGTGAGAGCAGTAATGCGTTTAGTACGAGCGTTAGTGATGTTACGTAGGTTCTACATCTATCTATTTTACATCTATCTAGTGCTAGTCACTACCCCTATTATAAATGCGAAAATGTGTTTGTTTGTTGGTTTATTGTTTTGTTGGTTTGTCCTTCAATCGCCTGGCAACGTGATTTTTTGCATGGGTATAGTTTAGGAGTGACATAGGCTAATTTTTATCCCGGAAAATCAAAGCGTTCCCAAGGGATTTTTAAAAACCTAAATCCACGCGTACGAAGTCGCAGGCATCAGCTATTACCTACATAATAATTTTGAAAACATCAAGTATACATTTGAAATTTTATCGATGGCAGTTTTAGCTGAGGGATTTAGTACCCAAGACAGCATTTTTGTACACTTTTGTTTGTTTATCATCTATCTGTACGCGCACCACGCTGTAACTACTGAACGCAGTGATGTGGTTATCTCTATCATAACTCTATGACTGAACGGATCTGATTTCAATTTCGCATATTTGTAGCTAACTAGCTGCCCTGGCGAACTTCGTTCCGCCTAACAGTCGATACAATTTTTTTTAAATTTTTCTCTCCGTAAGTATCATCCTCGTACTTCAAGGAATATTATAAAAAAATTATTAGCGAAATCGGTTCTGCTGTTCCCGAGATTTGCGATGAGCAACACATTTGGTGATTCATTTTTATATTATAGAGATACGCTGGATTAGTATTTAGGATATTTTTTATCTCGAAATCAATAGGTTGCTTCAGCAATTTTTCGTCGATGTCAGTATATCATTACGTCAAAATATCTGAACCGATGCAAGTGGTAGAGTCAGAGACGTAGCATAAGTTATCTAACATGAAATAAATTTTGATTTTGATTGTAGTTATTTGGCAAAAATCCCAACCATGTGTAGGATCCCAACTCGGTATGAAGGTGTTTCAACATCATCATCATCAACCGATAGACGTCCACTGCTGGACAAAGGTCTCTTGTAGGGACTTCCACACGCCACGTTCTTGCGCCGCATGAATCCAGCGGCTCCTTGCTACTCGTCTGATGTCATCTGTCCACCTAGTGGAGGGGTCTTTCAACACTTCGTCCTCCGGTGCGAGGTCGCCATTCCAGCACCTTGAGACCCCAATGCACAAACTATGTGCTCTGCACTTCAGCTTCGCAATCCGTTGAGCTATGTCGGTCACTCTGGTTCTCCTACGGATCTCCTCATTTCTGATTTGATCACGTAGAGAAACTCCAAGCGTAGCTCTCTCCATCGCCCGCTGTGTGATTCTGAGCTTTCTTATGAAGCCCATAGTTAGCGACCATGTCTCGGATCATTGTAGGTGTTTACCAACAATCAAATCTCAGTCGAACAACTAAAGTTGCCTAATTTATCATGCAGTTATGACAGGGGTTAATGCATTTTCATACGAAAGCTGTAAATATTGTTTTCAAAACAAGACGTGTTCCTGAATTAAAGTGATGTTTAGTAAACGGCACATTATTAGGTAAGTTGAAGGCCACAATCCGGTTTGAATATTATGAAAAGCTGGAGGATAACATAGACTAGTTCCACGAGGACGAATACACTTTTTGTTATATGCCTATATACCTACTTAAATCACAGAATATTGGCACCGATTCTGTTGTCTTTCGTTAAACTAAATTTAGAGTATCTGCACCTTTTTCTTTTGCTACTTCTTGAAAAGAACGGAATATGAATTTTACATTTACAGACTCTTTTAGTTTACGCTATAAATTTAAAGTGATGTGGTTTGACAGCTTTGTCTGTCCTTTTCATACTACATTATTCATATATATATATATATATATATGTGTGTGTATGTATATATTACATAAGAAGAGGATGCAAATACTCTTATAAGTTGTGCTCAGAATCAGTACCATTGACTAAGTTAACACTAGCACTAAAATAAGGGTTATTGTTTTGGGCATAAAAGGGCATCACTTTTGGCAAAATCCTGTTACAATCTTGCTAACGACGTTAAAATAACTTTCAGCTTTTAAAGGATTTAAAAGGAAAGTAAATTTAAACTGTGGGAATTTTTTCGGCCATAAATAATAAAATAGAAACCAATTACACAGTTACGTGTAGGTACATACCATTTCAACCGATAAATTGAATTGGAAGCCAGTAGTAGGCATGGCAGTTGAACAGCAATTAACAAACACGGTTCACTGAGTGTATCACAACTTTCGAACTTCGGTTTTGCTACTGAAATCAAAGCGTTCGTTCGTATACCTATAGATTAAACAATGACTTAATCATAGGTTATTATAAGTTCTAATGCATTTTCATTCACACGTTGCTCATAGTTTACCGTCCTCGTAATAAGACGTGTTCTTGAATTTTAATGTTTGCTAAATTGGGAGCCACTGTTTGAACTCAATTCTGTGTTATGATTACCTATTGTCGGTTGACGGATTACACACATACCAGAATCAGTTTAGATCTGTTTTACTGGAGATGTTTTCGTTACAGTGTTTTCACTTCTATTAGTGGGAACTACTTGCACCCACACAAAATCATATTTGGCTTATCAATATTGGGCTTACCTATTCAACAGACTGAAGCTGTGGTAGCCTAGTGGTTAGGACGTCGGCCTTCCAATCGGAGGTCGGGGGTTCGATCCCGGGCACGCACCTCTAACTTTTCGGAGTTATGTGCGTTTTTAAGTAATTAAAATATCACTTGCCTAAACATTTTACAACAAAAAAGAGTCAAATCGGTCAAGCGGTTATCAAGTGCACTGTACCGAATTTCGTCAAAATCGGTTGAACGGATGGGCCGTGAAAGGCTAGCAGACAGACAGACAGACATATTTTTGCCTTTATAATATTAGTACCTATAGATTATTAATCTATCACCAGAAAACAAACAATATTAACTAAAATACTTAATATTTTTGTAATTAAAACCACTGGCAGTCAGGTGCAGTTTTCATACATTGGAGTGAGTCTCAATAATAATAGAACAGCTCTATAATAGTCTGCGACAAAATAAACTTTGTCGGTATTGTTATGATTAAAGAGCTCCGGGCTTTGTACGCAGTTATACGTACCTTACTTAATCGTTATTGTCTGACATAACCACTCTCCAAATAATTACATTTTAATATTTTTCTAGATATTATAATAAGTACCTACCTACTCTAAAATACTAGTAGAAAAGTCTAATTTCTTACTTGTTTAGTAGCGTTTTAAATAGCGCGTTAAATATTCTGTTATTATAGCTTATAGTTAATCCATACTAATATTATAAATGCGAAAGTGTGTCTGTCTGTCTGCTAGCTTTTCACGGCTCAACCGTTCAACTGATTTTGACGAAATTTGGTACAGAGGTAGCTTGCAACCCGGGGAAGGACATAGGCTACTTTTTATCCCGGAAAATTTAAGAGTTCGCACAGGATTTTTAAAAACCTAAATCCACGCGTACGAAGTCCCGGGCATCAGCTAGTTAATATATAATTTTGGTATCTTCTTTATAATATTATAATTATAGTAATTATAATTTATGATAATTACAGGCGCATTAATATAGGTTTCTGTTATTATTACAAGCAAGCGAGTAATTTTCTCTTGTGCTCAGTTTTTAGGGTTCCGTATCACAAGAGTTCCAATGAGACCCTATTACTAGGCCTCCGCTGGCCGTTTGTCCGTCTGTGTGTCCGTCTGTGAGCGGGCTATATCTCATGAACCGTAATAGGTAGAGACATTTTCACAGACTCTGTATTTCTATTGCCGCTATATAGAAAAAAAAACGCATAAGAGACGCACTATACAATAATAATAATTTATTCACGAGAACGCAGGTGACATTACAATAGTCAAAAAGTAAATAAAATATATATATATAATAATAAGTCATTCAAAAACGACAAAAATAAATAAAAATAATAATTAAATTTTCACATGTCATGTCATACAGAGGGGATACCTAACTATTGCACTACAAAACTATTTATTTCAGTCATCTAATCTAACAAGGCACATAGCAGGTGATAGGACGTTGTTACCGGTAACTACCGATGAAATTATGCCACCAATCGCATGCTCATTTGCTCACTATTTATAAATTACATAAAATATTAATATTAAATTAATTATATTAAGCAAAACGACGGTCGTGCTGTGCACCACAGATTTTTAAATCCTTTTACCGGATCTGGACGCGATGTATGATGATAATTTATTTCAGTGAGTGTCTTACAAATACATTGTCATTTTTTGTCCCTTCAGGTATCTTCTTCTATTCAAAAAGAAATATTGTTTGAGTAAACAAAGTACCTACTAACAACAAAAGTGTACATTTAGATACTCGGAGTTTGTTGTGTTTAAAAACACGAAGGCAGATATGCCCCGTCCCATGTGACGGGGAAAATAGGTAAATGGTAATGGATTTTCCTTTTCCTGTCGCATCTCAAGAACAGATATTAAATTACTAAAGTAATGTAAAAAAAACTACTGAAAATGTTAAACTTAAGTGATCTTTAAAACTTAAAATATAATAAAATTGAATGTTAGATGCAGAGAACGTTAAGTTATGTTAAAATGTAAGGATTTTATAACTTCAGTATTATTCCGTCTTCGATTCCTTCAAAAGTACCAAACGTAGGTGATACATTGATACAAGATGAGTGGAACAAATCAACGAAAGGCCGATGGACATACCAGCTCATTCCCAACCTGGAAAAGTGGACCAGAAGAAAGCATGGCCGCATGACCTACCGTCTGACGCAATGCTTTTCAGGAGACGGAGTATTTATGGATTTTCTTGCAGGCATCGGAAAGCGACAGGTTGCCACGTGCATGTACTGCGACGTAATTGACAATGCAGAACACAGTATTTTACTGCGTAAAGTGGGTCAAAGAGAGGAAGGAACTTATCTCGAAAATAGGTGATATATGTGTCAATAATTTAATGAACAAAATATTACAACATGAAGACACATGGATGCTTGCTGCAAGCTTTATGGAAAAAATAATAAGCTCTAAAGAGGAAGAAGAAAGGCGAAGAGAAAAACAAGTTAAATAGGAATTATATTATAGACAATAATGTTACTGTGTTTAGGCTGAAAGGCGGGCACACGGCAAACAGGGCGACAGAAGGGGTTTTTAGCCGGTAAGAGTCCGGCTCTACCCTCGGGTGTCCATGAGGATTTTCCCCTTCTGTATATAAAAAAAAAACGGTGATACATTGAATTCGTGCAAATTAGTATGGGTTTCGATATTTGGCCATTGTATCATTTAATTTCTCAAATGAAACAGTCAATCATTTCCTGAATATTATTTAATAAAAACCATTATCTGATCAAAGAGATTGAGCGTTTATTTGATTTCGCAATACAGAATGTAAATAAATGGGGCGTAACCTACAAACTACATTATTGACTTCTTTTTATTAACTTCTGTAATAATATGGGTACATTTTGCCTGAAAAAAAAAACATTTTTTTATTTTTATTATCACCAATTATTATCATTATTTGCAATAAAAAATGTGATTGAATGAAAGAAATGCCTAATATTTACCAACCTAATAGATGGATATGACAGAGACAGTAGTTTTACAATAGCGAAAAACAAAGAGTTTTCATGAAAACTATAAAAAACTGGCCAAGTGCGAGCCAGACTCGCACACCGCGGGTTCCGTACTACAGTCGTATTTTTCAACACTTTGCACGATAAATCAAAAACTTTTATGAGTAAAAATAAATAAAAAATCTGTTTTATCTACAGGTAAAATAGATATGATTTATATGATATCCCACTTGGTATAGTAATCTTACTTTCAAAGATGAAAATACTAATTTTTGTTCATGAAGACTTTTTTAATATTTTTTTTGTGACGTAACCTCAAATTTATGATTTTCGGAATTTTTCCTTTACTTGTGCTATAAGACCTACTTCCCGGCCAAATTTCATGATTCTAGGTCAACGCGAAG
Source organism: Maniola hyperantus (assembly GCF_902806685.2). NCBI lineage: Eukaryota > Metazoa > Arthropoda > Insecta > Lepidoptera > Nymphalidae > Maniola > Maniola hyperantus. The sequence goes on from NC_048564.1 coordinate 7,957,243, forward strand.
TACCCTGTAGGTTTTCTTCACAGACACGACAGATGGACAGACAGACAGGCAGGCAGACAGATCGACAACGAAGTGAACGTATTAGGGTTCCTTTTTTTCTTTTTGAGGTACAAAAACATAAAAAATGCAGAAAAGAGAAGAAGAAAAGCATTTTCTACTTTCTTCAATTTACCTTCTAAAATTAGGATGTTCTGTAAAATAATCACGATTCGAATGCCGGTAGACCGCCGCGCCGGCGGTGTTAAATTGAGTTAGTACACGCTACGGCTATAAATCACTAAAACATCGAGAATTCTTTATTACTCAAATATTTTTTATGGAATTGCATAAGTTTCTTAAACCACAGCAATATTATCGAATGATTTTCATGTTTTTTCAACCTACTGTCTAATACCCGGCATGCGTTACATTACCACTTTGTATGAACGACTCGCTTTCCATCAGCTTGTATGCTGATGAAACTTACCCACAAGTCCCAACAACAATATAGTTTCGTCTCAAATGAATGAACGGTAAAATTTTACAGGTAAAAAAGCCAATAAAATGTTACTGTAATTTTATTGTACCGTTTTGATCGAAATCACGAACTTTGGACTCACTTTTAACACAGTTTTAGGCTATTTTGCTTAGAAATAAGTTAAAGTTTGTATTTAGTGCTCGAATTTTTTTAACTTTGGACTCAATTTCAGTATAATTTTAAGCCGTTTTACTTGGAAATACGTTCAGATTTTTATTCAAAATATTTTCTTTCAGACGATAATTACCATAAGACATGATTTGACCTTAAAAATTTTAAGTGCCCATACAGGACTGGTTTTCCTAAATTTTGTACACACCTTTATATACCTGCTATAAATTAACAAAGTTATAAAATTTTATTTTATATTAAAAATGTGAACAAATGTGAATGATAAGTAGTCCGACTCGAAATGGTAAGGCCTTGTTGACTGGACTAACACTATAGGAATTTAAGGAAGCTGTATAGAGTCTAGTGGACGGCTTCCTTAAATATTATAATCATCTCTAAACTCTATCCGCGGACAGAAGTTCACATAGAGCTCTCTCTGTTATTGTCATCATCATCATGATCAACCCATGGCCGGCTCACTACAGAGCACAGGTCTTCTCTCAGAGTGAGAAGGGCTACCACGCTGGCCATGTGCGGATTGGTAGACTTCACACATCTTTGAGAACACTAGATGGAGAACTCTCAGGCATGCAGGTTTCCTCACGTAATATTTTATTTTATTTAATATTAAAGCAAGTGATATTATTTAATTACTTAAAACGCACATACCTCCGAAAAGTTAGAGGTGCGTGCCCGGGATCGAACCTCTGAACTTCGATTAGGAGGTGGACGTCCTAACCACTACCTATATCACACACACACTATCACAGCTATGTATGTTATTGTAATCCCTTACAAATGACAAAGACTTTCAGAGAGTGTTAACCATTTTGAGTTACCAATCAATCACAAATGAGCTATGTTTTCCGTACTAACTTGTTTGTTACAACCCCATTGTGGGTAACTTACAACGGAGATCTTACATGGTGTGCACTTATAGACCTCGTCAAACCGCTATTGCGAGTCGCCATTATTATCACTTTAGTTGTTCATTGTATAACCATATCAATAAAATCCTACACATATATCCCCTAACTGCGCGCGGCGAGAGTTAAAAAGATATGTACTAAATGGCTTTTAACTCTTTCTTACGATCAATCAGAACAACTTATAAAGTCTTGGCATTGTAATTAAATCTAATTCACATAATATAACATTTCCACACACACACACACACACACACACACGCGCGCGCGCACTCATATTGTCATATTGTATGAGGAGGGCGATGATCTCTGCAACACAGTGTATACTTCTGCAGGATCATCGTTCCCATCTGTTATTGTTTGTGAAATTATGTGTGAAAAATAAAGATTATTTATTTATTTATTTATTTAGGAGTAATCAATTTTAGAAAAAAACGGCCCGTATTTAGAACCACCTCCTTTTTTGGAAATCGGGGAAAAATGGCACACTTCGACTTGGAAATCCTTCATGCCTTCATTCTTGATATCACGACTAGCGAGTGGCAATGCGTTGATTTACCTAACGTTGATGGATGAACGTGATCCATCATTCGTTCGGAATTTGCCAATGCGACGTACAAAATACGTATTTGTACTATACCTCTCAACATTCCAAATTCTACCTGAAAATACCCAATTGTTCCTATATTATCCACTTAATAACACAACTGGGCATTTTTTCACCCAGAGTCATTTAAGATATTGCAGCTGTTATGATGCTGATACAATCTATAAACTGCAGTTTTAATTTTTTTATTCAAATACAAGTTATGCCTTGATTACAAACTGACCTGGTGGTAAGTGATGATGCAGTTTAATAAGGAAGAGGGCTAACCTGGAAGGGGTATGGCAGTTTTTATTAAACCCATGCCCCTTTGGTTTCTACACGACATCGTACCGGAACGCTAAATCGCTTGGCGGCACGGCTTTGCCGGTAGGGTGATAACTAGCCACGGCTGAAGCCATCCACCAGACCAGACCAGAAATTTAGAAATTGTAAACATCTAAACCTCTGCCATTAATTGAACCCGGGACCTTCCACTATTATTTTATTTTCCCATAAGATCACAATGCTTATCACAGCGCCAGGGAGGTCGTCAAATAATTGAAGGAATTTGTTGACATTACGGATTAGAAACCATACCATCTTATTACGATAGATTCAAATCATTGAAGCCTGTCAATACTATAAAGTTGGCTACTACAAAGCCACCAGCCTGGCCACTATAACGATGTCGCTATTGTAGGATAGTTGGGATCAGTTTAAAAAGAAACAATAAGTAAAAGTTAAAACCTCAGAAGCAAATTTTAATCACGCTCATACGAACAAAGTTCAAATTGAGTCAAGTTAAAAGCAAACACAAAGTTGGGTATAACTCAAGCTTGAAGCGTTCACTCCCAGCCGCTTCGAGTGTTCCACCACAGTTTCACTCAGAACGTCGTACTTATTAGTAAAAATAACGAACCGAAAATTCATGCAAAGATTTGCCCGATTAGGTGCTTTAAATTACAAAGTTTTATTTAACTTACCGTGTAAGGGCATTTTTGCAATTATTCGTATTCGTATTACGGTCACTACGAATCGCTTTTTTACGAAAACGAATATGAATCGAATACAAACAAGTGCACATACGACCTTTAGCATTGTGCGTTTTTAGCGTTGTGCATTTAAACGATCAAACTGAACAACACTTGCAGGTTTCTCTTCTTACTCGTTGTACTTGTCCAAGTAGGTAAAGCCAAGTACTAATGTTTTATTGCCAACTCGTACATAATATTATTATTTATTCTTGCAGGATGCGCTACGCGGCAGACGCACAGCGTCTCTGCGATCTGCCGTCATCCCTTTACGCACGGACGAGTCGGGTCGAAGTACCCCTTCTGTCACGCACCGCGCCTCCCCGTCACCAGCTGACACCCCGGCACCGAAGAAATCCAACTGGGAAGTGATTGAGCACTTCTCTTCTAATCGGACCAAAAAGAGCGATTCAACCGTAAGTAACCTATATTGCAGCCAATTACTTCAATGCCACTTTTTACATAATTCATCTAAGTACTGAGTAGGTAAGTATGAGTTATACGGGCAACCTCATCCTAATATCATAAATATGAAAGTTTGTATCTGTCTGTCTGCTAGCTTTTCACTTCCCATTATTCAACCAATTTGGACGTGTATTTTTATCCAAGACAATAAAAGAGTTCCCACGGGATTTTCTAAAAACCTAAATCCACGTCTACAAGTCGCGAGCATCATCTATTTTGTACAAGGATAGCTTTCATGCCGGACACAGATAAGTATACGCTACTTATAATCCCGGAAAATTTGAGAGTTTTCACGGGATTTCAAAAAACCTAAATCCACGCAAACGAAGTTGGGGTATCATTATATAGTACCTACCAATTAATCACCAAATATTATTCACTAGCTTATCCCCGCGACTGTCCGCGTGGACAAAACAAATTTCTAGCCCCTATTTTACCCCTTTAGGAGTTGAATTAAAAAAAAATATTTTGCTGATGTCTACGTCATAATAGCTGCCTGCGTGCCAAATTTGAGCCCGATCCGTTCTGTTGTTTGAGCTGTGCGTTGATAGATCAGTCAGTCAGTCACCTTTTCATTTTATATAATATTATTTAGATTAGTACCTAATGACATTTATCGGGGAGCACGGCAGTGTTTCATCGAAGCGTTCGAAGCGTTTCGTCGAATTTTCGAACAGTCATAAAACTTTTTCCAAAACTTATTCTTTTAGGCGTAATGAATTTCGTCAGAGACCGAAACTTAATAATTCAACCCCATATAAGTCAATGTTTGACCCCGATTGCTGAGATTCGATGTCATGATGGTGATGTGATGATTGTACACTTACTCAGAGTACACTGTTATCTTCAATTGCATAATCTATCAATCACTTTGTAAAAAAAAAACTGATCGGTCGGTGAGAATTCTTTATATTTGTAGGATGCTTCTTTTGTGCTCCATCTTATACAGTTTTAATAAACGTATCTTAAGTTACTAGTAACTAATATCCTATTACAGAGTAGTGTGTGGCGATAAAAGCCATCATGGAATAGTTGCTCTAAAGCTTCTCGAACTTTTCCTATCAAAAGTTGTAAAACATTTATGATGTTCACAATAAAATAGTTTAAACTTTGTATTTCAGTAGGTACATTATATTGTTCACACCATTTGGCTTGAACTGTAATATTATAATAGTTAAACTAGATTAGGAGCATAGTTTCAAAACTATTAAATTTGATGGCATACTAGTTTATTTGATACTAGATAATCCCCGTGACTTCGTCCGCGTGGATTTAGATTTTTAAAATTCCAAGGTAACTTGTCGAGTTTTCGGGCTAAATAGGCAATATCTGTATATGGGATCTCTGCATATTAAATAAATGATGCTTGTCACTTCGTCCACATTAAATTTGGTTATTCAATAACTGGGACAATGCTCTACAAAACCGCTATCTCTTTCTAAAGGTCAATATACATTATTTTCTACCGTGTACTTTAACTAAAGTAGGAAATAATAGGAAACCCTGTACTGTAAGTATAATGTATTCTATCTCATTCTCTGGCAAACTAACCTACAGATGTGCGTTTGTCACTTTTTCGTTTCATCGAACCCACAACGGTACAAATCACAACAGTAGGTTAGGTAATAACATTGACTTATAATACTAGGTACAGACGAGGGCTCACAAATGAATTGACATCGCTCAAGTGGCCCGGTTTGCACACATATACACATCTATGTTTCTTATTACGAAATGTAGAAGAAAGTTTTATAATATCAACAACTTCAGTTTATTATAAACCTTAAAACTTGAACATAAAGCTTAATAACGATTGCTAAATATTTATATTTAAGACCTCTTGTCATCGATTTTAAACTTAAAATATTCAATTTTTTCAAATGACAATAAAAACATTTATTTTATAATAATACTTACCTAACACCTAAGCATAAGTCTAAAACATCGAGTAATTTGAAATAAGATTTTTGGCTGATATTTTTCGGGCCGCATTTGAAGCACTTATTTCATTTCTTGAGCATTTTATTTCAATGGGTAATAAAGTAGTAGTCAATTCACAAACAAAACAGTAAAGTTCTATACAAACACTCACATATTGTATATCGCTGAGTACACACTACAAATCGAGTATAAGCACATGTATAAACATAATAGGTAGGTACCTCTGTGACACTATACGATTGGAAAAATATTTTCTTATATTCAAACCGTGCGAGTTTTGGAGAGAATAAACGTGATATTTTGATGAAACGATGTAACGTAGTTACGTGCGTTTGAATATTTCAATACTGGATACTTTTGAAATTCCGCTTTACCAATTTGATCGAATTGAATAATCATGTTATCATGATGCCGAATCTAAATTCTATTAGATATCTACAGATTCATTCATTCATTCAAAACATAAATAATATAATAGTTTTTATATTTTTGTATTTATTACAAAGCTTTAAGAACGGACCGACGTCAAAAAGGCCTTCGTATTATTCACTCAGGTAGTGAGCTGTAGATATAATAGATTTTTTATCTTACTAGCTTGGAAAGGCTTTTTTGTCGTCTGAAATCAGCATGAAAATGTCATTTGAAATGAATGGCAACCCTAACTTTTTCTTTCTATTAAAAATGACATCAAAGATTTTTTAATAATAAAAACTTCTGAATCATTGTCAACCATGTTATGAAACATTCAGAGACGCGGTTCCTCTTTACAGTCTTTATTATTATAGGCATTAGGTTAGTTACGTAGTAGGTTTGAACATTTATTTTTAATCCATACTAATCCAAATACTAATAAACGTGAAAGTGAATCTGTCTGTCTATCTGTCTCTCTATCGTGTCTCTCAAGAAACCTACATGAAGAACGGTAGTTCCCGTTAACCTAAAATCATGGGCAGGTAGGTAGGTCTTGTAAGTGTCTTCACAAATAATCAGTATTTTCTATTTTCTAAGTAAGATTCCATTTTCAAAGTAGGTACTATACCAAGTGGGATATCATATGAAAGGGCTTTACGTATACATTCTAAAACCATTTTTTATTATTATTTATATGCATAATAGTTTTCGATTTATCGTGCAAAATGTTGAAGGAAACGTCTGTAGTACGGAACCCTCAATGCGCGAGTCTGACTCGCACCTGGCGTTTTTTTTAAATTCTAATAAACATTAACAAGTGCTTTTGAATCGTCAGAATGATTTATCATGTTGAAGGGTTGTCGTGGTCGCCATTTGCCACAATATCAAAGGTATCGTCCTACTGTGTCTCTCTTTACACTGTGATACTGCTATCAAAATCGAGCATTGTCATAAACTGCTTCCCTGCAGCTTCTTAATTTGCATTGCAATATGGCACAGTGGGAGGACACTAAAATACATTAATCTAAACGCAGTTCGTTTGTGTACATCCAGCGTCTTATTAAAAACCAAAGAACAGATTTTATAAGTAGGTACTTACTACTTTAAAACCGGTCAAGTGCGAGTCAGACTCGCACATGAAGGGTTCCGTACTATCGCATAAGATTATGTATATCTTAATTTTTTTTAATTTACATGGCAGACATTTTGTATTTTTTATTATATTTTGAATAGTGGCAATTGAAATGTACATTCTGTGAAAATTTCAGCTCTCTACCTATTACGGTTCACAAGATACAACCCGCTGATAGACGGATGGACGGATGGACAGCGGAAGCATAGATCTAAATTTGGGTAGGCAACGTTTAAAAAGCACTGCCACAAAAAATAACTTACGTAAAGAGCATACTAAATTTAAAAAATGTGAATTCAGGCGAGCGCTTACAGCTTGCTAAAAAGCCTACGACAAGTTTTGGGGACGTACTGCAAATGTGCGCGTAGGCGTGGGAGAGCTACGATTCCTTTCATGCTATTGAAAGGACTGTACAGCTGCACTAGACTTCCTTAACCTACTTAACTACTTATTAGAGCCACATAATATAAATTAGGTAGATATATTGGTAAGCAAATGTGTTTGATGAGGATAATTAATATGAATTAAAGTAGGTAGGTACATACCTACTTCGTACGTACGGAGCGAGCTTCCCTCGCAAATTCATCGTGCTGAATCCCTTAATGAATTTAAGATCATTACCTGTCTCTTTGCTACCTTCAGTAGACATAGTTTATTATTTAAATCTATCTGTGTAGTCTTGTGTCTGTATATTATATTTATTTTGTATATATTAGTGTATTCATATATTAAATTTATAATATATGGTTTAGTTTATTTAGCTATTAGTATTTAAGTTTATTACATACACAACCTCCCACTGTTCAATTGTTCGTTTTCTCCCTAGCGTTAGGTTGTCTAGAAGAAATCGCTATTTAGAGATAAGACCGCCTTTTTGTTCCTACATTCTAAGATCTCTTTTTGTTGCAATAAAGTTTTTGGTGCAATAAAGAATATACATACATAGGTACATATTACTCCTCACGCGCCATTTTAGTCCTTATTTTAAGGTGAATCGTACTTTTGACATGACAGTTGACCCGTAGAGTTAAAATGGCGCGTGAGGAGTTGTACGTTCTATAACCTATAGCATTTATGAGTTACGAATACGATACGATACGATTAAAAAACAATATGGTAGTAGTTGCCATATATTATCTGTATGTCTCTGCGGTCTCTGTTTTGTTTATTAACTAGGTATTGGTATATCAATGATTAACTGGGCATTATTAATAAGGACCGGCCATTATTAATAATGCCCAAAAGTGATGGGCAAAGTGATTAATTTATCACTTTGGTCGGCTATTATTAATAACTAGCTGATGCCCGCGACTTCGTCCGCGTGGATTTAGGTTTTCAAAATCCCGTGGGAACACTTTGATTTTCCGGGATAAAAAGAAGCCTATGTGTTAATCCAGAGTATAATCTATGCTCATTCCAAATTTCAGCCAAATCCGTTCTGTAGTTTTTGCGTGAAGGAGTAAATAACACACACACACACACACACACACACACACACACACATACAAACTTTCGCCTTTATAATATTGTTGTGATGCCCGACGGCCCGTGGTCCATGTAATACTTATGTAATAAGTCATGTTTGAGATAGCTTGAATTTATCACTTGGACCGGGCAGTATGAATAATCCCCCGAAAGGTTTCAAAAACTAATCAAATCACAAACGTCGTATTCCGCAAACATATCATTTTACAAACAAACATTTGACTAACACTCTATTAACAAATGTTTTACTTTGCAAAAGTGATGAACACTACCACGACAGAGGCCAGGTCGACAGAGCCCCGCTGCGCGGGGCTCCTTTTTCTGGCTCATTTTTCTTTTTCTAACCCATTCGAGTCGGGGTGCTCCGCGTCCCGAGTTCGCTTCGCTCGCTCTTGCAGCCTAAGTTCTCTGTGCCTGTTTTTCCAATATAGTTCATTTTTTGTTGACTTTTCATGAAAATTTTGTAAGTTTAATTTCATTTAATAAACAAAAACACTACAGTTCACCTATTTTATTACTTTGCCCAAAATAGGGTGGGCATTATTCATAATGGCTGGGAAAAGTGATTAATCATGCTGTTTTGATCACATTGTCCAATTGAGTCGGGCATTATGAATACAGACTGGCCATTATTAATAGTGCCCGGACTTATCAAATTGCCTATAATATATACATTAGTCAGTTAAATCTTCATAGTCAATCGCTCAACGGAGCTTCGATATAGCAATGCCAACAGACGGAAAGCCCAGAGAGAAGAAAGATGCTGCAATGCGAATGTGATGTGATTAACATAGTTCCTTGTATTACTTACTAACTTCTAAGATCTCGTTGGATTTCCGTCAAGTGTTGTGTGTGACCAAGCCTTTATATCAACAATTCTCGGAAGTTAGCTCATGGTTTGCTTTGTGTCGGCGGCAGAACAGTAGCTATGTTTGAGGACCGAAGGCTTCGCCCGCAGGCTTCCCTTCCTTCACATCGTAAACAATATTGTTAGGCCCCAACTTTCATTACATTACATTAGCGCTTTGTTACTTCGAACAATAAAATATAGAAAAACTCCCCCACAGAAGTTTTGTTCTGCTTCGGATTCCTATTGTAGCCGTCGAAGTTTTCTTACCTGTTTTATAATATTTTCAATATCTCTTTTACCCAAAGCTTATTATTGTTATCAAAGTAAAGGAAAATACGCGATGTTATTATAAAAGTCTTAAAACAGCACCATTTTCCCTGAGAGCAGTTGAATTGTTTTCGTGCGGTTTCCTTTGGTTAGATTTCATTTATTTCAAACGGACCTAGAAGCAAGACTCTGCTCTTGGTTCGGATAATTTAGATTATTAAATTATGTTTCCCCAGCGAAGATGCGCATCTAAATTCTTGCCGCCGCCGTCTGCTACTGACGTTAATTAGCGGTGCGTTAACTAATACAATTATCTTCATTGTAAATCCAAGACTACAGTGCAACCTCCTTTTTATTTAACCGAGTTCTTATAGGTAGTTAATTAGTTTTTATTCTATTTACCTACATTTATTTGAGATAACCACATTACTGCCTATCTCTAATATTTCTATTGAAGGATTGAACCAATTAGTTTTCAATAGAACTGACTTTAAAGCAGATATTAATAATAAATAATTTTAGATTCGTAACATTTTGGTTACGGAAAATGTATATTTTTTTGTAAATATAAATAATTAATATACAAAACTTTTTTACGAAAATAAATTATTATGTTTTTTGTTTAACTGTTTTTTAATTCCAAATAAAGATTTATTTGGTAGGTATAAAGAAAATATTGTGTTATTACCTAATTAACTAACAAACATACGTAATATAATTATTTGCTCTAACTTTAGATATTATTGTTTTAATTTGGTAAGTACCTAGTACTTACTAGCTTCTACTTCGTCCTCCTTGATTAAGATACAACTACGTTGTAAGTAGATGAAAAGTGTCGTCTTGAATTTAGACTGATATTAACCGTTATAGCTAAGTAAGATTTTTTCCTAAAAAGTCTATATACCTACTACGAAGAGTGAAGAAAAACATCGTGAGGAAACGTGCATGCCTGAGAGTTCTCAATAATGAACTCAAAGGTGCAGAAGTCTGTCAAGTCAATTCGCACATGGCAGCTATGGCCTAAACCCTACTCACTCTGAGAGATCTCTGCTTAGTAGTGGGACAGCTATGGGTTGATCATGATGATGATGATCAAAAAGAGATATTTTTTTTAGTTTGCGAGTTTTTATATAAGAAATATCATCTCCGGAACTAATGATGCGATTCTGAAAATTATTTCACTGATATAGAACGTTGACCACGAATGCTATAAATTATCGGAAAAGATAATAATATTACTGTTCCTGTTGGTCACGTGGATGAAGTCGCGGGTAAAAGCTAGTTTTAATGAAAGTGAGGGCCACCTAATTAAAAAAGAAGATTTTGATTTTGAAAAATTCGTCTCATGCCCATTTTTTGGCTCAAACTCTTATTTTTGACTTGTGGCTGTTACATGCGACCTTCATAAATCACCATTATTTAATCATCATCACCATCAACAACCGATAGATGTCCACAATTGGACAAAGGCCTCCTGTAGGAACTTCCACATGCCAAGGTCTTGCGCCGCCTGAATCCAGCGGCTTCCTGTGACTCGTCTGATGTCAGCCGTCCACCTAGTGGGGGGGTCTTCCAACGCTGCGTCTTCAGGTGCGAGGTTGTGATTCCAGCACCTTGAGACCTCAACGTCTATCGGTTTTGCGAACAATGTGCCCTGCCCATTGCCACTTCAGCTTCGCAATCCGTTGACCTATGTCGGTTACTCTAGTTGTCCTACAGATCTCCTCATTAATTAATACCTACACAATAATAAATAATCCACGGAGGACCGGAGGGCTGGCAGCTACCTCGGTCAGCATATTAGTCTGGCCATTCAACGAGGTAACGCTGCCAGCGTTCTGGGCACCCTGCCTCGATGCGGTGGTTTAGATGATATTTTCGATCTGTAATTTTTATGTTCAATTGTTTAGATGCGTTTTATTAGAGTACACTTTATAAGTCCGTATAAAACAAACTTTATTATCAAACTTTATTAATAGTGTGTAAATTATTCAGAAAAAAACCCCTTAATCTAAGCTAGTGCAGTGCAATTTAAGTAACTTGAAACAATTTCCACTGCGAGCACTGAAACGGCGAAATTTAACACACAAAGCGTAAGTTTAGGTAATTGAACAGTAACCGGACGAAATTACGAGGACTATACTATTTACCTATTTTCAGCCAGAGTCCATTATTAATTAATTTCACTGTGGCTTGTAGGTATACGTGTTGGATTACCAAAGTGTACAGAAATAGTTAATCCAAAACTTAACAAAATAGATCCAGACTTTGGATAAAAGGTGCTTCCAATGTTAGCAAATTTTATACTTAGTCACACTACTTACTATAATATTATAACTAAGTATAGCATAATACATTATAACTAAGTATAACATTAGCTTGAGTAAATGTTTGCTTGACGGAACCTCGAGTGAACAAGGGGATAATGTTGGCAAGTCAAAATTTATTCATTTCATGCATAAATTAAAATAAACTATTAATAAACTTAAATCTAAAAAAAACAACATTAAATTAAAACTAAAACAAATTAAATTAAATCTAAAACCTCATCGAGACCACCGCAGCGAGGCATTGTACCCAAGATGCTGGCAGCATTACCCCTTTGGATGGCCAAACTAATTCTTTGGCCAAGGTAGCTGCCAGCTCTCGGGTCCCCGGTTGACTCGATAACTCTTTTCGCAATTTCTTCAAAAAGAGCTCGAGCCCCCGGGCCCCACGGCATAAATTAATTATATTACTTTGTAGGACCTAGTGTCTCTTATTCTAAAGGTTTTATTATGTAGTAGCAGCGGGTACCCAGTGTGTGCTGCCAAAAATTGCCTAATACATATTTTTATTGGTCTACTAGCTGCCCCGGCGAACTTCGTACCGCCTAACAATCGATTCTTTTTCAGGATTTTTTTTTTAATTTGTCTCTCCGTAAGAACCATCCCCGTACTTCAAGGAATACTATGAAAAAAGAATTAGTGAAATCGGTTCAGCTGTTCTCGAGATTTGCGATTAGCAACACATTCTGCGATTCATTTTTATATATAGAGAAAATCATCTTCGCATTATTGTCTTTATAATTATTATTTATTTATTATTATTATTATTTATATAATAAGTCACCGTCAATCTGTATAATCTGGTATTGTATAGAATACCTAAAACATTCAGGCAAAGTATAAAATATTTTTATTTTATACTTAAGTACCCGAAAATATGGTTTTATTAAAAACTAAAACGGTTTATAGCTCAGTTAAAATACATTAGGTATTCGAAAAAATATCACTGCTCCCTACGCATTGCCACTTTTGCCACCCGCAATAATGTAACCAAATATATTCACACCTGAGTCTAAATCAATTCAGATCCACGGAGTAGGGATTCAATAAAAGAGGCTGAAAAAACACACGTAATGTACCACCTACACGTAACTTGTACTATCTTCACCGCAGTTTAGTTTGTTCTGCTTTTCAAAAATATTTTTTGAACTTTATCCTATCGACAAAAAGATAAAGTTCAAAAAATTACAACTTGAATGCTCGTCGTCGTCGTCAACTGGTAGACATCCACTGCTGGACATAGGGCTCTTGTAAGCACATGGCACGTCCTTTACGCCATCTGGCTCCTGCAAATTTTTTTTAAATTCATATTATAGGCAAACGCACGACCACAATCACACCTGATGGAAAGTGATGATGTGGCCTAAGATGGGACTCGTTTACCTAGAAGATACCTATTCACTCTTGTTTTAAAGATACCTGGGTTGTACTTGGTAGGAAACACAGATCGTGGAAGAGTTTTCCAATTAATCTTAGCCATGCGTATGAGGAATGATGACGCAAAACGTTTCGTGCATGTAGATGGGATGTCGACGACATTGGATGGAAACTCGCCCGACGACATCTTGCGGTTCGGTGGTAAAATGGTGAAGTGGGGACAAGATCGAAAAGTTCAAAAAAGAAAAGAAAGAAGAAAAAGTGGACAAAAGTGTTTGATGTCGTCTGTCCACTTAGTGGGAATTTTAACGACTCTAACGTTTATTTATTCTTCAAACGACGTTCCTCACCTACTGCGATTTCAGCTCCACACTAAATTTTTAACGATTTACGGAAGGGTTTTGAGTTTAGCATTAAAAGTTCTTATGCTGCAGAAGGATGGATGAAGGTGGATTTCTATCAGCAGCGGCTGATGACGATGACGAAAACATTGAATAATAATCCAACAAACATTAAGTGAAACTAGTCTGGTGAAACTCGAAAGATACAAAATCGCAACGATCTACGAGTACGAAGTTAATTAATATCGACGAGAAACAAAGGAGGCTGAAAAAACAAAAATGTAGGTAAGCAGGGTCCCGAGACGGAATGAGTAAATACGCTCCGCGCGATCAAACTGCGTGCCGGCGGCAAGTCAAACACCAATCACGACGTCTTTATTCAATTAAGCCGCCTTGGGGTCGGAAGTCGCAACGGGCTACTTTCAGCTCCTAATTACGAGACCATTAATCGTGCTGTACCATAAAATGAAATAACTTTGTAGCTACGACTCATATGCAAAATGTTAAGACTTTTGTTAGCTTTTTTAGGGTTCCGTATCTCAAAAGGAAAAACGGAACCCTTATAGGATCACTTTTGTTGTCTGTCTGTCAAGAAACCTACAGGGTACTTCCCGTTGAGCTAAAATCATGAAATTTGGCAGGTAGGTAGTTCTTATAGCAGATATTAGGGGAAAAGTCTGAAAACCGTGAATTTGTGGTTACATCACAAGAAAAAAATTAAAATGTTCATGAACAAAATATTCCTATTTTCACCATTCAAAGTAAGATTACTATGCCAAGTGGGGGTATATAGCGTAAGATCCATAGATACCCCACACGTATGGGTTTGATGAAAAAAATAATTTGAGTTTCAGTTCTAAGTATGGGGAACACCCAAAATTTATTGTTTTTTTTTCTATTTTTGTGTGAAAATCTTAAGGTGACGCAGTACGCTCGACCGACTCTGTTTGCTTTTCATTTGACATTGTATGAGAAAGGTGAGAGACACGATGATTTTCACCGAAATCAAGGGTTTAGGAAAAGTATTTTTGAGAAAAAACTACTAAGTTTTTTTTTTTTTTTTTAATAGATATAGCGAGCAAGCGAGCAGGCGGGTCACCTGATGTTAAGTGATTACCGCCGCCCATGAACATTTGCAGCACCAGAGGAGCCGCCGATGCGTTGCCGGCCTTTTAGGAATTTGTTGGTCCGCCCCTTGAATAACCCCATGTTATAATCTAGTGGGAACACCGCCGATGGGAGTTGGTTCCACAGTTTGCACGTGCGTGGAAAGAAGGATCTGGCGCAGCGGACGGTCGAAGTGCACCAGACACTCAGATGGTGAGGGTGAAAAAAGGGTTTATGTTTGCAAAGTATAGTTATTTCAACTAATGAATAAATAAACTATGTCTAATGTTAAATTTCTTTAGAATTTTCATACCCCTAACCTTATTTATTTACGCCCAAAGTTGTCATAAATTTAGTGTTAAAATAGGAATCTTTTGAGGCTCGTAACTTTAAAATCAAGATTTTTTTCAGTGTTTCATATATCAATAAACCTAGATAATGGCGAGATTAATTGATATAATATTTAGTTTTGAGCGTACAGCATCAAATAATGTAGTAATTACCCTCCTACGTTTGTATGAAGAAAGCACCGACCCGAGCCCCCTTAATGCGATTCACAGAATAGGTACATCTACTTACCAAGTTTCAACAGTATAGCTCTTCGGAATTCGGTTAAAAGTGGCTGTGACATACGGACGGACAGACAGACAGACATGACGAAGCTATAAGGGTTCCGTTTACGGAACCCTAAAAACTGGCCAAGTGGGAGTTGGACTCGCGCACGAAGAATTCCGTACCATCTCTATATATAAAAATGAATCGCTAAATGTGTTACTGATCGCAAATCTCGAGAACAGCTGAACCGATTTCGCTAATTCTTTTTTTATAATATTCCTTGAAGTACGAGGTTCTTACGGAGAGAAAAATTTAAAAAATTTGAATTGACTGTTAGGCGCCAGAGCAGCTAGTTCTAAATAAAATAAATAAATTTTGATTTGACTTAAGAAACGAACAAATGTCTCGAAATACAATTTTTCTGAATCTACATATTATACGCTCCTTCAAATTAAATAAGTTCAGTTGTGGAGCGAAAATTACACGCTGATCTTTTTCGAAGGGCTTTACTTATATTTAGAAAGAACTATTTACCTGTTATATTTACAAAGAACAAATCGTAAGAGTGTGAAACATGAGCCCAATCGTCTACAATACTTGCCTCGCATGTAAGTTAATTGGCATTTTAAGTAACTCTCAATTTAAATACGTCATACATACTTGTACATTTGACATCGTTCTTAGTCATAAATAGTAGAAAAGTTAAATTAAATCATCTTTAAAATTATCTCTTTAAAACAGATAGATTTAGTACTGCATTTTCTTGTTAATATTACCTACTGTTATATGGGGCGGTGAAGGAAATGAAGCTTCCGAAAGGATATCCTATCGATCGGATATCCTAAATCCACTAACGTTTGCCACACAACACGGCCTATTTAATCAGCTCCGATAGTTTACGTCATTGCACGAGTGAGGGAACCAGAGGGAACTCTCAGTTTGATTCTTAATCGACGATATGACAAATGTTAGGCTGTTTTGACGTAAAGTCATAGAAAAATAGGACTACATTAGGGCTACTGCGTCATATGTACTAACAATGTACCAAAAGCTTAATTTGCTATAATCCGCTGAAACATGTCGAAGCTGTATGGTGCAACATGCAGTATGCGAAATGCACCGCCCGCCCGTATTTTTTTTACTTATTTAAAATAAAAACAAAGATACATTTAGAATATTAAATTACTGACAATTACGGTGTATCACAAAAACCTGATCAGGTTTGTCCGTACACCGGCATTCCTTGTGTACGCTCGTTATATTCATAGGTAAACTACATTTAATCAGTTTAATCACCCCTTAACACTAAAATTTTCTCTAACTAATACTTTCTTAAAAATCTAACTAGTCTACTATAACAACCTTAAAAACTATTATACCTACATGACCTATAATTTTACTATTACTAGTAGTTAAGTACCTACCAACTAAGCATATTTTATAAATTATATCAAGAATTATATTTGCATCAAATTTATTCTACCGTAAAGTAGGTTTTAAAATGTCAGCTTAATGTGCTTCGAAACAAGATTTGGACTACGTTTCGTGCAAATCGGATTACTGACTTATATCTTGTTACCTTATTTTCCTGCTCCTATTCATGGATATCACATCAAATTCAAAAGGTCAAGTAACATTATGTAAATACTAAATGTACAGAAGGGGCAGATATCATACGACCACGTTACGGTCACAAGTCCATCCCGAGGGTCCACTACTGAGTCTGCAATTCAATCTGGCCAACTGTTTATTAGGCGTAGGCAAATGTTTGTGGGTTGTATATTTTGAGTAGAACTTCAATTTTAGTGTTATTTGTTTGGTTTGTTCTCACCTGTGGTTTCCTAATTTAGCTTGAAAAGGCGACAAAAAGTGCGTAGAGTATAAGGTATACTCTACGCACTTTTTGTTACACTTTTTACCTAGTCTACAAATTTTCAAAGGAATTTACTGCATACTATTTCTTTTTGAAATAGATTATCCTAATCTAACTGATTTGGTTGTAGAGGTCGAACGAAAAGCGTAAAAGGTATTAGAATACCAAATCTTGGTCAGAATAATAAAGATACCTTCGTTAAATATTGGGAAGATACATATTTAGCCGTATTTTCTTTACAGAAGCGACGTATTATTTCAGGGTATGAATAGTTTTGTTACTTAATCACTACGATGTAACTCGAATTACAAAGTGGAAGGATAAAAAAGTCTCTTTGCTATTGTAACTTTAAACGGATCACAATGAATCTATCTATCGTAGATATATATGAATGTGAATTCCCGGTAAAAGTTTCCTCATTTTATTTTATAGCATTTCGAGTGTTTTAGGCAAAATTATATTTTTTAAAGATTATTATTAGCCATGTTAATCATGACTAATTGACTAACAGTTTCCTTTCTCCTCCACCTAAGAGTAAAGCTTGTGCTAGGAATAGATATGACAATAGTGCAACGTGGGGGGTTTGAACCGCCGACCTTTCGGAATTCAGTCGGCTTCTTAACCATTGACCTATTGAGGCTCTATAATATTATGTTGATATGACATTTTAGGTACAGATAGACCAATTAGGTGGTAAATGAAATATGTTCTGAGCTGAAAAACCCATCAAATGCGAGTCTAATCCGCACACGACGGGTTCCGTACCATCGTAAAAAATATATACCACATTTTTTTTTAAAGCGGCTATTTCAAAATTTAGCGTCTTGATTTTTTTATTATTAGTTTTTTTACGGCTATATAGAAAATGCACACTCTGTAAAAAAATCATATTTCTACCTACGGTTCATGAGATAAGTACAGTCCACTGATAGACGGACGGACGAACAGCGCAGGCTAAACGTGGAAACAAATAAAAATTATAAGACGCGGTTGACGGACGCGACCCTCAGCGGGGGCTTATAAGGATCTGTAATACATAGTAGCTACACTGAACTGTGCAAACTGTCAGAGGCACATCAAAGACGCAACCTTGAGCACTCGGACGTCCGCGGATGTCCGAGACATATTATCTCGCGAGAGAACTGTACACACCTATCCATAGAGACAATATAAATCAGTCGTGGCTGTCAGCCGCAGCTTACGGATGCGTCCCATAGCTTGTTTCACGCTTTAGTAGTAGGGTCCCATTGTAACCGTGGACGGAACCCTAAAAAGTAGACAATACTGCCAAATATATTGTATGGCTTAAAACATTGTTGCAATTTGTTAGTTGTTGTCAGTAGCCACTCTCATTCCGTACAACCAGTGTATAACACTTTCCAATAATATTATTTAATTTAATTTAATTTTAAAATAACTTTATTATCTTATATTATATTATATATATTTATAATCTTTGCTATGTGGAAAGAGTTTCAATTCTATTTTTTCTTGGTAAATTCCGTAAATAGCAATACCAAAGTCTCCACAAGCGACGCTGTCACCTGAACAGATAAGGGTGGCACATGGATGTAGCCAATAATAATTCTTTAGGTAGTACCATGGATGTACCTACCATATAATTATTATTATTCTAGGTACTAGTAGGTACTAATAATTTTTTGGGTAGTACAGGTAGTATATCTAATTTGTTTGGGGTGTCACGGTACTCTGATTTAATTCGGCAGGATTCTGAGAGTTGTCATTTTAGAAATTATTTGATGGAAAATAGGGTTTCCACTAGTGTCATCCCAAATTGCCCTAAATAAACATAAAAAAATCATAAGCCGTACCTAATATTCTGGATATTTTTTTTAAAGTGGAAATCCTTAAAAGGTTTATTACAAATATTCTATAAAAGATTACTCATTAAACGAACCGTGGTATTTTTGTGGTATGGTATAGTACAGTCTACTGCCATGCCCCATTTTCCTACCAGTTACCAGCTACCACAATTTAAAACAGAAAATCAGGCATAGTCACAAGTCCGTCAATACTTGTCATTTGATTAAAGTTCCATCCATGTTCCATCATGGACGTATAACGTAATCATTCTTGTTATAAGGAGAAGTCTGGTCTATTAAAAGGTCTTTGGCTTCCATAACAAAATGGTAAACATAAAAATAAACAACGGAATACTTTAAATACAGTTCTTCCAAGGCTTCATTTGCACATACTAAATAGGCTTTTATTTATTTTTAAGCAGTGATATGAAGTATAATAAGTCTATGTTTTTAAGCCTCTAGTAGTTTGAAGTTGATATAAAATAAATCAAGAAATGTGAAAAAATTACCGTTCCACTTACTTGCGAAGTTTGCAAAGCGAAAAATTGTCTGTAATAATTGTAAAGATCAATTTATGTTTCTTTCCATGCTACGGAAGCCTCGGTGGGCAAGTCCGACTCGCACTTTTTTTTTTATAAACGGGACAGAAATTCTTATAAAAAGCTCATGTTAAATTCAGTAACGTAATAATTAGCATTTCAGTGTTCTTCAGACCATTGTCAAGGGCGACTTGACCATTCGTCATATTTATTCATCGTATTCAAATCTATGAACAACAAAACTAAGACTATAAGGCAGTGCGTGCCAAATCTTCGTTATTTTTTAAAAGCTGATAGTTTATGGCCGTATTGTCCCCAACACAGGAAAACCCCCTGCAATGCACCCTTAACCTTTAACAATTTATTAAACTTTATGGTGACTGGCAGGGGGTGGCCACTATACTAAGTGTCTGGCAAAATATTAAAAAAAATGGAATTTACACGTTGACGTAAGATTTTATACGTCTTTGTTACCTGTTATCTTCCAAAACTACCATGGTCCAAACTACATAGTCACTGATCGTTCCTTCCTGTGTTGGGGACAATAATCAAAGAACCTTTCAGCTTTTATAAATTAGCGTAGGTCTGGCACGTGCTGGCTCTCTCTCTAATATTAATATTGAAGTGATATCGATGTTCCGATTTCTTTGAGACAAATTACCATATTTTACCTATATTATATGTCTCAATAAAGTTTCGCCAGAGGAAACGTTACGTAAACCAGCATGTACCTAAACCAGAAGTTGGTGTTAATAAATAAAGTTAAGTTAATCGCATGTTGCCTCAATAGGCGCGAAGAAAGCAAGAGCATCGCGCACAAAAGTGATAGAGTTGGAGGTGTTTAGTGTGATTACGCTCAAAACCCGTAAGTAAACTCTCGTGCCTTTGATTAAGTCTTATGTTTCATATAAGGATGTTTTTTCGCCACGGAACCTTGGTGCCAGAACACCTTCCACTTTTCGATTTTTGTAACATTATTTATACTTGCGCATACAAAAGCAAGTCACAAAATATACCTTAAAACTCTTTTTTCAGAAGAATAATAAAATTATTGACATGACATGTAAGATTTATTTACGTGATCTGTATCAGCATTTACGTCAATCATTGAAAGCAAAATGTGGCAAAATACCATCTAAGAAAATACCTATTATATAGTTTTTTGGTTTTGCAATGGTATTTCATCATTGTGAAATTTTTTTTTCAAGTTATTCTTTAGTTCCTAGGTTTAACCTTAAGAGATGATATCATTCAAGTCGAAAATTCATAGTTTTTATCGTTGATATACAAAGAAAACAGTGATTATTATAATTTCTTGTTGAGTGCCCAATAAAAAACAATTATGTTTGATGAGGGACTGAATATGTTACTCAGTACGATAATATACTTGTTCTCTGTTATTATAATGCTGAATATATTTTATACCTTCGCGTCAGTGGGGCTTTGTTTTAGGATAATAAGTGCGGTGCAAAACTTTGTGAATGTCAGCAGACACTAACCTGAGGAAAGGTAAGAATGTGAGTTAGAAAATCTTCTTACCCTACTTCAATTATTCCATAGTAAATAATCAGTACCCTTATTATAAATGCGAAAGTGTGTTTGTTTGTTGATTTGTTAGTTTATTGGTTTGTTGGTTTGTCCTTCAATCACATCGCAACGGTGCAACGGATTGACGTGATTTTTTGCATGGGTATAGATAAAGACCTGCAGAGTGACATAGGCTACTTTTTACCCCGGAAAATAAAAGAGTTCCCACGAGATTTTTAAAAAACCTAATTCCACGCAGACGAAGTCGCGGGCATCAGCTAGTTAATTATAATAGATCCAAAGATGACTTTTTGTTACTTTAAAACGCTATAATTACTTCATCGATGGCAACCAAATTATATGGAAAAGTACATAGTAGTTCTAGGGTATTTTTATACAGAGAAAATAAAGGATAGATACCTACTTATCTACAAAATTAATAAAAATTAAATCCATGTACGAAGTTTCTGGCAAAAGCTAAATCATGTTTTGATTTCAAAATAGTACTACCACAGAATAATTATTATTATTACAGTAATAGATTAAACTAAGCAAAGTTCATCATCAACATCACCATGATTAACCCCGTCGCCGTCTCACTAATGAGCACGGGTCTCCTCTCAGGCATATAGGTTTCTTCACGACGTTTTCCTTCACCGTTAAAGCAAGTGATACAAAATGCGCGTACCTCGAATTGACCCCGGACCCTCCGACCATCTTTACTACTAGGCTATAACCACTTTATGCAAATTTAAAAAGTCCATAATAGCTATACGAGCTTGTTTTACATTTACCCATACAAGATGCAATCCTTAAAAATGTTTAAAAACCGTATCATACCATTAAAGTCGACTGGGTTACCTACTTGAAATACTTGCCAGCTTTTCAATAAAATGAACATAAAATAAAATTAATATCTAACCGGGCACTCAATGGTAGTAGTCATTATATTTTATTGATAAAAATAAATTATCCATTCAGCATAGCAACTGAAAGCCTAGTTGAATAATTACTTATATGTATATAAATTTCAGTTTGAAATGTTATTCCATTGCAAAATTTTCCTCAACATCGTCATGAATATTTTACTATTTGGGAAGCGGCCTCAACGATAGATGGGGGGGGGGGGGAGCGATGATACAATACGCGGGAATAATTACTTTAAATATGCCATATGAAGGCGTTAACGCTGCAAAGTGCGCCTAGAAGCCGCACTCCTGTAGCGCGCGCTTTAATATAACGGTGCTTCATGTTATCATCAATTCTTTGTGTTACAAATGATAAACTCATAATATGAGTGCATTCAATATGAATTCCTGCCTTGCCGTTTCCAACGCACCGCTCGCTTGTCGAAGCGCGTTGTTTCTGTTTCACGCTTTAGAGTGATTCTGTATTACTGTACTCGATACCAGTGATGGACGTTTATCGAATAGACGATGCACATTAAATCTATATATACCTGTAGCTGACAGGATAAGCTGACTGACTGACTGATCAACGCACACCTCATACTACTGGACGGATCGGGCTGCTTGGCATGCAGATAGCTATTATGACGTAAACATCCGTTAAGAAAGGAATTTTGAAAATCATCCTCTGAGGGGGAAAATAATTAATAGTGAAAGTGTAGTCCACGCGGACGAAGTTGCGGGCATAAGCTAATAAACTATTCACTTATATTGATCCTACATCAATATACTGGTGCGGAGAATGTGAAAGAGACAAGAGTTAATGTTTCCTCATTTTAACCGACTCACAACATAACCTCGACGCATAATTTTTGCGGTTTTACTCTCATATCCACACTGACAAATTGGTCCTGTTTGGTTAAGGTTTTCGGTAATGAACCACTGGTCTCCTTGAAGAATAACTGTCGATAACTAGCAATCTTGTAGTAAACTGTGAATGGATAAATTTGTATATTTATTTTCACACTTATTAACTATAAAGAGTACAAAAATATTCTAAATAGTTTGTTTCACGCTTTAACATTCTGTACGGATTGCGAGATATCTTTCGGACGTCCGAGTGCTCAAAGTTACGTCCGACAGTTTACATATTTCAGTGGACTATGTATTCTCCAGATACCTATAATTCACGGCTGTCAGCCACCTGCGTTAGCCGCGTCCGTCAGCCGCTTCCGTACAGCCGCGCCCTCTAATTTGTTTTCGCCTTTATAGACTTGTAGAGAGAAAATAATGTGTCCCATGGTAGTTACATTGACCAATATTGGATGTAAGCTTGGTTATTGAATAAATCAAATCATGAATTTTTTACAGGTAGAAGCAGAGGTGTCACCAACCCCCCAACTCCCACTCTGCCCCACCGGCAAGCCCGATGTTGACGGACTACCATTACTTGGAGATGGTAAGCTCATAATTAATAGGGATTAGGGAGCTGACGACGGAAAAAATCACACTCAGAACGCTATCTTGAAGCTAACGACACCTGTATCAAAATTCAATGAATATCTTGACAATCGCGAGCGAATTAGTGAGGATCACTCCACGGATCGGATCAGTGCGTAACCACCGTAACGGCGGTAAATATGAAATATATAGAAATGAAAATGCGTTCTTTTTTTATATGGTATGATATTTTTAATATCCGTATTTTCACAGATTCGGATCGGATAAGTGCGTGATCGCTGTTATCCTGTGAAAACTTGTTTAATACACATTTAATTTAAAGTGACGACGCGCGTCTATCTACCCCATAGTCTAAAATTTCATTTTCACTTCTCATGCTCGTAAAGTTCTTTTTTAGGCTGGGTGTTAGCGGACTAAAACTACTTTTTATGCTCTCGTGCAAAAAATATTATTGTATGGAAATTTTTGTAGTGCCTGAGAACAACCTTTACTCCCATACTCTACGTAATACGTAATGTAAGCTACAGTTGGTCTGTATCACGTCGATAAGTCTCCGATCTTGAACTTGTGCAGTGGGTGAAAATCGTTCTGTATATTTGGTGTTTCATTAAAAGATCTCTGAGCTTGTACATGCGCAGCGGGTGGTTTATAGATGTATGGCTAGAGGATATATAATCACCAGAAGAGGTGAAGTATGAGGTGAGCTCACCCACAGGTCACGGTCGCCTATCGTTGTTTCATTTTCTCGCAATCGGAGTGAAAAGTAGAGTGTAAAACTCGGTCATGAAACCCTTTTTTTCCTCGACTTAAAAACCTAACCTCATCTTTGGTTTGGGTAGATCAACGTCTCGGATGAAATGGTTTGTTTTTGTTCGGCAATGCATAACATAATTTCTAATACTATTTCGTAAAAATTATAAAACAATTATATTTTCACGATAGATTTTATAAACCTTTCTTACCTGTTATCCGACAAAGTAACTATGCTCACTTCATAGTCACTGAACGTTCCTTTCTGTGTTGGGGACAATGCATAAAAAACTTTCAACTTTTATAAAATAACGAAGGTCCGGACCTCACAGGCTCTTTCTCTATACTGAAGAGTTTTCTTCTGATGGCTATATATATATCAATATTTCTTTGAAACTCCATTATCACTAGTCACTACATTATTTTGAAGTTGTTTAATTAAAAAAAGCTTCGACTTCTTCTTTCGAATATCAAAATATTACTAAATTATTTATCCACTAGCAAATTTTTATTAGTAAGGCCGAATATTATCTGGTTTGACCTACCTATATATTAAGCCTCAATAGCACAACGGGTAAAGGAGTGGACTGAAAACCGAAAAGGTCGGCGGTTCAAACCCCGCCCGTTGCACTATTGGCGTACCTACTCCTAGCACAAGCTTTACGCTTAGTTGGAGAGGAAAGGGGAATATTAGTCATTTAACATGGATAATATTCTTTCTAAAAAAAAAAAATTCACTACCACAATTTTAGTTATAAACTGGAGTAACAAGTGAATATTTGGGAGACTTAATTTAAATATTAGACTGAGCTAAGGTAAGAAATGTACCTATCTTACAACGACGTAATTCCTTTGGAAATTATTTATGTTCTTGGACTTGAAAGGAAACTCATGAAATGTACAAACAATTCGAAGCACTTAAAGATTAACATCAGATAAGCGAATTATAATAAATAATAATTTATTATAAGCTAGCTGATGCCCGCGACTTCGTCCGCGTGGATTTACATTTTTCAAAATCCCGCGGGAATACTTTGATTTTCCGGGATAACAAGTAGCCTATGTGTTAATTCAGGGTATAATCTATCTCCATTCCAAATTTCATCCATTCCGTTCCGTTTCCGTTTTTGCGCGATTGAGTAACAAACATCCAAACATCCAAATTTTCACATTTATAATATAAAGTAGGACTGCGTTTCAGGATTTTATTTCACTTATTTTTTTTAAATACACATATTATCAGCTTTAAGTTAAAATGAGAAGGCTGGTGAACAAAACGGTGTAAATGTACAAAAACAAAATTTTACAGGAGGAGCAAAAACTAAGTGAAAGCTTCCGAAACTATATTGTAATTGTTATTATTCCGTTTTGATAACTACGAACATTGCACTTAATTTTACCACAGTTTTGGGCCGTTTTGTTTGGAAATGATTTCAAGTTTGTATTCAGTGATCGAAATCATTAACTTTGGACTCAATTTCTGTACAGGTTGGTTAATAAATGCTGGCACATTCATAGTACCCATATAATTTATTAAGTATACAGCATATCCTAAAAAAATATTTATAATGATAGTGAAAACTTCAAACTATGAAACAACAGCGGTTTTTACATACCCTACCAATAATCGCTAAACGTGGCTATAGAATCTTTAAGTTCTACACCGTTTTGTTAGGCAGCTCTTCATTCGATGTATAACCAAGCAAAATTGAGAGCACGAATTTTATTTTTTGTAATGAGGAAGTTTCCAGGCAACGCCTGGAAAGAAAGGATTTTTGAAATTAAACAATAGGGGTTTGAAATTTGTGTGGTCTACGTGGATGAAGTCGCGGGAATAAGCTAGTAATAATATGTTTAAAAAATAGGGTTAGTTGTAAATCATCAAATTATTAAGTCTATACCGATTTTTATGTTGCTTTATGAAATTAATTTCCAAGAATTTAGTAAAATGTATCAATAAATACGTCTATCAAATTTATTTTCATAATCTAGACACAATCAAAAATACCTGCTTAATAAAATCCACGAGCTGATCTCATTAATGTATTGAAATGAGAGGAAAAAAGGAGTCAAAATTTACTAAGCGTTAAAAATGCGACGATTTTTAGCTAAGTGAACTTCTTTGTAGCAAAATGTCGCTTCTGAGACTGTTTTCCAATTAGCAATTCAAATATAGGTATAGGAGTGTTTTTCATTTTTCGCTGAAGTTACTTTAGGGCTTTTGATACCATAATATTCTCCTTGGCATGAATAACTTTTTAAATTTCTATTTATGGCTTACGTTAAGGGAGATTTCAATTTATATTTAAGCTAATAGTAAAAGCGAGAAGCGTCTGTCTGTTAACTTTTTGCGGCCTATTCGTTTCATCGATTTTAATATATCCCAGAAACCACAAAAATGAATAAAAGTTTTCAGGTCAGTACTTTTTAGGCTGGACAATCAAGTAGTTTCTATGCAATTTTTGAAAAACCTAAATATATGCGCATTACTTTTATTTATTTTTGTAAAGTACATATTGGCCATTTTGAAGTTTTATTATTTGTAAAGCAGCAATAGAAATACACACTCTGTGAAAATTTCTATTCTCTACCTGTTACAGTTCACAAGATACAGCCAGACGGACGGACTGACTGAAAGCGCAGGCTTAGATAGGGTTCCGTTGGCACCCTTCTGGTATAGAACCGTAATTCGTTAAAGGTATCCGTCAAAGTTAAATAACTCAGCGTTTCATTTAGCAGTTTTCAAATAAGTATTCAAAAAGACCTAAATCAGTATGCTTCGCAGAGTTAGCAGGAAATTATACAATAATTTCATAGTAGGTCGCAAAATAATATCAGAGTTTCAAACGTCTTTATAAACGCATTTAAAGTCTCCTTGCAGAATCAATTGGCGTGTAATGAAACTCTGTATTTAAATAACGTCAAGGAGCCAAACAAAATAATGTGATGAAAAAGTTGTTTGTTTTGGACCTTGGAAAACCTTGACTTTGCACTGTAAAACATTAAAGATGTACTTAAATGTTTGACAGGTTGTTTTATATTGTGATGTTTTTTATAACTTGTGTAGAATTTAAGTTATTTAAGTGCATAGTTATTACACACCAAGGACAGGGTATTGAAAGAACGCAAATAGCGACATTGACGTTTCAGGGCCAAATGTGGCGTTTATTTATTTACAAACAAATGATAAAGTACTTTTTTACACGATTTTAAACGCCCGTTCGCGTATTATAATTACATTTCACTAAAATATAAACGAAGGGTTTTTTAAGATAAATATATTATTTGAAAATACTTTTAAAAAAATATATATAAATGGTGCATGAGCGACGTAAGTTGGTGCAACTGCAACCATACTGCAACCTGATTTTTGGCGTCCATATTGGAATATGGATTTAAAAGAATAACAAAAATAATCATGGAGTTAAAGTGCTAAATGTAGTTTATAAAAACTAAGTTGAACATTGTCCTTTGTCATGCGGCTATTGCTATTGCTATATGCGTATATTTGCTAATACTTCTAATGGTTGACAAATTCACAAAGATTTATTACTTAGTTGCTCTCCTTTAAGGAATTCCATAGATCTTCATCAGAACTTTTCATCATCATTATAATCAACTTTTAATCAACAGATAAACGTCCACGGCTGAAAGTCCCCTTAAGACCTACTTAAAACAACTTCCACTCGCCTCGTTTTATGTCGTCTGTGCACCTAGTGGGAGGGTTTCTAACGCTGCACCTTCCGATGTGAGGTCGCCATTACAAAATCCAAATAAATTACAAAAACTCATTAATATCATTTTCAAAAGTAAAATTTACGCTCACTATATTTATCACGACGGCTATTTCATTTCACTGAACCAGAAATATCAATATATTATAGAGAGGTCTATTTAATTTATTATTTATTGAAGCACAGTATTTCATTTAATATAATATTGCACTATTGCATTGGTAACAAAATGGAAGCGCAAAATGGGGATTTACTTCACTTTCGGCAACGGGTACCTACCTACAGTTCATACGGCTTGAATTTGCGCCATTGTGCTCACACAATGGCACAAAATATTGTATTGGAATCTGAAACCATTTTTAGGATTCCGTACCTCAAAAGGAACCCTTATAGGATCTCTTCGTTGTCTGTCTATCTGTGAATCTGTCGAGTCCTGTTGACCTAGAATCATGAAATTTGGCAGGTAGGTAGGTCTTATAGCTCACTCAAGGGGAGAAATCCGAAAACCGTGAATTTGTAGTATTTTTAACTTTCAAATTAAGGTTAATATACCAAGTGGGGTATCATATGAAAGGGCTTTACCGCGTCATTCTAAAACAGATTTTTATTTATTTTTATGAATTTGATGATGATGATAATTATTATTTTCAACTAACACTACCCATCGAGTGATGGGTAGTGTTAGTTCCATAAGTCCCATATGCAAAAAAATTAATGCAAAAGTGTGTTTGTTGATTTATTGGTTTGTTGGTGTGTCCATCAATCACGTCGCAACGGAGAAACGATCGACGTGATTTTTTGCATGGATACAGTTAACCTGAGTAAGTTGAGAAAACCAAACCAAGGAGTTTCCACGGATTTTTACAAACTTAAATCACACGGATGAAGTCACGGGTATCTCGTAGCTATTAATAATTATAATAAAGACTGATGAACACATACATAAACGCACCTTTGCCTCGCGCAATCAGTTAAATATGGTATGGCAGTCTCAGGCTTTCGTCTATTTACTTAGTAATATATCAACGAGTTTTCAATATTATATTTCCGATATGAAACTAACCCTTTGCCGGTTACGCTACTTTATTTAACAACAAAGTGTCGCCGTCCCGTGATTGGCACGAGGAAATTGAGCATGCTTGTGACACATTTTGCCACTAAAGGCTGAGCTCTTTATAATTTCCTCAGTATACCTATTTGACGTACATTTACGTTGATTTATAATATACTAGATTATGTCCGTGACTTAGTCCGGGTGGATTTAGGTTTTTGAAAACCCCGTAGGAACTCTTTGATTTTCCGGGATAAAAAGTAGCCTATGTTCTTTCCCGGGACATCGTTGTTGTACCAAATTTCATCAAAATCGTTTGAAGGGATGGGCCGTGAAAGGCAGACAGACAGACAGACGGACGGGCAGACACTTTCGCATTTATAATATTAGTATAGATATGGATTATTTTATGCCAATAATTTGGCATTAAAGTTAGTATTAGTATTTCCCACTGCTACATTTCAATTATTATTAATGTTTTGATATAAAATCATCCGATGTCTTAAGTTCTTTATAGTTTAATCAAACTGTTAATAATACCTCAACAGTACTTTGAAATGTTTTTCAAACTACATGCATATTCGAGAGTTGTTTGTTAGCAAAAGCAAGTTTTTATGACTTCAGAATAAAATTTCTGTGACAATCATACTCTAAGACGATTCCGTAAGTATGACAATTTTTCTAAGATTTTCCTTTTCCAATACTTCGGAATTCAAAAATAAAAGCTTGATATGGTAAGAGTAATTTATTGGCACGCTTCTGTTCCAGTATTTAATTTCATTAAAGGACCGGTGATCGAATAGCGTTGTTAGCAACTCGACCGAACGACGTAATACGAATCCACTAATCTACTCGTAACTGTAGATAATTGCATTTTGTGACCACGAATATAACGAACTCTACATCTCTCGCTTTCAAATTACTAAGTAAAGCCATTTAGGTTTCATGAGGCGCGTTATTTAGATTTGTGTGTGCATGAAGCGTACTTCGCAACGTGAAATTAGCGTCAAAGTCAAAGTCAAAATTAATTTATTCAATTAGTCTCTCAAGATCGTTCACTATGAATAATCCTAATTAGATTTGTCAATGTTAAGAAAATGTGAAATGAATTTGAAGGTTAATATTTTGTACTAGATGATGCTCGCAACTTCGTCAGTTCTTCGATTTCCAGAATCAAGATTAGTGTGGTCCATCTCTAGGGTACAAGTTTTCTCTGTATTAATTGGACGATGTGCGAAATTCATTCTTGTAAATTTAGGTTTTTTTAAGACTACGTGGAATCCCTTTGATTTTCCGGGACCAAAACTAGCCACTGGCATTCCCCGGGATGCAAGCTATCGCTCTCGTATCAAACTGGTTAAACAGATGGACCATGAAAAAATATATAAATATATTTTGGATTTTATAATAGAACCCTCGATTAGAAGTCATTGTGAATCTGGCAGACGGGCTGGATACGTTGACCCGGAGATCCAAGTGTACTCCACATAATAAAAGAACCGGCCAAGTGCGAGTCAGGATCGCGCACCGAGGGTTCCGTAGTACAATCGTATTTTTTCGACATTTTGCACGATAAATCAAAAACTATGATTCATAAAAATAAATAAAAATCTATTTTAGAATCCACAGGTAAAGCCCTTTCATATGATACCTCACTTGATATAGTTATCTTACTTTGATAATTCAAAATACTACTAATTATTGGTTCATGACCACAATTTAATTTTTTTTGTGTGATATGACCACAAATTCACGGTTTTCAGATTTTTCCCCTAAAGCCAGCTGTAAGACCTACCTACCGACCTTTCATGTTTCTAGGTCAACGGGAAGTACCCTGTAGGTTCCTTGACAGACAGGCGTACAGACAGACAGACAGACAGACAACAAAGTGATCCTATAAGGGTTCCATTTTTCCTTTTGAGGTACGGAATCCTAAAAAGTGGAGAATATGTAAGATTTTATATTATTACATTACGGCGAGATAAATCGATGGGAAATGAGAATTTTCAACACAAAGACGGTTCGAAGCACCTTAACTTGTAGGTACGAAAGCTTTAAATAGGCACATAATATCTTAGTAATTTGTAGGTAGGTACCTATTGATATCTCAGTTACGCTAGCCGCATGCAAACTGGACAATAAGCAACTCTACTTGTTGTGTAGCTGTCTGGCCACAAAGCTGTATTGTTCAGCTTTATGATTGATCTGGGAAATTGAACAATCTAGTGACGCTTATTGGCTCTGTTAACTACTCTGTTACATCTGACTATGAACTAATTTGATATGAGAAGTACCGCTCTCTTGTTATTCTTACAAGTAAATTAGAATCAAGTTTTAAATAATAGGTACAATTTTATGCTAGCGACCCGGCTTGGATTCGCAGGGGTCCCATGTTGGTACTAACATGGTGTCAATGTGGTTATTTTGTTATATTTTCGGCTCGATTTCATCAGACATCTTAACTATTAACATATTTCATTATAAGAGCATACCAAACTATCATTACAGAAATTTCCATACAACACTTTTTTGCCCAAGAGCATGAAAATCAGTTTTAGTCCACTTATTTATTCTGGGAAAGTTATTCTTTATGCCAAGTGTACCTGACACTCGGCACAAAAAGTAACTTTGCTTGGTATAAAGATAAAAATGCTGTTCATGCAGCTAAAGAGTAGACTTAAAACTACTTAACATTTGACTCAACTTAAATTCTTAATTTGTTTGCTCTAGTAGGTTTTATACGCCATGTGATTCGAATATACTTAACATATTATGTATCTTGGTATTACATCATTACCCGCACCGCAACCGCTTGTTGAGACAAATAGCAGGTTCTACGCAACTCTACCTATGCAATGCGCTCATTGTTTTACAACTATGCTAAAACTTTGGTAAATCCTTTGAACTTCACAACTGGAGTTTGAACTAGAAAGTTCACACTACCCGTATCAGTTAAACGCTAAGATTTAAGATTATTTCGATTACATTTGCGACACTACTTAGAACCATTTTTTTTCTTAGCATCTACCATGGGATCTATTTATATTTTATAATGTTAGGTGCAGATAGTTAGGTAAAAGAAAATTTGTAACGTACTTAGATCTGACAACTCAAATAGCATCTTACAGAAATGGAGAGTCTAGTTCAGTGCACAATTATATTTTACCCCTTTTTACAGTTAAACTTTAAATAAACTTAATTGAATTATAAAATACTAGATGATGCCCGCGACTTTTTCGGTTTCCTGGGATGAAAAGTAGCCTATGTCCTTCCTCGGGATGCAAGCTATCTCTGAACTAAATTCATCGAAATTTAAGTACTAAACGGATGGGCCGTAAAAAGCTAGCAGACAGACAGACAGACAGACACACTTTCGCAATTATAATATTAGTATGGATATTAAGGGTCTCTTAAATTTTCAGGGTACAAAACCTTAAAATTTAAGAGGTCCTTAGGATATTAAAGTATGACACCGCGAACTTTCAAGAAATCCTAGTACTGCCTAGTTAATAAAACTACAAAATTTTGGGTTGGTATTTCCAAACATTTCAATTTTGGCA
This sequence comes from Maniola hyperantus, assembly GCF_902806685.2. Lineage (NCBI taxonomy): Eukaryota > Metazoa > Arthropoda > Insecta > Lepidoptera > Nymphalidae > Maniola > Maniola hyperantus. The sequence goes on from NC_048564.1 coordinate 7,989,898, forward strand.
TTTTGCGTATGTATCACAATTTTGGGATTTTGTTTTTTTGCCGTTGTGCGTCTATACTCTATCCATAAAAAGAAGTTAGTGTAGTAAATACAGCGTTCTCTCTGTTATATAATTCCATACAAATGACAGAGATAGAATGTCTCAGTGGGCGTTAACCATTTTGAGGCACCATATCGCTCGTCTTGTTCCCATAGTTAATTTAATCGATGCTACATTACCGCTGGCTTCATTGTATTACGGCACTGTACCTAGGAAACCCTGGATTTAACCTACTTTACTTTAATGCAATTAAATTAGCTACGAAAAATAAGAATTTAGTAGTTTTATTTTGTGTAGACGTGCGATCCAATAGGGTCTTGGACTGTAGTCATAAAATGATGTGATTTTTTGTATAGCGGTAGTTTATGGGGCTAGAACCTATTATTACAGAAAATAATTTAATAAAAATCCTGATTTTTATTTATTTTTAACATAATTAATTATCAACGTCACACTTGTACGAAAAGCGATTAATGACGTCACGAGACGTAAACGACAAATATTTTTCAGTTTTTTAACATAAAAAATATTTTCCCGCAGAAATTACTCTTATTTTTATGTTCAAAAATTGAAAAAAATTGTAGTTTACGGATTGTGACGTCAATATTCACCTTCCGTAGGCACAGTCAGAAGTCATGGTTTTTTAAATTATTCTCTTTAATAATGAATTCTAGCCTCATAACCTACCGCTATACAAAAAAAAACTTCATTTTATTACTAGAGTCTAACAGCCGCACTCAGAGTCGCTAATCGTTACTTAAGATTGAGTAAAACAAGAGATTTAGGTGAGAGATATAGCTCTGTCTCGTTTAACTCAATCTTAAGTAACGATTGAGCTACTCTGAGTGCGGCTGTAAGACCCTATTGCGCTAATTTGAATTCTCCTTATCCAATTTTGAATAGAATCAGGCGTTACTTGGCGGAAGTCTATGATTTACTAAAAACTAGAATTATTTATTATTATTATGTATTATATTATTATGTATTATTTACTAGAAACTAGAAATATTTTCCGCCAAAGCAGACATCGGTCAAAGGCTTTCTTCGATGCTTCGGTATCGGAGTGAAACGTACTTTGAGTGTGTTCTAGAAAATTTGTGTGGTTGTGTGTTGGTGGTGTGTACCTATTATTCATAGACATTGATTTATTTACTTCGTAAGGACAGGGCCATTGAACAAGCAAAATGGCACCGTCTCATTGGTCCTAAAATGTTTATTTAGCACCAATGCAACCTCAGTGACGTCTGGATTTCAAACGGGTCGTTCATTAGTATCTAAGAGGTGGCGCTGATTTTTTTGGTTTCAAAACCGTGAAAAATTTTGTTCGCTTGGGCATATCTTGTCATTTATATCGATGGTATTATTCTGATTATTTAGTAGTGGGAGATGGAAGCCGACTGTATAACAAATACGTAGGTACGTTGAGATACATATTTGTCTGTTTTGGCAGATTATAGCGAGTTAAGCTTTTGATTCCTTATACACTTTTATCTAGATAAATACTTGTAAAAGAAGATACTGACTTGACATACAACTCAAACCACTGAGTCTTGAATCCTGGGATTTTGAATGTGTGCCCTGCCCTCTCTATAACCAAGACAGTAGGCGTCTTAAAAGGGAATTTCAGTATTTCACCTTTTTTTTTCTCGTGAGGAAAATCCATCATGGATACCACCGGCCACGGGGGTGCACAGTGGTTATGTCGGACTCCTACCGACTAAAAACCTCACGAAGTTCCAACCCACCGCTAACGACGGAGCACAATGGACCAACCTCGTTACTCCACCAGCGGAGCCACAGCCCACAGCAGACCCACTACGTGTCTCCAATATTCATCAGATCTATAACCGATAGATTTAATTTTTGTAAATATTGCCGTTGTGAAACGGTAATTTAAAAAAAAAATCTGTCACACACTGTCAGAGGCATGCCGGAACCACAGCACGCCAACCAACCCGAGGACCACAGTATGAACGATGGACCGCCCCGTGTCCATCATCCACAGATCCTTACAAGGGCCAGGGCTCGCGGGGAGGGCCATTCCGTCTCCACTTTCCCCATCCTCACCATCTCCCTCGCCCGTCACCAAACTGGACCGGCTAGAGACCGGTGGGGCAGCCAGTGCTTGGATAAGTGATGAAACACTCATCACCAACCACCCACCACAGCCACACCCTCCGCTCCTGGGGCTATGCCCCATGGGTGCGTCTACTGCGCCATCTGCTCACTCAGAGGGACGCGCGGACAACACCCCCTCCCTGCAAGGTCAATTAGCCATGGCTAACAATATCGCGTGAAGAGAAACTGTTAACCATGTTACCAGGGTACATCGGCCCAAGCGCTGCTCTTCCCCCGGAAGGGACTCGCAACACTCAGGCACTCGGAGAGGTTACCTGGCTGGTACCCCTTCAGTATTTCACCTCAGTCAAGCTTGCAAGTCAGTTCAAAAGTCTCATAATATAATTAACTAACTTATGCTCGTGACTTCGTCCGCATGTAAGTACTACACAAATTTCAACCCCCAATTTCACCCCTTTTGTTGGTTGAATTTTCAATAATCCTTTCTTAGTGGATGCCTACGTCATAATGGCTATCTAGATGCCGAATTTCAGCCCAATTCATCCAGTAGTTGGAGTTGTGCGTTGATAGATCAGTCAGTCAGTCAGTCACCTTTTCCTTTTATATTATTTATCTAGATGCCGAATTTCAGCCCAATTCATCCAGTAGTTTGAGTTGTGCGTTGATAGATCAGTTAGTCCGTCAGTCAGTCACCTTTTCCTTTTATATTATTTAGATTAGTATCTTGTTGAAAAAGTGTAGATACTTAGGTACATTAAAAAAATTCAATATAACGCCTAGTGTTCTTTACATTATAGGTATAGAGAATGTTCAGACGGAAAATAAATGAGCCAATTTGGCAAGGTACCTACTGTCGAACCTATTGTTGGCTCGAAATAAATAACCGCGTTACGGAATTTTTAATAAAGTCCTACATAATTCACCGTAAATAAAACACCTAATTATCGTAAATAACTCGCACCTCTTATTGCCCGGGAGAATAAATAATTATTAAGTTGGAATCGTTGGATTGTACTAAATAAATAATAGGTGTTTGTATTCTTATATATTTTGAAAGTTTTTGGCAAAAGGTAGATTCATAATCCTCAGATCTTTTTTTATTTTTTTAAAGAATATTAGCCATGTTAAATGACAAATATTCCCCCTTCCTCTCCAATTAAGCGTCAGGCTTGTGCTAGGAGCAGGTATGACAATAGTGCAACGGGCGGGGTTTGAACCGTCGTCGGTCGACCTTTCGGTTTTCAGTCCACTCCTATACCGGTTGAGCTATTGAGGCTCAAAAGTCATTTAAGAAAGGCATGTTACTAAGCTTCCACTACCCACCCGTCTGTCCATCCAGCAGCTACTCGATGTTACTTAATGCATGTGAGCTGTAAGCTGTTGATAAAAAATTGTTTTTTTAACTGGAATGAAAATATTAATTAAAACATTATAGATAATTCAGATTACAGTTCCTAGCATCTTGAAATGAAACTTATATTACCATAATACTTGCAAAATTGAAGATAACTTTATTACAACTTTGTGACGGCGTAGCCAGTCTCTTGCGGGTAAATTACTTGATAATTACCTCCTGTCCTGAAAGTGGAATCTCTACATAGTCTCTACAAAGTATAAAATAAAGTCGCTTCCCGCTGTCCATGTCCTGTGTGGAAATATCGATGTCCACATCTCACCTTCTTAACCCACCTACTTAAGCCGCCTACGTAGTTTAGTAGTTTTTCAAAGTAATAATAATAAAAGTTTTTGTTTTTAGATTCAAAACCTGAACATGGAGGAGGTCCCCACGATGAAGAAGAACAAATTGAAGAAGAATGTTGTCAAAAGTGCATCGAGCCCTGTCCTGGGCCAGTGCGCGCCGTATGCACCACACATCGATTTGAAAATTTACATGTGAGTATATTCACAAGATACTTAAACCCCAAATCTATTTTTTGTTCAAAATAATAAGTCAAAACATTTATGTTTATTACATATCAAAAGCCTGAGTTATATAAGGAACGACTGCAGGGGTTGCGAAAGGAAAGAGCATTTCCTTATCCTAATTTTATTACTAAAACCGGCCAAGTGCGAGTCAGGCTCGCGCAATGAGGGTTCCGTACTACAGTCGTATTTTTTCGACATTTTGCACGATAATTCAAAAACTATGATGCATAAAAATAAATAAAAATCTGTTTTAGAATGTACAGGTGAAGACCTTTCATATGATACCCCACTTGATATAGTCACTCACTTCGAAAGTTGAAAATACTAATTATTAGTTCATTACCACAATTTAATTTTTTTTGTGTGACCTGACCCTAAATTCACGGTTTTCAGATTTTTCCCCAAATGTCAGCTATAAGATCTATCTACCTGCCAAATTTCATGATTCTAGGTCAACGGAAAGTACCCTGTAGGTTTCTTGACAGACAGACGGACAGACAGACAGAGAGACAGACAGACAGACAGACAGACAGACAGACAACAAAGTGATCCTATAAGGGTTCCGTTTTTCCTTTTGAGGTACGGAACCCTAAAAATGTAAATATTATATTATATTAACTATTATATAAAATTATCCTAATTGCTCCGCTGATTTGTGGCGGAGGCTTCTATAGCTAAATGTGATGTCTCGGTCCCCAGTCCTATCGCACGGTGCTAGCGATTTCTGCCGCGTCAGCAGGTGTTGGTTTTCGCGGCGACCGTGGGAACGCATTAAGCAGGCACGTCTAGCGTTGCGGCCTGACTATGCCTGCGTAACACCTGAACAAATATTATTATTCAATTCGTAGCTGATGAAATAAAAAATAAATTATATATAGTGTATCCACTGATTAACTAGGAAATATTATAAAGGTAATAAAATAATCCTAATAATAACTATAAATCCTGGAGAATTTTATTGGAGAGTTTTATTGAGTAAGAATGAGGGTTATACCATACCATACTAGTCAGGTTATTGTCAGTTGACCTGATTATTTTATCACGTCATATCTCAATAATCTCGTCATCTATCAATGGTCTTTGCTCCGCTCAGCTTCATTATAGCTCAGTGCGACGCGGCAGTCCATTAGGTGTTTAATAAGTAATGGATGCAGTTTCATAGTTAATAGTAGGTAGGTATTAGAGCAAAATTCAAATCAATACGGCGGCTTAATGTATGCTAGGCTTTGCGGTTAGTTATAGCAAAATCACATAATCTGTCTGTCTGCTGACATTTGCAGACAGACAGAATAATTCGAGATCCACTAAGCCAAGCCTGATATTATGATGTAATATTAATATCATCGCCATATGGCATTAAATCTGAAACTGACGCAACAAATATAGTACCTACAAGTATATGCATAATCCAATCGGTCTATAGGTCTGTCCGCGTGTAGCTCGAGATTTTTAGGTGGAAGCTAAATATGCGATTATATAATATTCATCATCTTAGTCATCAAATTGTCGGCCGATAGTCGTCCACAGCTAAAAAAAGGTCTCTTGTAGATAATTCTACACGCCACGGTCGTCCCAACGATTTGTTTGATATCGTATTTCACCTCATGGAGCTATGAATTTGGGAAGCCTTTAAAAGTTCAATGACGAGCACCTATGGATCTGCCGATTGTGATGTGACTTGAGATTTTCTGTAGGTACCAACAACTCTTCAATCTTGATGATACAGGGGTTACACATAATATATGATAGAATACGAATTGAGATTGTGTATAAAATAGAACTGTTTGACTAAAAAATATTATGTTAATTTACTTGTTGTAAAGCTGATGATGAATAATATTATAATTTGAAAAACGTATTTTTAATTTTTCGTTCCAGTTTTAGTTGGAAAATGCGTTGGCAGTCAGTTCTGCTGAAGACATTTTCCGTTAAATGCTGAAAATAAAGGCTGACACAACTTACAAAGCTGTTCAGACATTTTAACCCCAGGTTAGCCAACAAATTAGTTGTGCAGACCGCTATTTCATTTTAAAATACTATATTTCAAAGGGTTGGCTTTTATTATCAAAAGGAGGTGAAAATATATACTTAACGCTGTTAATTATTGTTCGGACACAAAAGGGGTTTCAAGAGAGAATGTTATAATTTAGTGAACATGTTAAGTTTAATGAACTAAGTTAATGAATTAAGTTTAGTAATGTTTAATGAACAGGTTTATAACTACTTTTTTTTATTCAGATACAAGTTAGCCCTTGACTGCAATCTCATGGTATGTGACGATGCAGTCTAAGGTGGGAGCGGGCTAACCTGGAAGGAGTATGGCAGTTTTTATTAAACCCATACACCTTTGAATTCTACACGGCATCGTGCCGGAACGCTAAATCGCTTGGCGGCACGGCTTGCCGGTAGGGTGGTAACTAGCCACGGCCGAGGCCTCTCACCAGACCAGACCAGAAATTGAGAAATTATAAAATTCCAAATCCCTGCCAGGAATCGAACCCGGGACCTCCCACCAATAAGACCACAGCGCTTACCACTGCGCCAGGGAGGTCGTCATACTCTTGATACCCACAATATGAATTCAAAATCAGTAGATCCTTACTCGTCTCGGTTTCAGCAGCATCATGATTGAAACTCGTACTTCACAATACCTAATGGTTTATTGACATGAGAACAAAATTCGTGTGCAATGTAAAAGAATGGTATTAGAATTAATATTTTTGATCATGTTGCAAAACTTTAAAAGCTCTTTTGAGAGATTAAGAAGTTTGAGCTAGACTGGATTAAACAGATGTGATTTTTAACCTTATTTTATGCAATGGTAGATTTTGGTTCATTGATAGTCCTATTTTCCGATTTGAAATGGAATTGTTTGACCCCCCAAATCGATCAGATGCGTAATATGATTCGGTAATGAGAAACGCAGAGAGAAGCGCAAAATAACTCATAATACTACTGAATTAAGAAAATTAGCATTTATTTTATGTATCTACCTACTAACTACTAAATTATTTTCCTAATTCGTAATACTAATCCGAAACAAAGTATGTCTGTCTATCTGCTAACTTTTAGCGGTCCAATAGTAGTTAGCTTACATCCCGGAGACGGACGTAGGCCAATTTTGATCTCGGAAAATTTTCGTTTAATTCAATTCCCAATTATTGGCTTAATTTTCGTTTAATAAAAGTGTAAAAATCTTACGTCAAAGTATAAAGTCAATGTTTTATATTTTCTTCGGAGTAGTATTAGAAATTACTTCATGCATTGCCAGCCACTTAGTATTATGGCAACCGCCTGCCAGATACCCTTAAAGGTTAAAAGTTTAAGGGTGTTACGACACTCAGGGCGGTTTCAGACTAGCGTATTTTTTTGCGCGTATACGGTCGTTTCAGTATACGCGCTTACACGCGAGCTACATTACGCGCTTCAAAAAACCGGACTCGCGTATACGGGCATATTTCGTCGTGTTCGGTGGCCCAATGGGTGGCGGTCTCTCGCGGCTCGCGCTTATACGAGCTTAGAAGCGCGTCAACGCTCGTACGAGTTGAGCGTGTGCCAAAAGGCGCGCCTATACGCGCCTACATGCGCTTCCAAAAACGAGCTCATACGCGCGTATAAAACGCTAGTCTGAAACCATCCTTAGTGTCTGGCAAATGGCAATGCATGACGTGATTTAGAATTCAGAATATAAAAAAGAAGTTAGACTTTATGCTTTGATGTAAGATTTTTTAACACCTTTATTACCTGTTATCTCCCAAAGCCACCATGATCCAAACAAACGCTCCTCCCAATGTTGGGGATAATACGCAGAGAAACTTTCAGCTTTTATAAAATAATGAAGGTCTGGCACGCGCTGGCTCTCTCTCTCTCTCTATATATATGTACCAATGCCATTGTTTTACGTGTGAATAGAATTATCACTTTTTATACAGTTTGGCGCCTGGCGATATTTTTCCGCTGTGGTGTATTTGTATTGTAGCACGTCAGTACTCTGGAAGATAGTGTCAGAGTTTAACAACTACATTCTTGTGAGTCATGCAAACTTATGCAGACTTAGCGACAGTACAATATTCTGCATGTTAAATTTGTAAGTGAATCGAAAGCCCCAGCTCAAACTATTAGAGACTGGAATTCGCCGCTGTGATATAATATTACAAATTGTTCATTACCATCAGCCATTATTAAAGTTTACTAAACTAGGTTTATTATTTAATTATGTAGTCTAATTTTTGATTCCGAGGAATTCTGATGTTTCTTGATGTTATCAGAGATAAAACAGTTCCCACAAATAAAGATTACCAATTTAAATAGAATATTAAGAGTTATTGAAAAATAAGAACGAAACCTTACTCGGACGTTCAATACAAACTAACACAAATTGACGTAGCTTATAATAGTTAAATAATTTATTAGCAAAAAAAAATAAAAAAGTAACGTAAGACTGTTCGAGTAAAATTCAAAATCAAAAATCCTTTCTTGGTGGATGTCTACGTTACAATAACTATCTGTATGCGTTTATAGAAAAAATGTGCAGTGCTCAGACAAGCCGCCAAGCGCTTAAGTACGAGCTTGTGGTTTTTGTGGAAACAAATAAATAAAAATAAAAAATGCTCGCGGAATTTGCCGTTTTATGAAACTTGACACTATAAAATCAATTTGGATGAAATATATCCAGTGTATATTATGTATCTAAATGAGAATTTATTGATGAATAGTTAGAATTTCAGTTAAAGTAAATCAATGCTTTGTTTACTGGATTCCAATAATAGTTTCTTGTTACAGGTCGAAATGCTGTACCAAAGATATTTTCTGCGTATGAACCAAACTAACATGACACATCTACTTGGTCTGTTGCTGGGTCTTTCGGTTACGCTGGCCTTTGTGCAAGTGAGGACGCTACTCATCGCGGAAGACTTCCTTGCCACCATCATGCCCTCACACGATCTGTCATTCCTGGGCAAAGACACGTTCAAGTACAGTATTGAACATTTAAACTAAAATTAAGCTTGAGAAGCATCATGTATAGACTTAGGGCAGTGGTCCGACCACCGGCGAGAAAACAACTATCGGTGATTTTCTCTCTCAAGAAATGCACGTCGTACGAGTATTCGCTCGTCGCACTTGCACACTCGCTTATAGCCCGGTGACAAAACTATCGAAATTACACACTCGCTTCCCGCTGATCGCCAACTCCTTTATAGTTTCTAGTTCTACTTCTTTCTCGTTCATCGTCGGCGGTTGGACCACTGCCTAAGATGATTGGTGCATTGGTCCGTGTGGCTTTAGGTTTTGTAGAAATCCCGTGGGATCTCTTTGGTTTTCTGGGATGAAAAGTCTAAAGCCTGGGTCTGTCTCCGGAATGCAAGCTATCACAGTACCAAGTTTTGTCAAAATTGTTTTTACTGATGACCCATAGAAAAGTAACTGACAGACAGACTTTCACTTTTATAATATTTTATTATATAAAGGGAGTTATATTTTAAGGATTGTTTTTGAAAATAAATTCAATAATAGGAAGACGCTAATTTAAACACCTGCTGTGGTAGCCTAGTGGTTAAGACGTCCGCCTTCCAATCGGAGGTCGGGGGTTCGATTCCGGGCACGCACTTCTAACTTTTCGGAGTTATGTGCGTTTTTAACAAATTAAAATATCACTTGCTTTAACGGTGAAGGAAAACATCGTAAGGAAACCTGCATGCCTGAGAGTTCTCCATAATGTTCTCAAAGGTGTGTGAAGTCTGCCAATCCGCACTTGGCCAGCGTGGTAGACTATGGCCAAAACCCTTCTCACTCTGAGAGGATGATGATGATGAATTTAAACACCGTAAATTTGCTAGGAGGTAATAGATATGTGCTCATTCTAAACTTTTTCTTTCACAACAGTTTCCTGAACCTAGGGACAGATTCTCAAACTTCTACGACAGCTATAAGCAACACAGGACTGACGGAGTACAACTCTACGATTATACAACGGACTTACTACCAAAAGGACCGACTGTCCCATATTATCAACATCATAATCCTCGGAATCGCAGCAGCTATTTATACGTGTAAATACGATTTTACTTATCCTTTAATTAATCAAAATGGTTTATAAACATACCCAAGACATATTATATTATCTATACAGTTGAGAAAACTGTATTCGAAACGTGCTCCATACAAATAAGTATGCCCCTTATTGAATACTAGCGGATAACAAGCGTGCGCTACTACGCTAAAAATCTGTAAAATCTTCGTATTGCCTCTCTAGCGAAACTGGTTTGTGGCACATCGGTTGGATTTGGAAGTTTATAACGGACACAGGTAGAAACATTTTTTGTATCTTATATATTAAGATTAACCAATCTAACGTTTTTGAGTAATTGATCTCTTTGTTTGTATTTTATAAAAAAATCAGATTTGTATCTTTAAAAATCGATAAAGATAAAACCAATGCATATGTGTGCACTTTTTACACTAGGTAGCGGACATCCCAATTTCCTATATCCCATATTAGGTATAATTATAATCTGTACATATTATCATATAGTAAAGATATTAGGTATGATCTGAATCTATACATATCATATTATAATAAGATGTATAGATTATTATGTACTAGCGACCCGCCCTGGCTTAACACACGTAGCTTATTACAATTTTCGTAGGGATCTCGTAACTTTTTTGATAAAAATATATTGCCATGTCACTCAGGAATATTGTAGCTTTCTACTGGTGAAAGAATTTTCTAAATTGGTTCAGTAGTTCCAGAGGTTACCCCCTACAAACAAACTACAAACTTTACCTCTTTATGATATAAAAAATAAAGTATAGATAGGTCGACAGAAGTGAATAGTTATCGAACGGCATGTCATAGGCGCAACACTTCATACCTAAAAAGGTTATAGCTACATATATTAATAATATAGCATGTCGGTGACGTCACCTTGATGTTTTTCCCATCCCAAAATCGCCCAACGCAACTCAAGAAGTTTTCAGTTCAAATAAATCATTATTATGATTTTAATTTTGCTTTATAAAATTATATAATGTGATTAATTATATAAACATATTAAATAAAAGTACTTTTATTATAAAATTTAATATTGTGGGCAGAACTTGTAACTGTACCATTTGGTTTTAGTAACATAATCTGCATTGTTCACCAAAATTTTCAGTAAAGAATTTTAATTTAAAACTGCTGAATGATTTCTGTACCTCCATTAAATATACTACTACTTTAAAAAAATATCTGGAGGAAATTTTAATATTCACTAGCTTACCCACCCCGCCCCACTTTCACTAGAGTGCAATGTTTAAAATTCGGTGAGGGATGGGGAGGGGGAGGGGGTATAAAACGCGAAATACGTATTCTTCATTCTACTTCTTCATTTTTGTCCGAAAACCGAAACACCAATTTTCATAGATCAAACTTGATAAATAATAGACTTTCATACAGATTTCATCCCTAATTTAACCCATAAGCGCAGAATTTTCAAAAATTCTTTCTCACTGACTGTCGTAGACAGTCATTGAAAGAGTCGACTATATGGAGGAAACATAATCGTGTACTCTGCCATAAGCCTTCCAAGTTAGCCCATTTTCATCTTAGACTGCATCGTCACTTAGGAGTAGGTTGCTAAGATCGAAATTAAGGAATGATTCATTTAAGTGTCATCGAAATCAAAAAAAATGCGCTGTGATGGGACAACCTACAGAAGTGAAGCTGTACTAAGTCACACTCGCAATACGCAAGGGCAATAATACGCGCTGCCTAGCTAATGAGATATATTATTTTGTTCAGTTCATCATTTATTGCCATTTAGGTAGGGAAACCCAAACCTCCATGTAGAAGTTTCGCTTCAAAAATGTTATTTTTATTCAGGTTTGCTGGCATGCCTGAGCCGGCCAGCGATGAACGAGGTTTATCTTTTGACCATTTCCTACGTCGTGCTTGTCACGTTCTTGCTGATCGAGATCGCGTATGCCGCTACAGCAGTACTAAGGTAATTTGGAAGACCTTTTATTATGGGTACTTAACGATGGAATCATTCGAAATAATATTAGTCGACAATCGAATATCAATTGAATAATATAAAACAATCGAACTTTTATTTTGTTACTTAGAACGCAGAGTGCGTGTGAAATCGAAAATTGAAAGTAATTGCGCAGTTAAGCGAAAATCTACTTTGATTTACACTTTCCAGGCCAGTGCGCGTTTGGAGACTTAACAATCAAAACATTTAGATTTTTGATGAACTGCGCAGTGTGCTCGCGCAGTTCATACATAACACAAGCCACAAAACTACATAGATATATTACACACCCACCCCAACCGTGGGCTAAGTGGCAGTTTTGCGCTTGCACCTCACGGTGCATACGCATGAAGTTTAAAATTCTATGTGCGTCTGTACGATTTCATTATTCATTTAATTGACAATTTTTTCGATTGTACTTCGAGTGTCGTTATTCAATACAGGCACGATTTTTATTTAATTGTTTTTTTGTTAAATCGAATAAATCCTCAATTGATTGTTCAACTGTGCGATTGTCTATTCATTCGATTGTTTTTTTTCGCGACAGTAGCTTATCGCTATGTGACTTTTTAAACAAGTAAACTTTAACCTTTCTTTGATTAATTACTTCACCTATTATTATGTTATTAAAAGATTCTAATGCAAGTATCATTTCCATAAATCAGTACTTATAACAGTACCATAGTAGTGATTAAAAAGATGTCTAGAAAAGAAAAAGGATCATCAGAATTTATTATTTTTAATCATTTTATCTTGAGCTATATTTACGATATACGTATAAACGTTATTTTTTGAAATATTATATTTAAACACTTGTGTTTAAAAACAAAATGTGGATTTCGCATTTTTGGGGTTGCATCAGTGTACAGTATATTTTAGCATTGTCTGAAGGATGTATGTGCATATTATATCAAAGAAACTAAAAAAATTACATAATAACTACTACTTACACCCCATAAAGAAGCAGCCAAGAATGAATGGCTATCATTTTGTCCCTCCTCCCTTTAGTTTTCGCTTCCTGCAATCTGAACGCTCGGGCAAGAGGTCAGACTTGCAACGGGCAAAATCATCGGCCAAATGTCGTGCTCTAAAATTCAAGACACTCTATTTTATGCCTATGGCCAAGCTGGCCTTATTTGTAATCCTTTGCGGCCATTAATATTCTCTCCCAGTATTAAGTTCCTCACTGCTGAGGGTCACAGATATCACAGAGTATATTACTTTGTCAATTAAGTATTTTTTAGTCATCGTTTACTTTTGAGTACGGAAGATTTAATCATATGTTATTTAGACTTTTAAAGCTTCTAGGGGATGGCTATCTGTGTATTTTATTGTAAGTTATTTGGTTTGTGAACAATAAAGAAAAAAATTAATAGAATCTCCCAAAAAACAAATTAAAAATTGAAATTAATAAAATTAAAAGATTACAAATGTTGATATCAAATAAAAAATGACTTCACTCTACGGCAGTCAACATTCAAACAATGTTTTTTTTTAAAAACAAACTACTTGTAGATATAGTCCGCGACAGTTTGAGATGGCAATCGGGTTATGAGGCGGGGGGGACACCCCGCACACCTGCACGTCACCCGCGCTCGCTCGCACCGGGTTAGCGCGGAGGCTGTGTGGGTGAGCGGGGCGTTCCCTTCCCGATTGCCATTTCAACCTGTCGCGTACTATACGTACCAGACGTCAAAGCGATTTCCAACCTTCCTACAAACTTTAGGAATTTTGTTCAAAACGAAATCATACTCACCGGAGCTTTCACTGAGCTTGTTTCGTGCTATGCCAAAGTCACTTTATTATTTTGATGCCGGTAAACAATTTCTGGGTTAAGCGCTAACTTGGTTCCTGATTCTAGTTCAAAAGTCAGCTTCTGACTATGAAAATGGCATCCCATATTTACTACTAGCTGATGCCCGCGACTTCGTCCGCGTGGAATTTGGGTTTTTAAAAATCCCGTGGGAACTCTTTGATTTTCCGGGATAAAAAGTAGCCAGTAGTAGTATCTATACCCATGCATAAAATCACGTCAATCCATTGCACTGTTGCGACGTTATTGGAGGACAAACCAACAAACCAACAAACAAACACACTTTCGCATTTATAATAAGGGTACAGATAACTGTTAATTTTTGAATTATTCTCATATTTCTGCAATAAATATGAATAAACATGCACGATTCATCTTACTTCTTTACTGATGTGTCTATGCAGGTGAACGTTTACACCTAACGTAATGCCAGCTACCGAATGTAAGCAGGCTCACTGTGAACCCCAGTGTGAACGTGAAGTTAGACTGCATTTTTCATCCACACTATGTATACTAAAAATAAGCTGTAAGTAGCAACGTAGCGAGTCTGTGTCAGTGACGCGTAAGTTTGCTGTGAAGGAAAAGTTGAATATATATGAGAAAGCAATAAGCTGCGTTTACGCTCGTTAACAGTTTGCAACTTGCAATATTATGTTAGGGGTGAACGCGCGCTTAGAATTTTTTGCGTCTCCTCGACCATTAACAATCTATTGTGATTTAATGGCCTAAGAGCCCACGAGGGCTAGATCTTCGTCATTTTATAAAAGCTGAGAATTTCTCTGGCCATTGTGCGTTGATAGATCAGTCAATCAGTCAGTCAGTTACCTTTTACTTTTATATATTTAGATAAAGGTTTATTTATTTATTTTTATCTTATTTACGTCCGTACCTACACATAAATTAGTTGTCTTTTTAGGTCACTGGACATGAGCGCTGGTTCATGTGCTCTTTTCACCTACTTGACGTATGCAACCCTACCAGTAAGGCTACATGAAGCGACGGTGGGAGGGCTTGCTCTTGCCGCCGTCAATATTGGTGCTCAACTGATGATGAAAGAGGCGTCCGACTCACAGGTACAGGCCACACAAATAAGCCCGAAAAATTAATTAAATGAATTAAGTTATTTCAAACTAGCTTATGCCCGCGACTTCGTCCGCGTGGCCTACCTAAATTTCAAACAAATATTTTACCCCCTTAGGGGTTTAATTTTCGAAAATTCTTTCTTAGCGGATGTCTACGTCATAATAGCTATCTGCATGCCAAATTTCAGCCCAATCCGTTCAGTAGTTTGAGCTGTGCGTTGCATGATAGATCAGTCAGTCAGTCACTTTTTCCTTTTATATATTTAGATAATTGTCAACTAAATATTTTTTAAAACAGCCTTGAGCTCGGCTGTGATACTTGTATGTATTTTTGTCGTTGTCATCAAGTCATCACTGTGAGTCTAAGGTCCCTTGTAAGCGAAAGAATCTAGCGGAGACTCCTTCATTAAATTTCATGTGCAAGGTCATCATTCAAACCCTCAAATGGCGACTATTATCGGTTCTTCGGATATTTTTATAATACTTAGTGAGCAAATGAGCAGTCGGGTCGTCTTGTCTTATAGAATTATCGGAATTAATAAATATTTGCAGCATCAGAGGAACCGCCCAAGCATAATTGCTTCTTTTTGAGAAATTTGTTTATCACCTCGATATTGTGATTTTGAAGGAACAAGTCGGTGGAAACTGTTTCTACAATTTGCAGGTCCTGGCATAAAAACCTGGCATAGTAGCCAGGTGGAGAAGTTGAAACTGTTGCCAGATTAAATTACAATAATATCATCTGTAGAGAGAAATTCTACATACTTTCTGTTCAGATCATCTGCAGTCTAGCAACACTGATTGCTTGTAACATTGCTGGAATCATGACCCACCACCCACGGGAGCTGGCTCAACGGCAGGCGTTTCTGGAGACCAGAGACTGCGTGGAAGCTCGCCTTGTCACACAGAGAGAAAACCAACAACAGGTAATAAATTACATATCCTATTTTCCTTATTTTTCTTTTATTTTATAGGGAGGATGAAATCCTCATGTATGCCCCAGACATGCTTAGGCCATGAATCCTTACGGCTTAGGAGTTCAGTACTTTGAAACATCAGGATTGACTAGTTGTGACTTGGAGTTCAATCTATGCTTAATATTTAAAAAAAAAATCACCAGGAACAGTTCCTGAATCCCTATGGTTTAGGAGTGCTATATCCTGCATAATCAGGGTTGAAGCGTTGAGACTTGCGAGTTTAATCATAAAGTTGTTACTTGGTACCTACAGCATTAATTCACTATGAATAGTTCCAGAATTGACCTATCTTAGGCAGCAGTAAACCTGCAGCATCAGGATTTGAACAAATTTACAGGTTGAATTGAGAATCACCTTATTTTCGGAAGTCAGTTAAAACTATAACTTACTAAATCAAAACCCATAGTACGAACTTGTAAAAAATATAAATGAAATTTTTAATATAATATAGATATATTTTTTTGGTCAGAAACCTCGGGCGTCCTTAGAACCCTACCAAAGTTTCATCACAATCTGATCATAAGAAAGCTGACATGATATTCATATTATAAATATCGCGTAAGCTTTACGTAAGTTCGCGTAAGTTACTTGTACCTAAGTATCTTCCTTTAACAATATTAAAATATACAGTCGACAGATGCTTTGATCATACTTTGATACGAATGAAAATCCCCTGTAATCAAGTAATGGATCGCGTATTTAAATACGAGTAAAACTTACTTATTTTGTACTTTGTTCGATGTTGAATATTTAAGTAAGCAATTAATAATTATCAGCTGTTCTGATTTAGGAAAGTACCTACTTTCAATACTTTTTTTCTCATCTGCAACATAATCTTGTTTTATCAGTACATTTTTTAATGCGTAGGTACATACAAAAATCAAACAAAGATACGCAACACAATGGGTCTAATATTTTGAGAAATCAGATTTAAAAAAATTACATTTGATCTATAAAATACCTAAATCTAGTTGGATGAAGATGCGGGAAAAAACTAATATAAAATATCTGAAAGGAGAAACTGACTGACTGAAATATCGCTCAATCTATGTCATATGTATCGACTCGGGTATATACAGGGTAGGGATTGAATTTTCAAAAATCTTTTAATGGATATAATATCTAAGTTATAATAGCTATCAGCATGCCAAACTTCAACCTGATCCGTTCAGTAGTATGAGCTGTACGTTGATAATCAGTCAGTCAGCCAGTCAGTCAGCTTTTCCTTTTATATATTTAGAAGATACTTGGTCTAGGATCTTGAAATTTTGCATGTCAGTTTTCCCATAATATAGACCTATACTAAGGAAGGAATTACAGGAACTCCATCCAAGTGAAGTCACGGCGGGAAGCCAGTCTATCACAAGTCAAATTCCAATAGGCAACATTGCATGCGAGACTTAACTATTGCAAAAATTACCTACTCGTCGACCTTGATTCCCATTGAGTCTATTAAATCCCAGCTGCCATTACTTTTTATTATCATCAGGTGTAACCATTTACTAACTAAGTATTATATCAATTAATGATTGACTAACAAATATACATACAGATAGATCGGTGAAGGAAAACATCGTGAGGAAACCTGCATGCCTGAGAGTTCTCCATAATGTTCTTAAAGGTGTTTGAAGTCAGCCAATCCGCAATTGGCCAGCGTGGAAGTCTATGGCTAGACCTTTCTCATTCTGAGAGGAAAACCGTGCTCAGTAGTGTTTTTTTTAAAGAATATTAGCCATGTTAAATGACTAATATTCCCCTTTCCTCTCCAACTAAGCGTCAGGCTTGTGCTAGGAGTAGGTACGACAATAGTGCAACGGGCGGGGTTTGAACCGTCGACCTTTCGGTTTTCAGTCCACTCCTTTACCGGTTGAGCTATTGAAGCTTTCAAGCGGCGATGGGTTGTTTATGATGATGATGAGATGAACATAAGGTTTTACAAAATCACACCCATCTCGTTTGATAACGGTTTGCTATCACTATACTTGCCGCAATATTACTCAAAAAGCACTTCTGAAAATGAACTTTACCAGAGTGAACGACTTTACTGACTCGAATTTGTATTAGAGTATTAGGTACTTACGTAAGTTTAATCTCTGCATGCAACCAACCACAGTATTGAAAAATGGCAGGGAAATAAACTAGAAATGTATATATATATTTTTAATATCTTTATTTTTAAAGGGCTTTTATACACTGTGTATAATATGACAACCCTATTGTACCTTATAACATTGATTAACTTAATTAACAATTAAAATTAGAGCCTCATTAGCTCAACCGGTATAGGAGTGGACTGAAAACCGAAAGGTCGACGGTTCAAACCCCGCCCGTTGCACTATTGTCGTACCTACTCCTAGCACAAGCCTGACGCTTAAATTGGAGAGGAAGGGGGAATATTAGTCATTTAACATAGCTAATATTCTTAATAAAAAAAAATTATATAACTAATATTCTACGTAACTTAAGTACCTACCTAACTTAAAAACATTGTGTATAATCATATCTCTATATTGAAAGTCATTAAGCATTTTAAGAATAGAAAAAGCTATCACAACACCTCTGTGTCCAGACACTCTGACTATACTATACTGAGATGCACATTTTACAGGTTAAACGAGATTACTTCCATCATTTTCACTTTCAATTTCAATATCTGTTTTCCATGAAAAAGAAAGTAAAACGGCAAGTTTAAAATTGAATGCACGAAGTTCAATTCCAAGACAGCGAATACGAAGTTAGGTACTACCACAATACTTTATAAGAAATTGTATCGAAGCAGATATTATATTTACTGTGATTTTGTGTTGAAAGGAGGTTTTATTTGCTTTTGAGACATGCCGACTGTATCTATTCATATTTAAAGTGAAATTGCAATGGGTAGATATGAGTGGTTTCCTCATCATAAACTTACCCAATAATATAATATTATATGGTTTACTTGCTACAGACGCATGGTTTACGTGCATTACAAGAAGCAACAGTAACATCATTTAGGGCCTAAGTTAGTTTTAATTTAACTTTAGGCTATAGCTGATCGGGCGGGAATTAGAATATTTGTAGTATACAGTAGTTTGAGCTGTGCGTTGATAGATCAGTCAGTCAGTCACCTTTTACTTTTATGTATTAAGATTAAAAGAATAAATCCACATGGAGGAAGTAGCGGGCACCTATTATAGTACGCGACAGGTCGAGATGGCAATCAGGCCCGGCCCGCACACCCGGACGTCACCCGCGCTATCCCACGCCGGGTGAGCGCGGGGGCTGTGAGGGTGTGCGGGGCGTCCCCACTCCGAATCATCGTCATCTCGACCTGTTGCGTACTATAGTAATTGATCATAATTTTGTAACGTCTGCAAAAAAATGCACTTATCGATTAAATGTGTCTCAAACTATAAATTGACATAACAAAATAGGGGAGTTTGTTCGGTGCCATAGATATTATACTCTCTTGATTTAATAATAAGCTCGTTGTGGCCTGTCACAAGTCTTAAATCCCAGCTCAC
Organism: Maniola hyperantus; assembly: GCF_902806685.2. Classification (NCBI taxonomy): domain Eukaryota; kingdom Metazoa; phylum Arthropoda; class Insecta; order Lepidoptera; family Nymphalidae; genus Maniola; species Maniola hyperantus. The sequence continues at coordinate 8,009,335 of NC_048564.1, forward strand.
CCCGGCTGCCGCTTAGGCGATAATATTGAGTTTAGCATTTTAACAGTAGGTACGGAAAATGAATCATCTAAAATCTAAATATATAAAAAGAAAATCTGACTTAATGACTGACCTGTTATACTGTCTGATATTTTATTTCAGGTCTTAAATTTACTATTAGCTAATATTTTTATGAAACTGAATGAATAAATGCTATAAAAGTTCAATGTATGTCGATCATTCTTTCCCTGGCAACTGTCTGAACGGGGGCCTTCTAAAGTGGCTTTACATATTTCAGCAGGTGTCGAACTCTGGCGCACTCTGCGGGGTGATTTGACTCAGTGACCATCACTGGTGCTAAAATTTGAAAGCTATCAAACTCATTTCTCTTTGGTTGGGTCTACATTGCTACTTCACTGAGCGATATAACAATAATCTTTCGCAGCAAACCTTCAATGGATTCATTCATTCAGTGATAATCACGGAGTTAGCGAATCGCCACTGATCGTCGATCGTCATACCAGACACTGCAATTTTTCCAATATTGTTGGATGAATCAAAATAAAAACAGTTTTTTTTTGTTCTTGTCAGGAACGCCTTCTTTTGTCTGTGCTGCCTCGTCATGTTGCTATGGAGATGAAAGCGGACATTGCCAATCAGCCACGACAGGAGCAATTTCACAAGATCTATATTCAAAGATACGAGAACGTAAGGTTAGTATACCTTTAGTTTTCCTTAGATTACTTAGAAGGTAAACAAGCAGCTTTTCGCTGAAATGCGTGAGGCGCGCACTACTTATATACGGCCCATACGACGTTGTTATCGCGAACTGACACTTGAATCATGAAATTATGACTGAAAAAAAAACCGGCTAAGTGCGAGTCAGGCTCGCGCAATGAGGGTTCCGTACTACAGTCGTATTTTTTCGACATTTTGCACGATAATTCAAATACTACGATGCATAAAAATAAACAAAAATCATGTTTTAGAATGTGCAGGTGAAGCCCTTTCATATGATACCCCACTTGATGTAGTTATCCTGTCAAATTTCATGATTCTAGATCAATGGGAAGTACCCTGTAGGTTTCTTGACAGACAGACAGACAGTCAGATAACAAAGTGATCCTATATGGGTTCCGTTTTTCCTTTTGAGGTACGGAACCCTAAAAAGAAAGTAATAATAATAATAATAATAATAATAATCGTGGTGGTGGACCGGGCACAGTCGAGGGTGTTTTTGGTGGACATCACCATTCCGTATGACGAGAACCTCGTGAGAGCTGAGACGGAGAAAAAGCGCAAGTATCTCGATCTAGCTCACGAGGTTTCCGACATGTGGCATGTGGAGTCCACTGAAATCATCCCAATCGTCATATTATCTGCGAATGGGTTGATCCCAGTCAGCCTCGCTCACCATCTGAGGCGACCGGGGTTCCGTGGCAGTTCGCTCGCAGCCAGGATGCAAAAAGCGGTCTTGCTGGACTCGGCTAGGATAGTCCGCCGATTTCTTCACCTGTCGCCCTGACCCCCGGCCGTTTGGTCTCCCCTGCCGGGGTGTAAACCTCCGCCCGGTACAAATATGTATGTATGTAATGTTTATGTAGGTTTATTTATTTTTATGTATGTAAGTATATTATAACTCTTTTGGCTTTTATAATGTATCTATTTTGTACACGGGCGTGAGAGCAAATAATATATGATAATAATAATAATAGCCTTTATTTCCCAATAAATATAACAAAACACACTTTATCTTAAACATAGTTATACTTAATTCTATTTTTCAATATATTGGCTTAAATTAGTTAATTAAATCACCTCTTCACATTTCAACATGTAATAATATGTTGTGAGGATAAAAAATATAACTCTTACAATAATAATAACCTTATAAAAATATTAGTATTAAGTAGGAAAGTACTAGGTATTTCATTTAGTTATAATAGCTATGCTTTATAATTTCAATTCATTGACTTCTGTTACTCTAATTAGGTACATACTGGCAAAAATAATCCTACACAAGTATTTTGTTAACAACAACATTTGCTGCTTGCCACTTCATTATTGATACTTAAAATAAACAATAATTATAGGTACCTACTTCTTTCAAAAAGAAAGTAACTGCCGGCTAAATCTAGGTTTACGCATTTCTCCGAGAAGTTTTCTGGGGTTGTTTATTTTCTAAGCAAACTAAGGAAAACTAAGCTACATATAGTAGTACTAGTATACTTTTTAATTTAGGTACTACCTATTTATTGACAGTGGACACCATTCTGTTTACTATAAAAGGCTTCAATAATTAATTCGTTAGGTATATTCATAAAGCTTTTGAGAACCACTACCACATACCATAAAATTAATAAGTAGATAGTTAAATAAATTTTAAAAAATCAAGCTACAAATTATTGTAGCAGAAACCAAAAAGGAAGTGTTTTAAAGCAATTTATACTTTGAATTGACTTTTAATTATCACCCCGGAGAAGACCCCGAAGATAAAAGTTCTTAGTAAGTAGTCTAACTTTTTCGAATAATCTTACTCGACTTTTCACCGTGAATATTTTAATAGAGAAACTTCTGGCGTTATATTCTCTTTTGTCCTATAAAGATTTTTAGTAACAATTTCATACATTTTTGTTTATTTTATCCGATGATAGAAAGATAGAAATTTACTTAGGTTAGTTTTATTTTATTATAAAAATTAGACTTCCGAAAAGCAACGCTGCTTCCAACCACCATTTGAAAAAACTTTTTGTTACAGTATCCTGTTTGCCGACATTTGTGGATTCACCTCACTCTCAGACCAGTGCACAGCCGAAGAATTGGTGCGTCTCCTAAACGAACTTTTTGCTAGGTAAGATTCTCTGTTCTCTTTATTTGTAGAGCAATAAAAAACTAGATATTTTCCGAAGATTTGTTGAAACATTAATTTGAAGTCTTCCGATTTTGGTTTTCAGCTTTATGAATAATAATTATAGAATGAGCTTACGGACATAGAAAAGTGTCCCTTAAAATATCATCAACTACAATTATTAGGCTTACCTATATTTGTAATAGACGATGCACGTGAGTTCGTCGCCACGTAATCTATAATATAAAAATGAATCGCTAAATGTGTTGCTCATCGCAAATCTCGAGAACAGCTGAACCGATTTCGCTAATTCTTTTTTTATAATATTCCTTGAAGTCCGAGGATGGTTCTTACGGAGAGAAAAAATTAAAAATTTGAATCGACTGTTTGGCGGAACGAAGTTCGCCAGGGCTGCTAGTTTTTATAATTTTTATAGTGTTTAGGTAAACACTAATTTAGAATTTCAAATAGGACCCTTTATACCTCATCATAACATCGCGAGCCTCCCTGAAGATAAAAAATACATAGGTACTTAACATTGTGTCAATCGTAATAAAGTTCGTTACATTTGAATGAAGGAAACTGATTTATTCAGGGATTATTACGTCCACAATTTACTTAGAGTGGGATTTTTGACACAACGGGAAGATAAAGGCTCGAAGGGGATTGAAATGTCCATCACAATTCACAATAATATGGCTCAGAACCTTTTACTCTTCCACCCAATCTATCAATAACTTAAATTAAATATCTGTGATTTCAAAACAATAACTATAGCTTAAAAAAGGCTTAACTAAGCTTAAAACATAACTAAGCTTAAAAAAAGACTTTAAGCACGTGTTCAAACCTTTTAAAAAGCTGTTTACTGGATTTATTTGTTCGTAATATGAAGGTATAGTGATTTATCGAACGTGCATTTGGATGACAGATGATTATATGGTTCCTTTGATTGATGATAGAAGTGGGAAGTGGACGGTAGGAGGGTAGGAGGAGCTCTGTGATGGTATAATGGACTATCGAATTTGGACTCATTTTTTTCCTTTGTTTTCATGACTTGACATGAACCTAATGATAGAGATGGAAGACGGGTGCTGGAATTCTCGTATGACATTGTTTGACAGGTCGAGATGGCAATTTTCTAGTGATGTGACATCACATACCGAGTAATTGATATCGATAATTGTTTTGGTATGCAACAAAATGAGAGACTAAAATTATTAATCCCTTTTATAGAAGTAATAACAATAATAATCATCGTTTATTATTCAAAAAAGTAATATTTTACCTATTCATCACAATCAAAATAATATGAATACATACATATAATACATATAATACATAATATAATATACAGCTATCTCCGCCACCGCTCCAAATTTTTCGTAAGTCCGTTTAGTCGCACGGTAGCGCGTTCGAGGTCACCCATACCGCGCACTTTGGCTGCGCTCAACGCACTGCTGAAGGAGTCCCCTCGCTGTGACATATTTGCTGACAAATGGGCTGACCTCATGGGTCAGATCTTGCACTTTTGTGCAAATTTATAATTTTGCTTTTTTAAATTTATAATTTTAAGTTGTTAATTTTTGTAAGTATGTTTATATGTTAGTTTGTACTCGTATTTTAATTAGTGTAATTGGCTTTATGGCCGTTCTAATTAAATAATAAATAAATAATAATAATAATGAACTTATATCGGTACATCGTTACCAACACTTGATTTTAATAATTGTGAAAGTGATTTTAATTGTTCATCTGGTCCTACTAATTTTGAATCGGATTTTATTCTGAACATAGACTTAATTTTCGATATGCCAGAACAAACCCAGCCCTATCCAGTGTATTGTATATTATATAAAATTATTTTCAGTTTAATTTTGCAATACTTTTAATTCACGTGTTTGAGCATGTATTTATTGCTTATTTTATTTTTACACGTGACGAACAGGTAACTGAAGTCATATTTTGAAAATAACAAAACAACAAGAAACGACGAAATCGATAAACGCGGTCGTTACGGATTCGTGCAACATTGAAACTATGATTATTCAGCTCACAAAACAAGAGTAACAAAATATATAAACCAAATGTTAAAATTTAAAAAATTTAAACTAAGTAAACTTAAAACTACGAGCTCGAAAGTATTAAGAACAAAAATGATGTCTTATTTGAGCTGAAAGGGCTACTGCCTCAGCATGATGCTGCTGCAATATTTGACTACTGCAGCGCTGATTTTCAGCCCTGAATGTCATACATGTATATTATACGAATGAGAAACTTCCTAAAACATTACCTTCAAACCTATTGGAATCCGGAACATATTATTATTAACTCAGTTATCGGTTAAAAATTAATATTGGTGTACCTACCGTCATTTATTACCACAAAATATATTATGCAGTTTTGTGGTTTCTGAGAGTTTCAGAGCTTGATCTATCAACGCGCAGCTCAAATTACTGGATGGATCGGTTTGTTTGGCATGCAGATAGTTATTAGGATGCAGACATCGCTAAGAAAGGATTTTTAAAAAATTCACCCTCTAAGGGGAATAAGCCTCTGAAATTTGGGTAGTCCGCGCGGATGAAGTCGTGGGCATAAGATAGTTAAGTATAATATTTGAGCCAGTATTCATTATCAAATAACTATAAAATAATAAATGTAAGATTAATACGACAGTTCTTAGTCTGTGTCATAAAATTAATTTGTATTTTGAAATAGGTTCCAGAAAATCCGGATATCAAAGAAGATTATTTCCTTACTACGAAAAAGCTTATTTATTTCCCTGTTACACAATTTCATTTTGAATTTAGCGTTGAAAACGTTCTTAAGTAGCTAGGTAAAGCTTTTTAGATCACTCTCGAAAACTTTTCCGTTCCGTTCCGTGTTGCATAAAGTTGAAACTTAAAAAACAGGTCACGTGCGCGTCGGACTAGCACACGAAGGTTCCGTACCATCGTAACACTGCGTACTTTATAATTTGATTCATTTCCATGGCAGCCATTTTCAAATTGCCATCTTGGTTTTTTATTATTTGTTGTTATAGCGGCAGTAGAAACACATACTCTGTGAAAATTTAAAATTTCTACCTATTACGGTGCATGAGGACAGAGAGACGGGCAAGCGTATGGATAGCGGAGGCTTAGTTATAGGATCCCGATGTCACTCTTCGAGTAGAGGAGCAGGTTCTTAATTCGATGCGTAGTTTTTATAATGTATTTTGAATATCGATTTTCCTGTAATTTTTTGACTGATTAGATACGCGATTTTTCTACCCGATAGGAAAATGTTGCCCCATAAAATTTGCATATTGTAGGATATTATTATTTCTGTCTTGCTACGTGCTTTCACAGTTTCGCAGTAACGTCTAGTTTAATTAAAAACTGTTACACTGTTAAAAACTTTTACTCAAAACTCAAACTCAAAGCGTTTATTCTAATTGGGTAATTTTTATTGTAAACTTTTTGATTGTCAAGTATGGAATTTGTAATATAATGATGAACGGTGATAAATAATCAATTACGTAAACTTATAGTGAAAGCTACGCGGGGTTCCAAGCGCGCGAAGCACAACCGGATATTCTTTTTAACCGACTTCAAAAAAAGGAGGAGGTTCTCAATTCGTCGGAATCTTTTTTTTTTTCATCATCACCATTTCACAATATGACTTAAAAGCGTATTAAAACTATCAAAGCAGATTTCCAAGCCTTCTTATAATTTAAATAATCTTCTACATTGTATTTTTCATAATAGGTATATTATCTTTACGCTTCTAAGTTAAATATCATCGATTGTTAGAGTGCTTCGTATAAAATAAATTGAAACATAATATTTTACCACCACTCACACGTAGGCGGTAAGATTGACCCGTTGAATATTTTATCCTCACTAGAATATTACGTATTCTATCGATTTCGCGTACTATATTCATAGCATTCCTTTTTACCCAACTGTGGCGATGTCCAAAAGGAGGGTTATGGAGGAAATCCTCAATTGGGAAAATCACGTGATCAGAGCTAATGTTTTAGGTATAAAGAGTAGGTAGACTTTTGAACCTTTAGTAGAACATGTCCATCAAAGGTGGCTTTCTTTTATATTTACACTAAATCCTTTTTCTTTCCATAGGTTTGACAGGCTGGCAGCAGAACACCACTGCCTCCGCATCAAATTGCTCGGTGACTGTTACTACTGCGTGTCGGGGCTGCCCGAGGCGCGCGATGATCATGCCAAGTGCTGTGTTGAGATGGGCCTGGACATGATTGACGCGATTGCGTAAGTATTTAAATGTTCATGAAATCCGTATAAATTGTGATATTTCTTGGCTTGTGGTTGGCAGGCTTCACACAGATTTGAGAACATTATGAGGAGCACTCAAGCATTCTGGTTTCCTGACGATGTTTTCCTTCACCGTTGAAGCAAATGTAAGTGTTAAAAGTTAGAGGTGCGTACTCAGGATAGAAACCCTATCTTTTTTATCGATTACAATTAGTTAGCCTTGACTGCGATCTGACCTAGTCAGTAATGATAAAGGAACAAGAGGCGGGCGTCTTAATCACTAAGCTATCGCGGCTCAAACAAATTATAGCAATAATAATTTCACTTGTCTATCATCAAATCAATCAAGCACGACGAACGACCAAGCAGAGCGAGCGTCGAGCATCATGAGCGATAGAGCACTGAACAGTCTGCAAGTTTTCATTACTCTCACCTTATTACGCATCTCAGCGCTCCGCAAGACAGCTCAATGTGTTTGCGCTATTACATTTATTAACATTCTCCGGCAGCTTGGTACGTGAGGTGATGGCAGTGAACGTGAACATGCGCGTCGGTATCCACACTGGGCGGGTCCATTGCGTGGTACTCGGCTTGCGCAAGTGGCAGTTTGATGTATGGTCCAATGACGTCACACTTGCCAACTGCATGGAGAGCGGTGGCGTTGCTGGGTAAAGATGCTCATTATATCCACCCATTCATTTATTTACTTCGTATGGACAGGGTTATTGAACAAACAAAATGACACCGACTTGTTGGTGCATAAATGTTAATTATACACCAATGCAACCTCAGTGACGTCTGGATTTCAAACGAGTAGTTCATTAGTATCTAAGATGGCGCTGATTTATATGGTTTCTAAACCGTGAAAAATTTTGTTCGCTTGATCATATCTTGTCAATTAAGTATATCGATATATCCACCACTTCTTTACGTAAAATTTCTTTCAGTGCAATTTAGATAATAATTAACATCACAATTATATTATGCGTCTTTAGAATCAAGCTATCTCTTTGGAAAACTAGTTTAAGATTGATTCACTATTGTTACTAATAACATCTTTCTCTATTGTAAAGGCGCGTACACATCACAAAAGAGACTCTAAAATGTCTCGGCAATGATTACAAAGTAGAGCCCGGCTATGGAGGACTACGCAATTCTTACCTCAAGGATCACAATATTGAAACTCACCTCATTGTACCCGACGATACAAGCCGCGTGGTAAGTCGTGATATAGTTTAAGAAAAATTATTAGTGTGCTTACTAAGTATACCAATATTTTGTTTTTTTACTCCTTTAATTTCAATACATTCAGTAGGCACAAACAAGGTGCCTATAACGTTATTGTAAGCATTTTTTATAAATTAAGAAAGGGCAAAAACAGACGTACATTAGGAACTACAGTCCTAGTACATATTATATGCTCAAAAGATACATACACAACGCAGAGTGGCGCAGAGGTACTTCAAAGATTCAAGGCACCTTGTACCTCTGGATATGCAGTCTCATTAAAAAAAAAAATTCGTTACTAGTTCATACATATTTTGTTTATATATTATGCGAAATTAACGAAAATTAGAAAAATACTTTATCCTTCAAATTATTTTTAAACTTACGCACTACTAGTTGACTCTTTCCGTTTTCGCAAGGGGTAGACTTACCTAATTATAAGTTTTGACAACCGCCTGCATTATCTGGAACTTTAATGTTTGAAAATTATCGTATATACTTAAGAAAATTCATAATCCATCCATACTAATATTATAAATGCGAAAGTGTGTCTGTCTGTCTGTCTCTTTGTCTGTCTGTCTGTCTGCTAGCTTTTCACGGCCCAACCGTTCAACTGATTTTGATGAACTTTGGTACAGAGTTAGCTTATGTCCCGGGGAAGGACACAGGCTACTTTTCATCCCGAAAAATCGATGAGTTCCCACGGGATTTTTAAAAACCTAAATCCACGCGTACAAAGTCACGGGCATCAGCTAGTTGTTATATAAAACTTTACACGCAGTATCTTAAGCTCTATTAAATATTATAATAAATAGGAAAATCTGCTTAAGAATAGATGACGGCTATTGTCCTATGTAGACCGGTGTTCTTGTACTTATTGTACATTCCCAACAGAACAGCGCTTTGTGAAAATTATTATCTTCTCGGACCACAAAACGCTACATTTTAAAACTAAATAAAGTAGAAAATCTTCACTGAATTAACTACCAACTAAAAATATTATACAGCGTTTAATAAACTAGCAGATACGTGCGACTCAGTCCGCGTGGATTTCGTTTTTTTTAATTCCCGTGGACTACTCGCACTTGACTACTCTCTATTCTTTACTACAGAACTCTAAAAATATTATAATTTTTCTGCAATTTTCATTTTAGGGTAGTAAAGTATCTAGTTCTTAAAAGGCTTATTATAAATGCAAAAGTGTCTTTGTTTGTTGGTTTGTCCTTCAATAACATCGCAAAGGTGCAACGAATTGACGTAATTTTTGCAAGGGCATAGATAAAGACCTGGAGAGTGATAAAGGCTACTTTTTATCCCGGAAAGAGTTCCCACGGGATTTTTAAATAACCTAATTCCACGTAGACGAAGTCGTGGGCATCAGCTAGTTTTACATAGATATTTAAAGATTTCTGTATTCGATCGATAGGACAAGAAGCCTCAGCACTCATTCTCATTGAATGGCAATATTTCAAAGGAGATGCGCGTAATGGGGCATGGCTCGCAGCATGGCAAACACTCTTCAAAGTAAGTACCTAGTTAATAGTTAACATGCCTTGAGCTATCTATTACGTCCAACTATAACGCGACAGGTTGACATGCCAATCGGGGTATAAAGCGGAGGGACGCCTCGCACACCCGCACGTCACCCGCACTATCCCGCACCAGGTTAATACGGGGGCTGTGCGGATGTGCGTAGCGTCCCCACCCCGATTGGCATCTCGATCTGTCGCGTACTATACAAAAGTTTTATTTTATAATAAATCTTTTCGAATCCTCTTTTTATTTTATTTTCAATTACAAGAGGTCTTAAATATAAATATTTTGCAATCGTTATTAAACATTATGTTCAAGTGTTAATGTTTATGATACACAGCTGAGGTTGTTGATATTGTAAAACATTTTTCAACATTTCGTAATAAAAACATAAATGTGTGTATATTTGTGTGCAAACCTGGCCACTTGAGCGATGTCATTTTGTTCCTGATCTGTCATCTATACCTTCTATCCTACATGAATGCAGTGCACGCAATAATGCACACACTCTTGCACCTTTTGCTCGTCTGTGAAGCAAACGCAACAAACGCATTTTTAAATTCAATTTATCACACCTTCGCTATTACATGCATTGTTTCGCCAGCTTATTTGACGGAACGCAATACCTCTGTGCAAGTTGAAAGTGCACCAGTGTAGTTAGATCACTCGGGTGTCGGGTAGGCTATTATTTTGATATACGATATTAGATACAGGCAGTATATTTACTGTTCAACATGTTGAAATTTACAATAAAATTTCTAAAGATCCTACGTATAAACCAAATGATCCGTCTTCCTTATTAGATTATTTATTTATTAAGAGGAGTGTCCTTCGATCGCTTTCTAGCGCCCTCCTATAAACAAAATTTGAGTCTCATTATTTTGTATATTAACCAATCAAACTCAATGAAAGGTACACTTTGTAAGCTAAACTTTGTGTCCGTAGTCTGACAGATTTCCCTAAAAATAAGTAATTTCAAAATAATACGGATTTAAAGACTGGTGTGAATATTTGTAACTTTGTTGAGTAATTTACTAAAGCCCCATTGACTTATATATTACTTCGTATGGACAGGGTTATTGAACAAATAAAATGGAACTGACTCATTGGTGCTATAGCACCAATGCAACCTTAGTGACGTCTGGATTTCAAACGGGTCGTTCAATAGTATCTAAGAGGTGGCGCTGATTTATTTCGTTTCTAAACCGTGAAAAATTTTGTTCGCTTAACCATATCTTGTCATTTGTATCGATGTGCCCTGCTTTCATCTCCTATGTGTGCGTTGATAGCACTACATCGGAAACTTTTCAGCAAATCCCAAAATGATATACTTACTGCTTTGAAAAATGTGTTGCATACTCCAGAATTTCTTCCGATTTCCTAATAAATGGATTGGCAGATAAGGACCCATCCCGTGGTAATCTTCATGACGAGACTTGACCAAAACACATTTTGATACTTCCCTCTACCTCTCAATAATTATAAGAAGAATACTTTCACATCTTGTACGTCTTGTGATAATAGATTTCTGATCATCATCATCATTTCATCATTTTCTTTAAGTTTGCTTTTAAGATTAGAAGTGTCATGTGTTCTCGTTTTTGACCATAGTTTTTGACCAGTAAAAAACTATTAAGATTGTCTGCGATACCTAATTTTTTTAATAATACACAAGATAGAACCTACATTTTAAGGATAAGTGCTCTCCCGTTTATTTAAAAGGTTGACGACACTTTAACGTCAAGCTAATGGACTTACGATAATTTCCCACTTAAGAATAAATTAAGTTAATTATACGTAGGTACTTGGTATAGAAAAGAAATAATTTTTTATTCAAATAAACTTTAACAAGTGCTTTTAAATCCTCAAAATAATTTACTGCTGGTTTATCACTTAATATTTATCTACTTTGCTGCTGTTCTAAAAAATATTTTATTACTTCCTTGCGATTACTACACTTCGTAAACAATATCGATACATATAATGTAAAACATTTAATCACATAGATATCTATTGGTCTTCTGTTTGCCGGTCTGTTTGCAATTTTTGGTATTTGGGGAATTTTTGAGGCCCTAAAGAGACTTCAAGTTTAAAGGAGGAAGAAGGAGAGGTAGATTATCAGGTTTTACTGAAACCTTTTATTTAAAAAAAATTGGCAATCAGTGGGGACTACAGACAGAAGTGAAAACCTAAACTACTGCCGAAAGCATTCTTGACACTTCCATTAAAAATAATTGCGTTAAGGAAATACAAATTTAAAAGCTAATACAATTAGCATGTCGTTGACGTGACCTTAAGTTTTATCCATCCCAAAATCACCCAACGTGCCTAAATAAATTTTCACTTCAAAAATATTTGGACCCTACTTGTTTGGTTATCATAGTTTTTGTCAAAGTACAGGAAACATTGTTTTAATATTTGAAAGCAAAACGGAAATGACACACAAATTTCAAACCCCTATTTTACCCGCTAAGGGGTTGAATTTTCAAAAATCCTTTCTTAGCATAATTTCAGCCCGATCTGTCCAGTAGTTTGAGCTGTGCGTTGATGGATCTTTTAATAGAGCGTTTCCTTTTATATATTTAGATACATTGTACATAGGTTGGTATAATAACTCGGCGATTAGCGCGACAAAATGTATGTAATCAACGCGGCGCATGCGGCGGGTGGGTGCAATCTATATTGAACTTGTAGAAAATTAATGGCCAATATGTTTCACTGGTACAAATGATCTCGTTAAATTACAAATAAAACTTTCAACTATACAATTTTTCCAAATTACTCACTGAAATTTATTGTCGGCTGTAAGCAGAAGAATCCGAACAGCTTGAGTTTCGAAATCCATTCCTGTTAGTATCTAAATCTATGGCCTAGATATACGTCTATATTTATAAACAGTTATAGATTTTACAATAATAATTACCAAACGATTTAATATCGACAATAGCCAATCCTTATTGTGTTTTAACGACAAAATTTGGCCCTATGACGATATTTTGAGCTCTGGGTACCAAATCTTAAAATCTTATGCAGTCCAATCTATATAAATTGAACTGTTTGTAACATAGGATCGGAATGGATACTGGCAATGAGAACAAGAAGCCTGAAGACGAGGTGAACGAGTACCTAATGAAAGCGATTGATGCTCGCTCTATTGACCGTCTCCGCGCCGAACACTGCCGGCCGTTCACGCTTTCTTTCCGTGACAAGAAGATGGAATGCAAGGTAATACTTTTAAGTAGCTACCTGTTATGGGTCTATTTGACGGAGAAATGTATCCCTAAGATAACCGCCCTCCTAGAGAAAGATCGGATTATGCAATTTTTACTCACTGAACCCCTTCAAAGGCCCATATATTGGGAGGCTCCGAGAACCTGAAGAACGCATTGGTCGCAAGAAGCGAAATAATACTCTTAGTAAAAATGGTGCTTATGCGGAAGGATCTGAGATCCCATCGCAATACTATCCCCCAAAAAAATTAGATTTTTAGGAGGCCACAACTCTCAGCAATAACAAAAACGATGCCAAGAAATGTTAAAATTTTAAACATAAAGTATGGTTTATAAGAAGCCAGTGCGCTGGCGCCAGTCCTATCAGCTTAAAAATTGACGGGCATTATATTCTCGCCAGCTCTGTAAGACAGCGCTGGCTTGGCTTGAAAAACTGTTTATAATACAAGGCCAATACCAAGCCAGTGCTGACTGCCAGTAATACTGGCAGCCAGCGATGGCTTCGTATAAACAATGCTTTAGATTAATATAGTAGATAATATGGTAGTTAGATCAATATAATATATTATTTCAAATGCGCTGTAAGCAGCCTGCGTTCGAATACCAAGATAATAATTGAAGATTATTACCTAGTTATTCGAACGCAGACGTAGACTCTGCTACGAATGCAACAAATTTTATGATTGTGCTTGTTAGAAGGAAATGTTGCCTTGTTTCGCTTGCTTGGATATATTGAAAGACATTCTATATTATGACAGAATAATTTTGTGAGATTATATTAAGCAAAAAATGTGTACACTAATAACTTGTGTCCGAATAATGATGACTGTACTACAGGAAGTTTCCAAAATTTCTCATAGGAACTAGGATACAAAATAGATAATATGTAACTGTAACATTCTGATTATTTATGACTAGCTTATGCTCGCGACTTCGTCTTTCAAAAATTTCGAACCCCTATTTCACCCCCTCAAGAGTTGAATTTTCAAAAATCCTTTCTTAGCGGATGCCGACGTCATAGTAGCTATCTGCATGCCAAATTTCAGCACGATCCGTCCAGTAGTTTGAGCTGTGCGTTGATAGATCAGTCAGTCAGTCAGTCACCTTTCCTTTTATATATTTAGATTATTACTATCTATATCTAGCGACCCGCCACGGCTTCGCACAGGTGACGATTTTTCAGGACTCAATTCAAAATTAACATCATACTGGGAGATTATTGTTGCTTATTAAAATGTTCATAAAATAATATAGCCCATGACCTTTTTAGGTAATCTATCTTTCTGTTGGTGGAAATCGTATAAAAATCTGCACAGTACTTCATGAGATTAGCTCGAACAAACAGCGCGGTCGGGGACTTTAATATTTTATAATAATAATATGTAGTGTAGTTACTCTCAATTTGTAAGCAGTTTTAATATTAATAAATATTATAATTTAGTACTAATATTATATATACCTACAAGCCAATATTTAAACAAATATATTATGTCATTATTTTTCAATTTAAATAAGTTGAAATAAAGTGACAAATTTAAAATCTAACTGAAATCCCCCTAATAGTTAGGGAGGCGAATAGGGGAATTTTCGGTTATACTCGAGCGTGTCAGTTTAAGATATGAGAGATACCTTAGACCTAATAGAACAACCTTGTAAAGTATTTAGCTCTATATGTAGTGACGCGCGCCTAGGATAGACGATCAGATTAGTAAAAAAAAATCGATAGTCTGAAATACTCGAGCGCGTCAGATTAAGATATTGGGGGTTGATTTTAGTGTTTTAAGACTAAATTTAACTAATCTGACGATAAGTCCTTGACGCTGCCGAGTTATAGGATCGCGAACTTGTAAAAAAAAAACGTTAATCCGGCATTCTCGAGCACGATTTTTATTTTTTTTATTTTGAAGAATATAATCTAAAACTTACTAAAAATACAAAATCTGCCGGTTTCCGCATGACCGGAAGTGTGGAGGAGCCACTTCGTCTTCCGAAAAGACGAGGTAGTGGAAACGCGTTGCGGGATATAAGTCGCGAACGATACATTTTACCAAAAAAAAGTTTAAATAAACAAAAAAGGTAATTTTATTTTACACAAAAAAGGTCTCTTTACATTTTTGTCCAAAATTAAAACTTTTTGACTTGAAGCATCATAAAAAACTCAAACTCCCGGTTTTTTGAGTATATCTCGAAAACTGAGGGTGTTAAAAAAAATTGATATGAAATAACGATAATTAAATTATGTGACTTATTATATCTCAAATTTTTTTTTTCTAAAGCTTCTCGACAATTTTCGTGGACTCGGAAAAAGTTACGCGTATCTGTATACAAAAGTATCATTAACATGTACAGTTTCATGTATGTATATTATTCAATAGCCTGTTATCCTCAAATTGTTTTTTGGACGTACCGTAAGCAAAACGAAGTGAAGAATTGAAGCAAAAAAGAGGAATTTGCCATAAACATGTAATACAGACTGAGCGCTTCGCGGAAATATGCCGTCCTACCAGTATTTTTCCTTAATTTCGCAACATTGATGGTGGGGGAAGAAGCGGTAGAAGGGAAATTTCGGGAAATTACTATTTTTATATCATTTCATTTTTTTATACAATAAATAATACAATTCGTACTACATTTCATTACATTTACGTTGGTTGTATCTATCGCTTTATTGTCATTCTTAAATTCCCCGTTTTATCAAGGAGAAAGAAAGGAAAAAAAAAGAAACCAAAAAACCTTTTTCTGTCAGATTAAGAGAACCCACCAACATTTTTGTCAGATTAAGAAAATATGCATTCAGGATACCGAGATAAACCTCCCCTATGAAAATCTGACGCGCTCGAGTATTTCGAAAAAACTTTTTTTTTTTTGCATTTTCAAAAATTCATCATAACTTATCGTCGCGCCGAAATCGTCAGTTTTTTTAAAGGGAGCTTCCTTGGGGCCTACTCAACACCCCTTCCGAAAATCTGACGCGCTCGAGTAATTTTTTTTTTTGCATTTTTGACTACTTTATTTGCCTACCCCCACCACGCAAACCGGCAGATTAGTATACCGTTGTTATCAGAGGCACTTGGGGCATACGTAGTATGAATATCTGACGCGCTCGAGAATGCCCAAGTAACTGTTTTTTTAAACATTTTTGAAAAACCGTACACGCCAAACCCACCGCTAAAATGGTTTTTACCATACGAGCTTTTCTTTTCGATATTTTATCTTTCGATTTTGATAGGTCTCGACGGCGCCGTTGAATTACGCCATTTAGCTACCTCGCCTCCCTAACTATAATAGATGTCAGTTAATACAAGGTACGAATTGCTTTATTTCCCTAAAATGACATGAAAAGACGCTTGTGCTCTGTAATTACATCCTAGAACGAGTAAATCGTTATTTTCGAAGAACTCGAATGTATATTTGCAAATAAAATACCATTTTATAAATAGGCAATTGCGCTTATTCAGTTAAACACAAATATCTGAATTTAATAATAACTGAAAGTTCGTAAATCATGGAACTAATAATTATTGTAAGATGACAGCGATTTACATCTCATAACATTTATATACTTATTAGATTTTTATAACCGAATAGGGTTTTGGACTGTGTAGTAATAAAATGATGTGATGTTTTGTATAGCGGTAGTTTATGGGGCTAGATTAATTTAAAAAAATTGAGTTTTCGTTATTTTTAGCATAATTATTTTTTTAACGTCACGCTGGTCGAAAGGCGATTAATGACGTTACAAGTCGTAAACAAGAAATATTTTTAAATTTTTTAACATAAAAAATATTTTCCTGGAGAAATTGCTCTAATTTTATGTTAAAAATTGAAGTTTAAATTGAAAAATATTTGTTATTTACGACTTAACGTCATTAATCGCCTTTTATACAGCGTGACGTTAATGTTAACGATAAATAAAAATCATTATTTTTAAATTATTATCTTTAAAATCAAATGGGCTACCCATAAACTAACACTATACAAAATATCTTATCATTTTATTACTACAGTCCAAGATCCTATTGGCTCTAATAAGAACCGATTGAATTTACATTCATTTTGTGACTTACTTTTAGTGAATAGAATGGCGAATCCATCACCGATAGCAGACAAATATCCCATAGTTACCCATAACACATTAAATATCAGCGTAATACCAGTACCTACTGTTCTTCTGTTTGTAGTATATTGCGGAGAGAGATAGGATGCTGAAGACATATTTTATCTGCTCACTGTTCCTGTTCCTTGCAGTGACAGTAATACAGCTTTTCATCTTTGACTTGTGAGTTGACTGTTTTTATATTATTGCTAGCTGATGGCCGTGACTTCGTCTGCGTGAATTTAATATATTTTTAAATCCCGTGGGAACTCTTTGATTGTTCGCTATAAAAGTAATCTAGCTAGTCACTGTCCTTAATATACATGCAAGAAATCACATTGATCCGCTGCGTGACTGCCGCAGCGGCGTAATTGAACGACCAACTAACCAACAAAACCTCTTTCGCATTTATAAATATATATAATATGACACAGTAATCGTTATTTTATCGTACTTAATGTTTCACTAGATGATGCCCGCGACTTCGTCCGCGTGGACTTAGGATTTGTAATAGTCCCGTGGGAACACTTTGATTTTCCGGGATAAAAATTCGCTATTCGATAAAAAGCCTATGTGATACCCCGGGATGTAAGTTACTTCTGTACCAAATTTCATCAAAATTGGTTAAACCGTTGGGCCGTGAAAAGCTAGCACACAGACAGACAGACTTTCGCATTTATAATATTAGTATGAATTAGAAAAATTCCATTCAATATTACCTATTCGAATCGGTTCAGTTCATATTGGTAACAAATTTTTCGTAACCAGCTTTAAAATAAGATTAATATTTCGTCTTTTCATAACTGGCTATTAATCAAGGGTAATCTGCCCCCCAATTGTGTAAGAATAACCATTTCATGGCTATTGCAATCGTCAAGAAATTCTGCCCTTTGATTGGTTGATTCGCTGTTTACATTTTTTCACAGCCAATCAAAGGGCAGAATTCTTGACGATTGCGATAGCCATGAAATGGTTATTCTTACACAATTGGGGGGCAGGTTCGTGATTGACTATAAAAATATGAAAACCAAGTAGTTTTAAGTTGCCAAATCTATAATATAAAAATTAATCACTAAATGTGTTGCTCATCGCTAATCTCGAGAACCGCAGAACCGATTTCGCTAATTCTTTTTTTAAAATATTCCTTGAAGTACGAGGATGGTTCTTACGGAGAGAAAAATTTAAATAATTTGAATCGACTGTTAGGCGGAACGAAGTTCGCCAGGGCAGCTAGTTAGTTATAAAATTTGGGAAACTCAAACTTGTTTTTATTTTATAGTCAGCTACAAACCCAGTTAGTCGCCAACAAACTGGCCCACCAGTTTGGCGAGATAGATATGTAGGAAACTATGTAAAATTAATATGAATAAATAAATTAAAAAAAAAAAAACAAGTTACAAAAAGACATTAATCTTATTTCGTTACGAACCCGACTAAAATATTCTTGATTAATAAACATTTGTCTAGAAAATTTTGAGAAGACGAAATATTAAAAAAATATATATATAAATATAGACGAAATATTAATCTTATTTCGTAGCTGGTAATGAAAACTTGGTTACCAACGTGGACGGAACCTTTGTTTTAAATTTTTATCAAAAAGTATTGAATATTTATGGAAGTAAATTTATGAGGATTTATTTTCACAGGACGGCAAGCATCATCGCAACAATCATTCTCTCAGGAACCGTGATCTGCAGCATCACGTATTTGGTGCTCAGCATTAACTTCAAGGTTAGATTCCAAATTGTTATTCTCAATCAATTTTCATATGGAACAAAGGGAAGGACAAGTTTATCTGCAAAGGCATCCAACCAGGCAGATGGGTTGTTTGAAGTTGTATCACTGGAGGAAACTGACTGTCGAAAACCTTTTACTCTATCCCATACTAAGGTAGATGTGGATCGGGGGTTTAAGGATTCACAGAAGGTTGTCCATCCTGACTTTTTCTTTTTTTTAACCATCATCATATAGTCAGTTTAAAGATTGTGTTATTTAAAAATTCATTGGCAGCTTGAGTATGAGAGAACTCAACCAAGACTGTTTCTTCGAACATTCTTAACGCCATCCTTGAGAACCGACCTTATTTGATTCTTGTGTAAAAACTGACCAAATTTAATTGCTCGCATGGAGGCACCGGCTAAAGGGAACACTACTCGGGAAACGTATACTATAAAACTAGCTTATGCTCGCGACTTCCTCCGCGTGGACTACACAAATTTCAAACCCCTATTTCACCCCCTTAGGGATTGAATTTTCAAATTCCTTTCTGCCTACGTCATAATAGCTATCTGCATACCAAAAAGCCCGATCCGTCCAGTAGTTTGAGCTGTGCGTTGATAGATCAGTCAGTCACCTTTTTCTTTTATATAATATATAGATATGGACCATTGTCATCATTAAAGTATTTGTTAGGAGCGTCAGAGAGTTAGGAGTGATGGTACAGCGATTGAATTGAAGTAGTCACAAAACCTGCGTCTGTGACTGTGTTTTTAGATGAACTGATTTTATCTTTGCATTGTTGATTTGATGTTTTCTTACTTACTTTTCTCACAGTCTCACTGCGGTCTCTCAGTAGGTTTTGTAGTTACCGTGACATAAGCTCTTGGATCAGGGGTTTGCGGAGGAGGATTCCCCTCCATAATACCTCCACCTTCTTCCACCAACACTTAATCTAAATATTTGCCACCTAAAACACCAACTATTGCATATCTAACGCACTAAAATAAACGAAAACCTCACTAACAAGTGTTTTCAACACAGCAAACGCTAGCAAAAGTCGTCCTTATTTTAAAAGTGAACAAAACTTTTGACACGAAAGGTGACACATAGAATAGAGTTAAAATGGCGAGTGAGTTCTCACTTTGTACAGACTATACATGTGTATTACAATCGTTGACCGGAAAATAATTTGCAGTTCATTAGGGTTCCGTACCTCAAAAGGAAAAACAGAACCCTTATAGGATCACTTTGTTGTCTGTCTGTCTCTCTGTCTGTCTGTCAAGAAACCTATAAGGTACTTCCCGTTGACCTAGAATCATGAAATTTGGCAGGAAGGTAGGTCTTATAGCAGACATGAAGGGAAAAATTTGAAAACCGTGAATTTGTGGTTACATCACAAGAAAAAAATTAAAAATGTGTTAATGAAAAAATATTGCTATTTTCAACTTTCAAAGTAAGATTACTATACCAAATGGGGTATCATATGAAAGGTCTTTACTTGCACATTCTAAAATACTTAGATTTTCATTTATTTTTAGTTTTTTATTTATCGTGCAAAATGTCGATAAAATACGATTGTAGTTCGGAACCCTCAGTGCGCTAGTCTGACTTGCACTTGGCTGGTTTTTTTCTAATATATCTTTTTCGCAATTTGAACAGCGAATATCACTGCGGGTAAAACGACTAGCGGCGACTGTGCACAATAACCGCACCATGGCTCAACTAATTTCATTCCTGATGGTCGCCGCCCTGGTACTTCAGATCGAGATCATTATGGTATCGTATTTAGTGCTATTTTTTCTATTTTCATAATAATTTAAATCTAGTTTTTTGAGATAAACAATAAATGTAGAGGAATATTTAACATACGAACTTGGATGTAACTTAATTGTTAATTTAAATACGACAGTAGTTTAATTTTAGTAAGTGACTTGTGCCTTAAGTTAAAAAATAGATGTATTAATTTATCCTTTAATACTGTGGAAAATAGAGGCCCTGTAATTAAACTAAATAAATAAACTTACAAGGCCCTAGGTACTTTAACGTGAAAAAAATATTGTGGGCGTTGTCGAATAATTTCAAATGTACCGGTAAACACTAATATTATTATGTTAAGTTTTACAATAGTTAAGGTTACATAGTTAGGGTTAAATCATAATATTATGATTATAGGGTATCTACATGATCTCTGGCAAAGAGACACCAAAGTCCAAAGATGGCACCGCGTACTGCCTAGACGATATCAACGAGGTAAGTAATAAATAATGCCACTGTGTAAAACTAATGTAGAAATCCTATACTTTAACAAAGCAAATATTGTAAATAAATATAGCAATATTTTAGAGCCTCGATAGCTCTACGATTAAAGGGGCGGACTGAAATCCGAAAGGTCACCGGTTCAAACCCCACCCGTCGCACTACTGTCGTGCCTACTCCTAGCACAAGCTTTAGGTACGCATAGTTTATTCAGATACAAGTTAGCCCTTGACTGCAATCTCACCTAGTGGTAAGTGATGACGCAGTCTAAGATTGGAGCGGGCTAACCTGGAAGGGGTATGCCAGTTTTTTTATATTAAAACCATGTAAATTAAATTATATTGTATATATCGCTGTTGATTGCAAAAAACGAATAAAATAAAAAAAATGTCCTTTTGGTTTCTACGCGGCATCGTACCGGAACGAAAAATCACTTGGCGGCACGGCTTTGCCGGTAGGGTGGTATTTAGCCACGGCTGAAGCCTCCCACCAGACGAGACCAAAAATTTATAAATTATAAAATTCCAAACCCCTGCCGGGAATCGAACCCGGGACCTCCCACCAAAAAGACCACGCGTTAACCACTGCACCAGAGAGGTCGTCAAATCTTTTCTTTAAAGAACATTAGCCAAGTTAATTGCTGACTAATATTCCCCTTTCTGCTCTAATTAGGCGTAAAGCTTGTGCTAGGAGTAGGTACGACAATAGTGCAACGGATGAGATTTGAACCGGCGACCTTTCGGTTTTCAGTCCGCCGCTTTAACCGTTGAGCTATCGAGGCTCAATCTTATAGACATAGTTCTGATTAACTTTGGTTTTCTGCTAGAACTACCTACAAATGACGCTGCTGGTGATGATCCTATGCGCAGTTCATCAGATTTTGATCACGATTGTGAAGACGGTACTGCTGTTCTTAATCAGTGTGACATATATTGCGGTTACAATTCAGAAGAACCTCTATTACTACGACCACTTCTCTAAATACCAGTAAGTGTGTAGCATCATTACTTTCCTCGCGAATACAAATTATTTTTGATTAAAGGCGACATTAGATGAACTTATTGCTTTTACTTGTGTCATATACCACGTTTCAGAACGATATTTCATTTTTATACATCCGTTAAAAACTTCTCCTGCATTTCCGCAGGGAGCATTATGAAAAGATACTAAGCATGATGTAGCACTGCTTTGGAAATTCACTTTAATTAAGGGTTAGTTTGCAACCCAGCGATCTTTAGGTACATACTACGCACTAGATTCGTCATTCTAATCGACTAGTCATAGACACTAGGCTGCTAGACACTTTTGTCTCAAATCAAATCATTTGATAGCTACTTAGTATAAAATGAAGTTTAAAGAAGTTTGAAGAAACATGATTTCTGTTTGGAATAAGCCATATCTATTTAATTCATTGGTAAATATTGTTATGAATAAAAAACTGACCAATAAATTGCGTTCGCACATCATTTATCCGATGAAGTTGAAACTTTATACAGTTGTTGTCGATACTTGAGTGAAGGTTTCTGACTAGTACCATCAATGCACATTAAGTGGCGCATGAGTCGAATTGCAACGCACGCCGGGTGTAAGCTATAGGTGTAACGCATAACTAAGTAGGTTCCTGCGGTGGCTCAGTGATTCGTCAACTTGTGAAAACTGTTACCCCCCGCACCGCTCTACTACCATAAAAGTCAAAAAGTCAAAACGTTTATTCAAAGTAGGTAAAAAAATTACGCTTTTTGATAGTCTGTTTGCCTTTGTAAGATGATGATATAGTGGTGATAATTTTTACGCGAACTTAAAACGAAAGCTACGAGGGTAAGAGCCTACTCAGTATGCTTAGTACGAGATTTTATGTCTCACCAACATTGATAGTATTCGAGTGTCGAAACACTTCAGCGTTATAGTAAAATGGGTCTTAACCTGCCTTATTTTAAAGCTCAAGTTTGTCAACACATCTACAGCCAGCTCTCCAAGCGGAAACGTTGCGAAATTAAAATCTGTGGTATTGAATTTTTGACTTCAATTCAAGGAAGGCTCTTTAGGTTCATTTTACTTTGACGTTATTGTGTTTCGACTAAATTCTAGCAACTTTGGTGAGACGTAAGACCTTAACTATGCGTACAGTTATGCGTTATGCCTATAGTATATAATAAAGTTCCTTTTTATCACAGGCATAGATGCGGAGTGGACTGGAATCAGCAGTGGACGAATATTGTAATAGCTCTCGGTGCATTGGTTGCGCTAGTGCTGCACTCCCAGCAAACCGAGAGCACTTACCGGCTCGACTTCATCTGGAAACTACAGGCTAACGGTATGTTCATGTTAATCTTCCAAAATATTGCTTGATATTATATTATTTTTGATATTCATTAGGGCACTATGCGTCCCAAAAGCGGCGGCGTTGAGACACATTTTGGATGATCGAAGAATCAAGTTTTGTCCTCGAAAACTACAATTTTTTTTATTTTTTTTTTTAATATTTTAAAACTATAGATATTTTTTAGTGAATTACGAGAGCCAAAACACGATTGGTACAATTTGGCTTTAGACAAAAATTGCAAAATTTCTCCAAAATACACATTTTTTACACGACCATTAGGAGAAAAACCAGTTTTATTCGATTGATATAAAACCAATTTCAATAAATTTGGTATTTGCGTTCGACGTTGAATACACTAAGGGATTACGGTATTATTTTATGGTAACAGAGCCCATAGAATTTTAAATACAAATATTTATAAAAAGCGTGCAACAAATTTGAGCTCGGGCGGCCCAGAATACCGCTCCCGGTCGCCCGCAACGTGTCCACCCGTGTACAACTTCAATCCCATTTCGTGACATCCACGAGATTTTTTTCTTAATTCCCGTG
Organism: Maniola hyperantus; assembly: GCF_902806685.2. Classification (NCBI taxonomy): domain Eukaryota; kingdom Metazoa; phylum Arthropoda; class Insecta; order Lepidoptera; family Nymphalidae; genus Maniola; species Maniola hyperantus. The sequence continues at coordinate 8,033,366 of NC_048564.1, forward strand.
GGAACTCTTTAATTATCCGTATCAAATAGTAGCGTATGTCCGTCCCAAGGATGCGAGCTACTTCCATAAAAATTTGTTCAATCGAAACGTGTACAATGGTAACTAATTTGAAAAAATGATTTGACATTGAATTTGTATGTCAAAATCAGTTTAAGGGATAGGCCATGAAAAGCTAGCGAACAGGCAGATAGATACTTTCGCATTTATAATATTAAATAATATAGACGTATGGATAGTTTTTATCAAACACCAATTGAGCCATTTGCCGAGTTTGCTCGGGCCGACGCGGCGCTGGGTGCCTGCCCAGCAACACAGCATGGCTTTTTTGATTGTTTAACAAAATTAAATGTTTCACAGATGAAAAGGAGGAAATGGAGCACTTGGAAGCCTATAATAGGAAACTGCTCGCCAACATCTTGCCGGAACATGTCGCTCAACATTTCTTGCGCAGCGACAAGAACATCGATGTAAGATCTTCTTTGCGGCTCTCGGATTAGGGCATCTCTTAATATACAGGGTGAAACCAGATCGGTAACAAACGAAGACAGGTGATAGTACTGATGATTACTGATATCACAAAAAAAACGCGACAAAATATTAAAAAAATATCCTGTATTTTGTAAAAGTTCACGATATGTTGCAAATAAAACATCTGACTGATGCTAGAGGTCAACGAACGTTGTGTAATTAGATCACTCGGATTTTACTCCAGTTTTGCACGCTATATATTGCGGGTTTGAAAAATGCTAAAACACTAAAATTAGAAAATGAGGCAAATGGTTATTGGTATTGGATTGTGTTTAGATAGTATAACAATAACGCTAAGTTTTTGCAAGCGTTCTGGTTACACCCTGATATGGTTACGAGATGTGCCTGTGACAAGAAGATACCTAATAATTGTGTCATTGTTTTTACTTCACACAATAGGAGCTCTACCATGAACAATGCGAGTCCGTATGCGTAATGTTTGCGTCCATCCCGAACTTCTCCGAGTTCTACGTAGAGTTGGAGGGGAACAACGAAGGCGTGGAATGCCTCCGGTTGCTAAACGAGATAATTGCTGATTTTGATGAGATCCTTGCCGAGGACCAGTTCAGATACATTGAGAAGATCAAGAGTACGGGGGCTACGTACATGGCTGCATCGGGTTCGCATAAAATATTATACATTTTTTATTATCAATTTACTGATAATTATCTAATACTTACTTTCAATTCTGCAAAACTTTGTTGCTGAATAAGTAACTTCCTGTCAATTAGAAGCAAAATTTGAGTGGTGCCGTTAGTGTTTTGGATAGGTTATTCAATTTCCTATAATTTTGTAAACATACCTGATTTTGGAGATGTTCAGTAGGTATATGAATCTGACCGACAATAATAATAGACGTCAAAATCGTCACTAATCCAACCAAAATGAAGCCAACTTCTTTAACTGTTACACTTTATAGACTATACCATATATCATAGACAGTAAAAACAGAGATGATTGTAATCAAGAATTTTGATATTAATTTCATAGTTATTCATAAATATTTTTTATATTTTTTATGATAGTGTTTTACTTATACTTCAAGGAAATTTTTAAATACTTATCAAAAATTGATGAACTGGCAGGACTCGAACCTGCGTCTTTTGGGTTCGCGCCCGATGCTTTGACCGCTAGGCCACGGTTTCGCTTACTGCCAGTGACGAAATTTGTGATATGTATGTTCACTCAGTACTGAAGCGACTGTTAATGCCATCTTGTACTGCGACACTTGGCTGTTATCGAAAATTCATAAATATTTTAGGTCTGACAGCGGCCACCAGGGACCTACGTGGCTTTCGTCATGTTACTGCAATGGCGGACTATGCTCTTCGTCTACGTGAACAGCTGCAGTATGTCAATGAACACTCATTCAATAGCTTCCGTATCAGGATAGGTAAGTTATAAGTACATAAGTACAATCTACAAACTTTACTCCCTACCAATCCTACTAGACCTATACATTTTTATATGAAATTCATTAATAATAATTAGAATTCATTTTGTTAAGTATTATTTTTTGCAGTGCGACTTGCTATTTTGCTATTTGCGATGGTTTTGTCATTAATGAATGTTTTGTATTATTCTACATTCAACTTTTAAATAAGGAAATATAATGTAGGTACCTATCAAAAATTTCGGGTAAGCGTTTTGCGTTACCTAATCAATAGGTTAGTGAAATCTCCATCCAGCTTTTAGATAGTATATGTATGTATCTCGAGTCTCGACCAAAGCCTTCCGTACTGACACTTTAGAGCATCTTGATTTTGCTAATCCAAGCGATGGTTTATACCTGTTTTTTAATAAGTTAGCATGCACCTATTTACTTACGTTACTTACGACTTAATACGTCGTAAGTAACGCAATAGAGCTTTGTAAATGCTAACCGTCTTGAGACAAAAAAAGAAAACAATTTTACTGATAACTAAATTGATGTTATGACAGCTTTTATATGAGAAATTGGTCAGTTTTAAAATAAACACGCGTTTCAGTTTTTTTGGTAAGGCCGACAGTTACTGTTTTTTGACATTTGTTGTATGTCAAAAATCAGACATTTACTTAATACTATTGACGTTTAGTATTTGGTCATTACTCTACAACTCTTCGACTCTATCAAGTGTAGGTTTGTAGAGTGTGTAGAGTAAGTAAGTTTTCTGCTTGAACAGGCATTAACATTGGACCAGTTGTCGCTGGCGTCATTGGTGCACGCAAACCTCAGTATGACATCTGGGGGAACGCCGTCAATGTTGCCTCACGAATGGACTCTACTGGATTACTGGATCATATCCAGGTGAGCTTAGAAAAAAAACATTGAATCTGAATTGTATAGTATAAGTCGCATCACATTCGCATTGTTAAAAATGATTTTTCAAATATAGAATTTCAATTTGATTAGATACATATGTATCTAACTTTCTAATTCGCTCCGAAAGGCTTAGTTCAAGTACCCTAAGTTCAAAAGTGAAATAGAAGTTACATTATACCGATATATTCATTGGCCTTTAGTAATAAAAATATTAATACATTCTGCTTATACCTACGTGGATTATAGGTACAGTCAAATGCAATTTGAAAGCAATTTGTAAAAGTTTATTCAAATAATAACTAATTCTATTTTATTTTGAAATGTAAGGTAAATAGTAAAAAGCCAGATTGTAATATAAGCTGTGCATTAATATTTTTTATTTACAAGGGCCAGTATTTAAAAGCAATACAATCTTGACTATTTGAATATAGCATTGCGATTATTGTGGTACCACATTTTTTTTGTTTTTGGGATATTATTGCTGATAGCGAAATTTGTAAGATGATAAAAAATACAACATTGCAATACTATAGCTGCTGTTGCGAATATCCAATAGGTGACTCAAGAAGTATATGACATTCTTTCGACCCGTGGTTACAAACTTCGCTGCCGTGGTACCGTTGATGTAAAGGGCAAAGGTAACATGGTTACCTTCTTCCTCGATGGCATCGGTGAGACCCCACAACCCGTATTGAGAGATATCTATGCGGTAAGTTGCAATGCTATCTACTTAAGTGCTTACATATATACATATCTACCTACCTAGCTACTAACCTAACCTTCCGATAATTTCAACTAATTACTTAAACGACTTCAAATAAAAAGGTTCTCAATGTAGAGCAAATTTTTTGGTGATTTTACTGCCGTTAACTTATTAAAATCTAAACCGATTTCTAGATGTTTTTTTTCATTCGTAGTATAGTAACATAATAATTACAGTTAAACTCAGTTTGTCACTTTTTTATTTTAACATTTGTTCTCTTGTCTCCATATAGAAGTTCAAAAAACTGATCATTATTAGTAAGATACATTTGATAGGCGTATCCATAGGCGGTTGCGAAACGGATGTAAATGAAACTATCATTTCATAGAACCCAACACCGTCGACATCTGGTGCAGGGAATGATGTTCGCACTGGCGAGTACCACGACGAACGACGACCTGAACACCGACCTCTTGAGACCCTTTCCGAGGGGCACACCGATGAGGATGGCGGAACTTCACCGCGAGCTTCGATTCCAAAGGGTAAGCTATGAATATTATTCCTCCTAACAGATTTTCAGCCACGGCGATCTATTTCCACGGAGATTAGCAAACAATGCAGGAGAAATAATAGTGCACGAGTATGAGCACAAATGTAGGTGCACTCTCGATTCCCTCTCTCTCATAGTTCGATATGACGGCAAACTGACACGACCGGAGAGATCAGAAACGACGAATTTACGTGGAGTCGGCGGTATGAACGAGCAACACCGCCAACGTAAACCAATCGAAATAATCCAGGTGTCAATACAAAACTTTTCAATTATTTAAGGTATGTATTCTTTTTCGCTGATGTGTCAATCACTCCATCTATGAACAGAACGTGATAACCATGACGCATCACCTGCTGGCAGGCAGCTTGGTGCTTTCAAGCAAGGAACTTCTCTCAACAGATTTAATGATTTCATCAATTATTTGAAGCGATGAGTTTGTCATCTAAAGGAAGGAATTTGTTTACTTTTAAAACACGTAAACTACATTTTAAAAATATATGTAATGATTTTTTCCCCTTTTTTCCAGAGAGCCAAAATGGCTCAGTCAGCCCAAAAATAACCGAGAGCTCAACATCTCGGGAAAGTCTTGCGAGTGCAGTTCGAGCGCGAGTTCTACGCCGCCTCGAGCGACCCGTATCCCTGTCTGACTCACCACCTCTCCCTGCCTTCATCTCCCTCATATGCTCCAAGGCACATTCGATCGACTATATCACTTACAGTAATGAGACCGTGGAAAATAACTTCTCCTCGAATGATGTGAAACCAGTAGTAGAGTCAAGAAGCAGTGGCGACATCGAGACGTTACTACAGGACGGAGGCCCGCGGCGAGCAGCGAGCCTCGCGGACTTCCTCTTCAAGAGGAAGAAAACAAGACTTAATACCGCGTCCGTGAACATTATTGAGAATCCAATGAATGCGTTGTAAACATACTGAATGTTTTCTGAATGATAAATGATATTTTGGGATATAGATGATCCCAGCTGTAGTCACATGGTTAGTCGACGTAAGGTCGATCAACCACGTGACAACAGTGAGGATCATCAGCTATTATGATGGTAATCACTCACGATAGTTTAAACACTAAGATATTTTGGAACTTTATAAATCATACTTTTCACCCTATGTGCTACGCACTAGATGGGTTCTTTCATAGTATGCTCCCGGTTTTGTAATCATTATCTGCTTACTACTCTTTCAGTATATTATATTTATTATACATATATCACACACCGGCGTTACTCAAGTGTTTCGTCGACGTTAGCCCAACTAGTTTCAAACCCATCCGGGGTCCCTTTTCACAGGGACCCTCTCGATAGTTTAAACGCTAAAATATTATAATATATGATTATGTTCAATGAGAAATTGACTGACTGACATAATATCAAATACAAACCTACAGATCAAACCACCGCGCCGCTGGTCTAGGAACTTGAGATTTTGCATGTATGTAGGTATTTTATTTCTACCCAAGATTATTGGAATGGATCGGATTATTGGATAGGATTATTAAACGACGGTATGTCTGAGTGTATCAGCCGGTATGATGCTTTATCTATTTATTAAGTAGGTGTCTGAATATTATAATAAAACTATGATAGGTATACTATTTGACAAGACATTTATCCCGGATATGACTTCTTAAAACACGTATATTGGACTTGACCACCGATTTGACAATCATTGACATAGGCTATGACAATTTACCTACAATCTGATGATTACATGGACCTGGTAAATAATAATAATTATACCTAGGTACCTACTAGTATTTATTAATTCTATGGCTGAATATAGTTACTTTTTATGGTTATATTGATGACATTGAATGAGGTTATTGAGTATTAAAAAATCTACTAAGTGCGACTCAGACTCGCTCACCGAGAATTCCGAAGCTTGAAAAGAAACAAGTAGGTACCTACTTCAAATTGTACCTAATAGTAGTTTGTACCTAAACTTGATGAGTAAGAAAAACGGTACTTTTTTGATATATTTCACCAAGAGTCGAAAACAAAACGGATTAAAAATAAATTACAAATTATATCTAATGTTCACATTTCATTGTTTTACATTGAGTCGCGTTAGTTTTGAGTTGTTAAGGTGTGCGACGACTCTGATAAAACACATTTGTATAGGATAACTCAATTTATTAATGATAGCAACTGTTATTATTAAATATACTTAATATAAATGTAAATGAGAAAAAAGATCAATTACAAGTTGTACTTAAAACATACACTTTTTTCACTTAATCATGACCATCTCTATTCGTGTTAGATACAAAATCACCTTACAAAAGGTGGGGTACCCCTTGTAAGGTTTGACAACCCAGGCCCTTACATAGTGCCCACTCGTATACCTACTTTGCGTAACAAACTTACGAATTTATTGATATTAAAATTTAGACGCGCGGATTGTGTTTAGCATGGTTGTGATTATGTAATGCATTCGATGCGGGAAATATGATTTTTGAGTAGAGACTAGGTAGGAACCGCGTGCAATGTCAATTGATGTAGAACTAGATTATAGGTACTTATTACCATTTGTTGTTAAATATTTAGACCACATTTTTAAAATTGAAAATTATCGCCGCTTGTAGATAAATAGATAGAACTTTATTATTAGAATTTTAACATAGAAGTCTAGGTACACATTTCTTGCTTTGTAATTTAACACAATTTAACATTGAAGATCTGCTAAAAAATTAGCTAATCTCTCCAAGTAATATACAGTTGTAGGTTAGCACCATACTGTACAATGTACCTACTGTACGTACAGTGATATAAAATATCCATCCAAATGTTAATTAATAATTGTTAATTAATTTATTAATCTTTCAGAAATTTCTTCTTGAATTTTGGTGCGAGTATGAGTAGATATAAATATCAAAGTCTTTCTATTAGACATGTGGCATAGACTTCTATGATGACATTAAAAGTTAAATGATATTGTTGTAATATAATATGAGGCGAATATAAATTCGTTAAATTTCCCAAAGATATGGCTCAGTAATAATTATGTTATTTGATATCAATTAATGTACTTAAATAGTTAACTAGCTATTTAATTTAAAAGCGACCAGATCTTTTCTTATACTAAACTCTAAAATGTTTATTCGATAAGATATGAGCTTATTTCAATAAGTAGAGTAGCAGCTGTTTGAATGTAAAGTATTATTAAGAAAATCATTGAAAAATAACCAAAACATTAGTTTTTCAAGCGCTTCTTGTCTAAGATCGATTTATGCCTATTACAGGTGACCTCTTATACGCATGGAGATCGATTTTAGACGATGAAAAGCGGTACCTAGCTGATTTCACGCCGACTTTTGTAGGTGTGTCGGTGTGGCTAATATTTTTTTACCGTAGGATATAATTTTAAAAATGGGTGCCATTTGTATCGCTAATTTAATCCATTGTTGTATTTATGATAGGTATTTGCGTACTATTTAACATTACCTATATATAAATTATTTTAATTTTCAAGCATTACTTTTAACCGAACTCAAGCTCAACCAAAGGAACAATCTCAACATTAGCTGTTAAGATAGGTTTGGCTATACCTTTTATTTAAAATATTATTGTTAGCTCGAAACTTTGTACATATTTTAAAATAAGTTTATGTTTAGGATATTGTTATTAAATATAAATATCCTTTATATTATGTTATGTATTAACATTATTTTTTACTTGTAAAACAAGTACCTAACATACCTAAATAGTAAATACTATATTAGTTATATTTACAATTCCTGACGTCTAGATTAAATCCAGCCGAAAATCAAACGTGTAAGTTGCGAGTTTTTATTTATAAAACATACATGATAATAATAATAATTAGAGGATTGAATAAAAATAAAAAGTAGCATCGGTACACCTACCATACAAAGTACAGTACCTAGTAACCAAAATTATGATCAATTATTATTATAGGAAGGTACAATACATTCCTATATTATAGAGATCTGGCAAAAAGAAACTGACCTGGCCCATTATAATATGCCCACAAAGAAGCAAATCGAAGTTCGAACTCAAAGTTTTGGCACATTGGGGCATAAGCAAAATATTTCTGATAGGTATTGATAATAATTTGATTCTGCACCGTCTCGCCTGTTTCTTACGTTTTTTGGGAAATGAAACATCTTTAGGAGAGAGAACATGAGCGTAATGTTTGTGTCCCTACTTTTTGATATAAAAGAGAGAATGGGGGATAGACCGCATTTCATATTTTGGTTATTGGAATTAAGTCAAAGTACCTAACTTTGTGAAATTCTGAAATGGTACATATATTATAATCTGCAGTACCTATCAACACAGCTTGATGTTGCAAACTAATGTTCGAATGTGACCTACTGATTATTTACTAATAATTATAATATTGTAAACCTTCCTAATTATATTATAATAATAATTTCATGAATGATGTGTAAATTATTGTAGGTTCTTAATAAATAATAATAACTTCTATTTGAAGATTAAAAAATCATACCTACCTATGTATCTAGTTATCTACTTGTTACTGTATTAATATTTGTATTAGACCAAGAGTTCTAAAATTCTAGAAACCTTTTGTATTATAAAATTCAAGTAGTTGAAAATTTACCTATTTTTCGATGTTCTATACATATTTATTATCACATTAATTATAAATAAAAAATGTGCCAACCCCACTTTTTTGCGGGCCTTTTAACAGTATTAGTCTTCTGTTCTACTAATGATTATTCTAATTATTATTTTGTAGAATATAATGAAAAAAATATCAAAATTAATATTTACTTTCCACGACATAATATCCTATATTCATATTCCATTACAGCATTAATCGTCATATTCAAATAATTTAAATATGTAACCTATCTATACTTATGTTTAGTTTATTGAAGCTGCGTGTATATAAGGTAGGTACCTACATAATAGTTTGTCAGTAGATACACAATATATCATCACAATATTATAGAACTACAAGTTAACTACAAGATAAGGATTTTTCTTTAATGAGGTCTAAGTTATGAAATACTTACCATATCTACTTGTTTACCTCGAATAAATACCTACCTATAACCTCCATAAGTTTGAAAGTTTGAGTTGCATACTTACATTAAAAAAATTATGTGAAAGACTTATCGTTGTACTAAGTAAATAAAAATATCAAATGTACCAACTTAGTGGGTACCTAAATGGAAATAGGTACCTACCTAATATCTTAAGTCGTACTTACATTTAAAAAGTTAAGTAGGTCCGTGTCATCGTACCTACCATAATTTTGTTCATTATCGTTTCATTGAAAAGGATACGAGATCTTTTTTAAATGCACCCTATGTTCAAGAGTTATAAACTAGATATAGAACCTATGTCGATGAATTCCATTAAGCATAATTATTATTATTAGGAATTGAGTATGACACGGAATAATTTTCATTTAACCAATCATCTTTCTTTTAAATTAAATCTAGGTAGTAACTACTAATAATATGTCTGATTTTTTAGTTATCAGAATTTTATTGAGTTCCTTTCTCTAATAGGTAGCTATAATAATTGTTATTCGGTGTAATTTATATGTGCTTTAAACCTTGTAGATTATTCCACGTGCGATGAATTGCATGACGTAAGACTGAAACAAAACAACATGCGCGAAGTTACATGGCAATGGTTCGCAGCTCCTAGGTACATAACACATACCCTTTGCAATACGAACGAATGACTTTTGGGCTTGATATAGCAAGCGCCCCAGGCGCGCGGACGGGGCGCTGTGAAAACAAAATCTATGGCGCCTTATGGAACGACATAGGTACAACAAGCAACTGCTGCGCAATGATTCCATTGCACTCTTTACATTTTAAATCTTCACGGAGTCAAAATGAACACTGCTGCGCAATGATTCCATAGCACTCTTTAGTCTTTACATTTTAAATCTTCACGAAGTCAAAATGAACTACTTAGAGTGATTAAACTCTCGCTTGCTTTACCATTTGTCCTGTCCAGTTGGTTTCACAAAACAGGAATCTGCTGGCTGGTTGTTTTGTTGATCTATTTAGTGGCAAGAAGTGTGGCGCTAGGCGGCATTCCGCAATTACCTTAATTTTACCTTTCGATTTCCGCGTGTTATGAAAGAGCGTCACATACAACTCTTCTTCCCTGAAACCAATGACATCTAGAGAGGTTCCGAGACGGTCAAGTGACATGATGTCAAACACGTAGATTTTTGCTTGAGTCAAGCATATTGACTGTTTACAATGTCTGCTTGATGCTTGAGTCAAGTATTTACGTGATTGATGCGATTTTTTTTGCTTGACGTTCACGTCGGTTGGATCAAGCATAGCTCATTCTCGCGTCAACTGTTAGACATGGCGGACAGCGACGCTTTGGTACGCAAATAAAATAAAATAAAAAATAAAAAATATTAGCGAAAATTATAGAAGCGAACAATCGAGTAGAAAGTAATTTTTATTATTAGGTACTCATTTCACTATACATAGACACCCCAGAACTCTGGAAAATAAAATCACTGTTCTATTTTGATAAAAATTCCTTTGTTTGACCACCTCTGGACTACTTATAAGTACAACGATCACGTACCTACAAAATGAGAAAAGTGTCTCTTGCTGCTTGACGGGGCCATCAAGCCCCTTGACGGGCGCATCAAGCAGCTTGATCAAGCAAAATAAAACTACGTGCACAACGTCAAGCCGCTTGACCGTCTCGGAAGCTCTTAAGTACTGTCATGTTTCTCATTCATTCATGTGTACTTAAAAGTAAACATCTCGCCAGTATCTATGAAGTCTGTAGCACTACGTGCGTGCGTGTCGTTCATAAGCGTACGAATGTACCTACTATGACCTCTGCTCTTTTTGGAATTTCGTAATAGTATATTTTTGCCTGAAAACAATTACTGTAGGCACTGCATATTATACAAAATAGATGCCACCTTAACACGTCGCGCATTGTGTGTGTTTTAGGCTTAATGGAATACTTAGGGCTGACAAAAGCTCTATTAAAATTATTATATTAATCGATCATTAATGAGCTTGAAACAGCTCACAGCCCACAGGGCATCTTATTAAGTAGATACATGAAAAAAAATTTATTCTACATTTGTGTGACCAATGTAATATTTAGGTGTAATATTATAGTCTATTGTTGTTTAGTATAACTGGCCTAAGTATTTTTAATTTCATGCATTAATATTATAATAGTGACAAATTAAAAAACAAAAACGCTTATTATTATTACCTTCGTTACTCGTAGTTCATAAATACAATAATTCTTTAAAAGCACAATTAATACCTTATCTATATTTTAAACTTGATTTAAAGAGTTTATTTCCAGACTGTTTTATTAGTTTTAGAAAAGAAACCTGCTTGTTTAATTTTAGATAAAAAATTATTACGTTATTGACAAGAAAATTCTGTTCTTTGTCGTTAGGTAGGTACGGCAGGTCAGGTAGGTACTTAAGTAATAGTTTTTGTCGAGTTTTCAGGGAGCAATAGGTAAATGCGCAAATAGCTGATAAAATAGTAATATACAGTAATTCCCATCACTCTGTTGCTTTGTGAAAATTGTGATACTTTTAGTACCTATAACGCGTTGTTAGGAATTCTTCCGATCTAATTTTTACTATTTCATTTCCTTTCCGGTTAGTATTTGGGAACTTAAAAGGGGACTTGCAAGGGCCGCAGGAGGCGCTAGAGGCTCACACTCTTGCGTGCCAGCAGTGCTGGAATCAGGTTCTCAGAATTATTCTCCAAGGAAATTAAATTAAATAGGTATAGTCTGTACAAACTGACTTCTCATGCGCTATTTCTACTCTATGGGTCAAAGCTGTCATATCAAAAGTACGGTTCATCTTTAAGAAGGACTAAAATCGTTTTTTGACATAAATTTTGACACACAAAGTTAAAATGCGCACGAGGATTCATTTTTACGCATTATAATTTTATTAGTTCCAAAAACAGTGGTCCAAGATCCCCTTGCCGCCAGACGTTCCTTATTTTCTGAGAAACATAATGAGTGGGATAGAGTAGTGCTAGTGTGTACTTTTAATGTGCGCATATTCACTGGCTTGTACCTCAAGCCAATTTAAAAATCAGTTGCTAAAAGCACGTCAAAACATTATACACTTTTCTTAATGTCTGAGTGCTGATTTTTATGTGTATTTCCTGAGTATCATGATATAAAATTTAAGACTCAGACTTTTTTTTAAAGAATATTAGCCAAGTTTATCATGCTGACTAATATGCCCCTATCCCCTCCAATTAAGCGTAAAGCTTGTGCTAGGAGTAAGTACGACAATAGTGCAACGGGTGGGGTTTGTAGTTTGAACCGGCGACCTTTCGGTTTTCAGTCCACTTTTTTAACCGTTGAGCTATCGAGGCTCTAACTACTAGCAACTAGACTATAAGTAAGATAAACTATGTTACAGTACGCGGCCGAAAGTAATGTACATCGACTTTTAGAAAGATTTGTAGAGCGCTGTCCCTGTCGTTGAGACCGACAAAACGTCATATAGGTATGAGTGACAGAGACATCGCTCTACAAAGCCGAAATGTCATTCTAAAGGCCGATGTACATTATTTTCGACCGCGTACTGTATTTTTGGCGCGCTCTAAAACATCTGGCGGAAATTACCGGCCACAGGAAGTATCTGGCAGTATTGAATATTAGTTATTATTACATTCTGTCTTTGTATATGATTTTATTGACTACATTTTATTTGCTTCGAAATTAGCCAGTCGCAGCTGATGCACCGTCGGATTTTATAGTTTATGTTATTGTACGTCATCACTATAATATTATAATCATTAAGGCGGAAACAAATAATCGGACGCGCCATATATTATGTATATTACGCGACAGGTTGAAAAAACAATCGGGCTTTGAGGCGGGGGAACGCCCCGCACTCCGGCACGTCACACGCGCTCTCCCGCACCGGGTTAGCGCGATGGCTGTGCGGGTGTGCGGGGCGTTCCCTCCCTGATTGTAGGTAAGGCTGAACTGTGCAAACGGACGTAAGGAAGAAAGACCAAAATGCAAACGACTGTGCACACCTATCTGTCATGGCTATCAGCCGGAAATTACGGACTCATCTCATAGTTTGTTTCCGCTTTACGGACAAGCCCGCAACGCAACTGATCCCGCGATAATAATAGGCAGATATGAATTATTGTACTAGTATGAAGTCGCAGGCAAAAAAATACGTGTATGGCTACATACAATTTTCATTTGACACTGAAATCTGCGGAAAAAATTATGCGGTAAAATTTCGCAGTGTGGGCTTATCCTATTAAAAAAATACTAGGTACCTCGACAGATCGAAATGGCAATCGGGGAGGGAACGCCCCGCACAGCCGCACAGCTCCCGCGCTAACCCAGTGCGGGCGAGTGCGAGTGACGTGGGGTGTGCGGGGCCTCCTCCCCGCCTTATACCCCGATTGTCATCTCAACCTATCGCAGACTAAGTATACCTACCTACCTAGGCGGGCAAATACTTTCACAGAAAGACAAATTATTTCTTTCACATTTTTTAATTAGGTATTCTGATGTTGAAAAATTGTTTACGATGAATTTTTACGTAGTTATATAAGTACTTACCTAACAAAAGTAAAGACTTTTCTATTAGGTATGTAGGCAAAAGATTACCTACTATCAGTCTCAGACCAATCAGCTGCTGTAAAGTATCACGAATGGTGTACTTTTTCTACTACTTACCTGCACATTACGTTACTTCTTCCTTTTCTAATACTGTCTGAATGTTTATATTATTAAATAAATGGTGTTACGTGTAAAGTTTATTATTTTTCTCTTACCTACGCGTAAACCTGTAGAGTAAGAATAACGTCATGTTACTTAATCTGCAGATTTTTATATTATCGCCTAGGTGGATAAAATCTGGATAAATATTAAAAAATTATCACGTCGTCTCGTTTGTTCTCACAAGGCCAGATTAGGCCTCTGGCAAATCTGGCAAAACGGGATCGCACTGGCGGACACCTCTTCCTAACTTTATTTTTCCCACCTTGCGATATTCTGTTCTCTATCCAAGGTTTTACCCAACATGTTCTTTGCTTTCGTCTTTTTACTTTTACTTCTATTCTTCTGAGAACACCTAATTTAACAAAATATAGTAGGCAGGTAGGCAGGTATATACTAGATCAACGGGTGTATAGATCACATATTTACGTTTAGAAGATCAATCAAAGGTATTTATGTATTTACCACGTATTTACGCAATCTTCTCTATTAGTCCAGCAGCCGCCAAGGGATTTTTTTCTGATTAATAACAATCTGATTCTTCGTCTGTATGTTACGTTTTACGAGTCGCTATACAGGAAGCTATAGTAGGTACTGCGCACAGCGCAGGTGGTAGTTGAAATAATTGTCCAAATAACAGGTATTTTTGAGCATTGAGATAATTGGATAAGAAAGTCGGAAAAACAATTGTCCTACAAAATAAATGGTACGACTGGAGGGTCCTCCGCTCCGAATTTGTCCAATTAACAAAAAAAAACAAACAAAAATATAATAATTAGCATCTTAAAAGCCTCGCTAATTTAACAATGTTACCCGTGTCTACTGTAGTTCTTGGTCTATGAGTAGACAATTGCTAATCTGTGGTAGTCTTTTAGTGATTATATCTCGATTATACTCTTTGATATAATTCTGTGATTCAGCCATTCAGGCTTCACCGTTTCAGCCATTACAAAAAAAAAACGGCGAGGAAAAAGGAGAACTCGTTTTTAGACCGATAGATTATTTTACGAGAATTCTATTCATCACAATTCACAAAGTAAAATAAATAAATCGCGGAAATGGAGTTTATGGTCCCAGTAAATGATGTTCTAACTGAAAAAATTACTAAGTTAAATTATACTTTAATTCCGCCTGGATTTCATGGAGATGTGCGAACTGCAAGGTATGTCATTTTCCATTATAAATAATTTAAAACTAGGTAATTGAATTAGAAATAGTGCTACATATTACGGTTACACTTTGTACGTACTCATTTCAAAGAAGATTGAACATTACTGTCAGCTCAGATCACCATTTCTATCTTGCCTTGAATTTCGCAAGTAATGTAATATTTATCAAAGTGTAGCTAAAAAATATAGGTACTACAATAAAGTCCCATAACCTAGCATAAAATAGCAGCTTAAAATGGCTGCCGCTTTTTGAGTAATTCAAATAAGTTTGCACTAAGTAATAATAATAATGCTTTTTATTTCCATCAATACATTTTCTTAACATTAGGTATGTATTTACAAACTTCATTAGTTTTTTGTTAGTTGTTATAGTAAAAAGATTAAAAGTTAGTGTTAGTTTGTTAGTGATTTAGTCTGGGATGGATCCCAAAGTCTGGCTGAAAGCCTTCTCCATTTCTTTTCCCTTTTTTCTAGTATGGGCAGTACATCCAATCTTTTCCAGCCACTTCTACAATATCTTGAGACCACATTTCTCGAGCCAGCCCACTTTCCACTTCCTGTGTAGTCCAGTCCATTTCGTCACTGTTTCTGTCCACTTCCCATCTCTGTGCATAGACAGATCATGTCCAGCCCATTGCCACTAGTTTTAATGCATGTTCCAGAGCATCAGTCAGTTTTGTCTTTTTTCTGATGATTTCCATGCAGCATTGGCATGTATGACATTCATGTTAGACTTGGCAAGATACAAGTGTCCACAATCGTTTTTTAAGTTAATACATTGGTTTGTTATATTTCTTAACAAAGCTGTCCAGTGTTCAGGTGATGGTAAGTTTCTTACATGTTAAGAAGTTCTTGTTTACGCTTGTACAATGTACACAAAGCCCTATACTCTTCCCCTCAATAAATAGGTGGGACAATCAGAGGACATGCGGGTGCTGGTAGCCTCTGCTCCTGCTCCTCAATATATTGCGCACAAAACAAGTTGTCCAATTTGAATTATAGGTGTAGGACTGCACATTGTACAAAAACACGGTCAAGTGCCAAGTCGGACTTGCACATAAAGGATTCTGTACCATCCTACAAGATATATGCCAGTTAATGCTGCACAGCGCCATGTATGATGTGATTTAGTAAACATATTAAGTATTTTGTTTAAATTTTTTTTTGATGTAACCACAAATACACTTTTTTCGGATTTTTCCCTTTATTTGTGGCATAAGACATTGCTACCTGCCAAATTTCGTGATCCTGTAAAAGTTCCTTTTTTTCTTTGGGGATATGCATTTTTAAAATAGATCTCAGCTGGGCTTATTTCATAGAGAGTTTACAGTTTTTTTATTTAGTATTATTACCTATTTATTTATTATGCAATTATATTTAATCTTTAGTCTAATAACCTGTACCAACTGCCATGTTGTATATTCAGACTGGACTGTTTTGCGCCCACTTTACCTGTTCAATGCTAATGTGATGCTACTCATCACCACTTCAGAGCATGGTCCTTCCTAAAAGATCACTAAATCATTTCTGTTTCACTAAATGAGCTTGTACTTCTGTGTAAGGTTGCCGTTGCCTGTTTCCTTATACACAGTTCACAAACAACCAAACAATTTACTAAGAAAATTCTTCTAATTCCGTACCTTATTGCATGCTACGCGGGGTCAGCACAAAATGTATTTTTCCACTCACTTCTGTAATCCGTCAATGTATTATTCAACCCTTTACATGCATATCCTCTTTCACACAATCTATCCACCTTTTCTTTGGTTGTCCTCTCCTCTTTTTTCCTTCCACATACAATTTACTAAGAAAATTATTAAATAAAAAACTTTCCATTGCATTTGTGTCTGTGTGCACTATCACAAAAACTACTATAGGGATTTTAGTTTGTTGTCACTGATGGACTTATTTTGTGAGGAGTATAATTTTTATACAATAGGTATAGATAAGTACAAGATTATTTTCATCAATATTTCATGTCTTGAAGCTTCAGTCTGAATGAATCATGAATAAGTCAAAACCAAGTATTTTGTATAACAAATGTCACAAGGCCAACACCCGGCAACAGTAATATGGGTGTGACAAATAATTTAGGATGGTCTACATCCTCTGAGTTGTATTAAACATTGTGTGTACAGGGTGATACAAGAACACCTCTCAAAACTAATTGATCGTTTGGGAGAACAGTCAGCAGTAGCGCAAGGCTTGAATAAGGTGATCACCACATCAGAAAGGCTCCGCAATTCACAGGACCACATCCTATACCTGTTAAAAGATGGCAATGCTAAAGGGTATGTTAATTATATAATATCTATATAAAATTATTGAATATGTACAATAACGTGGCCAGTTCATATTATATCAATTGAAAAAATCGAGATAACATCATTTTCATTATTTCTCGAATGTACCCGATTTATGAAAATGACGTGAAATTTCAAATCAAAGATGACTGACTAAAGGCGGAAACAAATTAGTCTAAGCGTATGCTGCGACGTAGGTGACGCAATCTTTACAATCTCTTCCAAATATTATATCTTAAACCTAAAACTATTACTTTCTAAGCAATATGCTAAGTGACTGCCCGTGGCCCTCAATCTGTGCCGCGCGGATTGTCGTCCCGCCCGCCGCTTCGTCATTCGCGCCGCGCTTCCACGTGGCCAGACCGTAAAATCGTCTTTACGGCTTTGATTTTATAAGGAAATTTAAATGAATGATTATTATAATACGTCATAGCCATCTCTGTACCAAAAGATGCTGTCGCGACTTTGTCCACATGGATTCAGGTTTTATGAAAATCCCGTGGGAACTCTTTGATTTTTCAGGACAAAAGTTTCCTATGTGCGTCACTATAAAGCTATCTATGTTTTCTTTAAAAAAATCTTTAAAATCCGTTCAAACCGTGAAAAGCTATCAGACAGACAGACACAGTTTTGGATTTATAGTATTACTTAGTTTGGATTTAATAAAATATATATCAGTGTTCATTTATTCGCATACAGTGCAGGCGAAATGGTAGGCAACTGCTAGTGCTATGAAAATAGTTTAGAAGCTACCTTTTTAGATTACTTTAATTTCCTCAAGACACCCGTAGGCCGCGCCGATATATCCGCAATGCGGTTAATCAACGCAGCTACTTTGTAACAAGTTACGACCTTCGCCAGTTATAAAGTAATTGTGTACATTTCAGTTTAGCTATAACATACATTATAGGCCTAAACAATCCATTTTGTTATTGTGTGAAGCAATATAAAAACTGTTTGAGCTGTGGGTTGATAGATCAGTCAGTCTCACCTTTTCCTTTTATACATTTAGATTAACATATTACACAGGAATGCAAAATGTTTGAAAATTGATTGGTTAAACACATTTTGGGGCGCTGAATTCGAATATGCCAATAGCTTTTTTCTATCACGTAAGGTTTTTTAGATATATGGATTATGTTCCCGTTAATCAGCACCTCGAAATCTATAAGAAACCATTAGATTTCAGATAATTTAACCCATGTATATTGCATACCTGTGTTATTATTCACAACAAAATATAACTCATACCTACCTAGGTTAATTATTAGTTGCTTCATGCGGTCTATTAAAGGAATTTTTATTTATTAAATAATATTAATTAAAGAGCTTCTACTTATTTTTTCAAGCAAATGCGACATAATTTATTTTATTTTTGCTAAAGCGAATTCGAAATTTCTAAACTTATTTTTTTTGAATGGAATTTATACTCTATACCTACTATAATTAATAAATTTGAGGTGCCTGTCTGTAATTTCAAAATAACTACCTCATGTTAAGCTCATACAGTTATTTGAACTGTACCATAACTGAATCAAACGTTTTTTTTTAATTTTTGTCTGTCTGTTTGTTTGAACGGGCTAATCTTCGGAATGGCTGCACCTATTTTGACGTGACTTTCACAGGCAAATAGAGGATTAACCAAAGTGTAACGTAGGCTACTTTTTAACTGACTTTCAAAAAAGGAGGAGTTGTGTTTTTCGACCTATGTACACAGAGATCTCCGAAATTTCTGAACCGATTTGCGTATTTTATTTTAATCGATAGAGAAACTTTGCAACATTGTCCCATAAACAAATTGGACTCTAACTCCTTATTCCTGATGCTGCAGGGGACCTGACCACCAAAACTGACGTAATTTTTCGCATGGATGTAGTTAAAGACCTGGGGAGTGACATTTTATCCCAGAAAATCAAATAGTGCCCACGGGATTTTAAAAGCTTAAATCTACGCAGACTAAGTCACGGGCATCAGCTAGTTTTCATAATTAAACCACATGAGATAATCATAATACAGTAATAAAATCTGCAAAAGTCAGTTGCTATCATTGTCAATTTCTACAAGTTTATATAAATTAGCAGAAATTGGCATGCAGAAGTCAGCTTTTGTGCTGTGTAAACAACAACTGCAAGTTTTGTATATTAAGTACTAGCTGACGCCCGCGACTTCGTCCGCGTGGAATTAGTTTTTTTTTAAATCTCGTGGGAACTCTTTGATTTTCCGGGATAAAAAGTAGCCTATGTCACTCTCCAGGCCTTCATCTATACCCATGCAAAAAATCACGTCAATCCGTTGCACCGTTGCGACGTGATTGAAGGACAAACCAACAAACAAACACACTTTCGTATTTATATAAGGGTACGGATAAGTAAAATTTAACTCCTCGCGTGCCAAACCTTTTGTGTCAAATATCATCTCAAAAGTACGACTTTAGTCCTTATTTTATAGGTGAACTGTACTTTTGACCTATCAGTTGACCCAAAATAGAGTTAAAGTGGCGCGTGATGAGTCATTTTTAGGGACTATACATGCAGAAATTGTCAATGACAGCTAACTTTTGCAAGAAAACTGCTGCTCGATTGCGGTAGAATGACAGCTACAATGTCACGATCGCAATCACCTCTGATTGGTTGATGCTCAGTCACTATTGGCTACAATGCATTGTTGCAACAAGAATCGCACAACATCAATCAATCACAACAATTGAGATTGTAATAATGATTGATGCAGGTTTTACGAAATCGACCTACTGGTCGTTGGACACTTGGCCTTGGAAATAATTTTAAAAACAACTATGTCACAGCTACATACATATAATGTGTAATGAGGAGGTTTCCAGCCAACGTTCGAGAAAATTTTCATAGATGGCGCTGAATATAATATTACCACCACGAAAAATGTCTCTCTGTCTGTACCTTTTTCACTTTCATATCGGCTTGTCCCGGAAATCAAAGAGTTCCCATAAGATTTTTAGAAACCTAAATCATCTAGTAGAAATAATACTTTAATTACCAAAATCCAAAATCCAAACCCAAAATCCAAAATTGTTTTACCCAAAATCGATTAATGGACGGAATGATAAGCAACATACTAAACCTTAGTGGTTTTTTTGTTGTGTTAAAAGTATTTGTAAAATGTTCAATATTTGATAGTTAATAAAAAAAAAAAAAAAAAAAAAAAAAAAAAAAAATTATTTACTAAAGAATGGGCATCATCTGTTATCATAAAATGGTTTATAATTCATTTTATAATCAAACAATGATTCATTTCTGAATGTTCCTACTCAGGATCAGGATTAATAACTGGTGATAGCGATCTATTAAACTGGAAAACGGGCTTTAAACAACAATGATTTTTATACGGCCCCACTCCAATATATAACTTATTCGGATTTTTCGATTAATTCCAATTATAAAATTTTGCATTATTTTTTGAGTACTCATTCTAAGTTTCTATGGGACTAAGCGGAACTAAACCTATCGTCCCACATACTAGATGTTCCGTGAGCTGTGAAGTAGACACGAATTTTTTACACCGTATTCAGTCGGCGTAACGATATCATACCTAATATTATTCAAATTACGTACAAATTCGAATACATAGCGAAATTTCTCTGTTGTTGTTAAAGTATTACTTGAAAATATAACTATTCCAAAACTAAATAGTTGAACGTCTGATGACGGCATTGTTACGGATGAATCGGACGTAAGGTTGAGCAAGTCTGCCTAAGCATATTATTATGGATTTAATTGGAAATCATACCTAATACGTCAATGTCAACATCTCGGAGCCAAGGCTGTTTATTAAACAGCATACCTTTATTTAGTAATGACGTCATTCTACTTAGGTACACTTTTTTGAAACGCAATTATTTCGATCTCAATCTTTTATAGGTGTAAGTAATGTATAAGAATTTGTTTAGAAATAATGACAATAGGCTAGACTTATAAAAACGCTTTTCTATTTTCAATACACAAAAGTTTCGGTAACATTGGTTTCGATCAAAAATAGCCTCAACTTTTGATAAGGAGAAACCTTGAGTCACTACTAGTCACATTACACTAATTGGCAAATAACATGCAAGTCACGCCATGTCTTTCATTACCCCATGGTTTAACAGAAATCGAGAAACTCTCCAATAGGTTAGACGCTTTCGTAACTAACTATTCAGACATTTAAAAAAAATTGTGTTAATATTGTGCCTATTTCTGTAATACAGATTTTTTTTCGTTTTTATCATAATCTTCTGTGATTTGATAAATATAACTGTTCCATATTACTATATTTCTTACTGTTTGTATTGTGTTCTAGTACTAAATTTTCTCACGTTTATATACATATTTAATGTACTAAATGCAAATGTACGTTTATCTGGTTGTCACTTTTTTACGGCTGAACCGCTGAACCTAGATTAGCGAAAAGAGTGAGTTAAGATTGATAATTGATTTATATAAATAGCAGGATAATTTATATCCTGGCAAATCAAAGATGTTGGTACAAAGTATTTAAAAAACTTGAAAGTCACGGGGATGAAATTGCGAGCGCATATCCATATTTTTGTATATATATGAGCTAAGAATGAATATAACAAAGGCATTGCATTTTTTAATTACATATATTGTAAGAATCGGCCGTCCATCTAGGCCACCTCTCACCGTTAACATCGAATTTATACAGTACTGGTACTATCTCGGGTCTAAATAACAACGCCAGAATTCAGAACAATTTCATATATATTACCCACTCATAATTTACAACCACTTCACAACTACTACCTTCTTTTACTTTCTAGTCTGACATCCACCTTCTCATTTTTCTTCTCTACTTTTCAAAGCCAAGTTTGAAATACGAGATGAAAATATAAAAACATTGACGGAAGTTTTATATAACCTAATAATATGTTCTGTATCTATTACAGGGGTAAAGGTGAATTGATTGGTCTGCTAAAAGTAGGCTGGAAACATCTCTTCCTTTTCGACGAGAAGGTCAAAGTGCGTGAAGTGGAACCTCTGTGTATCCTCGATTTCTTTGTGCTGCCGGATCGACAGAGACACGGCTACGGAAAATATCTGTTTGACTACATGCTAAACGTACGTTAAATATTATTTTCCATTTATTGAATACTAGTGGCCCGCCCGCTTAAGAAATGAGAAGCAGATCGTAGCTGGAAACGTACTCGTAGAAGGCAAGGGTGGTCAAACCAACTAAAGGAAACTGCCGCGCTCAACTT